>NC_047030.1:27825460-28183364 GCF_902652985.1 Pecten maximus | reverse complement strand
CCGGGGGTTTAGTGTGAATTTGGGTTTTGTGTCATTTTCCCCTTTTTGGTTTTTGTGTCATTTCTTTGTTTTTGTTAATTGTTTTGGTTTTTTTGGTATTTTTTGGTTGTTTTATTTAAATTTTTTCCTGGTGTTTTGTGGGGTGTGTTCGGGTTTTTTTTTAGGTACAGGGTTTTCTGGGGAAGGGATAATGTGTTTTTTTTTTTTTGGACGGGGTTTCTTTTGTTTTAGGAAACTGTGCCCCCTTTTTTTTTTTGTATCTTTTTTTGGGTTTTATTTAAAATGGTTTCTGTGGTTTTTGGGGGGTTTGTGGAAATTTTTTTTTATCAGGGGTTTCTTTTTTTTAGATATTTTTTTTCCCTTTTTTTAAATGTTTTCGGGGGGTTTTTTTTTGTATAGGGTTTTCCCCTTTGGGTTTTGGTGTAGGGTGTTTGGGGTTGTTATTGTTTTTTTTGTGTTTTTATTGTAAAAGGGGTGTTGTTTATTGACTTTTGTTTTGTTTTGTTTTAGGGGTTTTTTTTTTTTTGTGGGGTTTTTCGTGTTTTAGTGTTCGGGGTTTTCCGTGTTTTTTGGGGATCAGTGTGTTTGTTTTTTTGGGGGAAATTTTTCCTGGTTTTTTAGTGTGACAGTTTTTTTCCGGTATTTTTTTTGTTTTTGTTCGTTTGTTTTAGGTATCAGGTGTTCGGGTGTTTTGGAAAGTGTTTTTTGTTTTTTATGTGTTTGTATTTTTTTTATTTGGTTGTTGTTTTTTTTTGGTGTTTTTTTTTTTTTTTTTTTGGGTTTTGGGGGGTTTTTAGTTGATAGTGTTTCTTATGTTTTAGTGTATCTTTTTTCCCTTTTTTTTAGTTTATGTTGGTTGTTTTGTTTTTTTCTGTGTTTTTTTTTGTCGTTTTCTGTTTTTTTGGGAAGGTTTTCTGTGTTTTTTTGGGGGGTTTCGGTTTTTAGTGATAGTGTCTGGGGGTTTTTTGTGTATATGTGTTTGTTGTTTTAGTGTGATCAGTGTGTTCCTGTGTGTTTAATTTGTTCCTTTTTTTTTTAAGTGTATCATGTGTTCGTTGTTTTAGTGTTTTTGTTTTCTGTGTTTTAGTGTTCGGGGTTTTTCCGTTTTTTTAGGTAAATTTTTTTGTTTTTTTAGTTTTTGTTTTTTTTGTTTTTTTTGTTTATGTGTTTGGGGTTTTTTAAAGTGTGATATTGTTTGTTTTTTCGTTTTTGGGTTTTTGTTTAGGTTTCTTGGTTTTTTGTTTTGTTTTTTTGTTTTTTGGTTTTGTTTTCTGTGTGTTTTGTTGTTGGGTTTTTGTTGTTTTAGTGTGTGTTTTTTGTGTTTTTAGTGTATCATTTTTCCCTTGTTTTATGTGATCATTGTTCTGTAGTTTTATTGGTTTTGGCCCCTTTTTTTAGGTATCAGTGTTTTCCCTGGGTTTTTTTATTGTTTCCTGTTTTTAATGTTAGGGTTTGTTGTTTTGTGTGTCAGTGTGCCCCTGTTTTTTTTGGTATCTTTTTCTGTTTGTTTTAGGGGGACAGTGTTCCGTATTTTTTTAGTGTATGGTTCTTTGTTTTATGTATCATTGTTCGGTGTTTTTTTTAGTTTTTTTCTTTATTTTTTTGGTTTGTGTTTTTGTGGGGTTTAATTTTTTTTTTGGTTTTTTTTATCAGGGTTCCTTTGGTTTTTTTTTTTTGGGGTTTTTGTTTTGGGGAAAATGTTTTCCCCGGGTTTTTAGGGGATCAGGTGTTCCTTTGTTTTTTAATGTGGTTTTTTGTTTTAGTGTGATCGGGTTTTTGGTGTTTTGTTTTCATGTTTTCGGGGTTTTTTAGTTTTCATGTGTTCTGTTTTTTAGTGTGATCATTTTTTTTTTTTTAAGTGTTCAGTGTGTTTGTGTGTTTTAGTGTATCGTTGTTCCTGTTGTTTTTATGGACATGTGTTTTTTTTTTTTATGTCGTGTTTTTTTGGTAGTTTGTTGTTTTTTCTGTTGTTTTTTTGGATCAGGGGTTCCTTTTTTTTTAGTATATGTGTTCCGTTTTTTTTTTCATTGGTTCTTGTTTTTTGTGAAAATGTGTCCCTGTTTTTAGGTGATCATGTGTTCCGGGGTTTTTTTTGGTTTTTGTTTCGTTGTTTTAGTGTATTGGGGGTTCTGTGTTTTTTGTATCATTTGGTTCTTGTTTTTTTTTTTTTTTGTTTTTTTGTGAAAATTGTGTTCTGTTTTTTTTCGTGTGTGGGGTGTGTTCCGTGTTTTTTTGGTTAGTGTTTTTTTTTTTTTGTGATCAGTTGTTTTTTTTTTTTATTGATCGTTTTCCCCTTGGGTTTTAGTGTATCATTTGCCCCTGTTTTTTTAAATGTATCGTGTTTCCTGTGTGTTTTAAGTGTGTCAGTTTTTTTGTTTTTTTGGGGTTTTTGGTTTGGGTGTTGTGTTTGTTTTTTTTTTTTTTATGTTTTGGTATGTTTTGTTTTTCCCGTGTTTTCTGGTGTTTTAGTGGGATCATGTGTTTTTGTTTTTTTAACAGGGGTTTTTTTTTTTTTTGTTTTTCCTGTGTTTTAAGTGTGCGTGTGTTTTTTTTGGTTTTTATGTTTTTCGTGTTTTGTTTTTGTTGTTTGTTTTTTTTTTGTGATCATTTTTTCCTGTGTTTTTTTGGGGGCGGGGTTTTCCGGTTGTTTAGTGTATCAGGGTTTTTTGGTGTTTTAGTGGATCGTGTTTTGTGTTTTTTTTTTTGGTTTGTGTTTTTTTTGTAGGGGTTGTTTTTGGGGTTTTTTTCGTGTTTTTTGTGTGGGTTTTTGTGTTTTTTTGGTTTTTTGTGTTATTGTTTGGTGTGAGGGAAGTTGGGGGGAAAGGGGGGGGGAAGGGGGGGGGGGGTTTTTCCCCTTTTTTTGGGGAGGAAGGGGGGGGGGGTGGGAAAAGGGGGTTTTGGGGGGGGGGGGAAAGGGGGGGTTTTTTTTGGGGGGGGGGGGGGGTTTTTTAAAAGGGAAGGGGGGGGGGGGGGAAGAAAGGGGGGGGGGGGAGGGGGAAAGTGGGGGGGGGGGGGGGGGGGGGGATTTTTGGGGGGACAGGGGGGCCCCCGTTGGGGGGGGGGGGTTTTTGGGGGGGGGGCCCCCGGGGGGTGGGGGGGAAGGGGTTTGGTGGTGTGTGATAGGGGGTTGGTGTTTTTTTTTTTTGGGTTCCCGGGGGGGTTTTAGTGTAATTTTTTCTGTTTTTTAATTTTGGGGTTTGTTTTTTTTTTTTTTTTTTGGGGGGTTTTTTTCTGGGGTTTTTTAAGGGGGTTAGTTTTTCCCCTTTGTTTTTTTTGAAATTTTTCTTTTGTTTTATGTGTATTTTTCCCTGTTGTTTTTTGTAATTGTGTTCCGGTTGTTTTGGGTATATGGTTTCTGTTTTTTTTAGTGTATTTTTTTGTTTTGGTTAAGTGTGTTCTGTTGTTTTTATGTGTAATTTGGTTTTTGTTTATGTGAAAGGTTTTCGTTGTTTTGTTAAGGGTTTTTTTTTTTTTGTTTTTTTTTGTGTGATCAGGTTTTTCTTTTTTTTAGTGTGAAAAGTTTCCCTTTGGTTTTTTAAAAGTGGGGTGTTTGTTGGTTTTTTTTTTTTTGTTTTTTTTTTGTTTTTGTTTTTTTTGGTTTTATTTTTTTTTTTTTGTGTATTTGGTTCTTTTTTTTGTTAGTTGTTTTGTTTTTAGTGTATCATGTGTTCTTTTGGGTTTTTGTATCATGTTTTCCTTTTTTTGGGGAAAGGGGGTTTTTTTTTTTGGGGGGGTTTTTGGTTTTTTTTTATGTTTTTGTTTTTGTATTTGGTTTGGGTTTTGGGGGTTTTTGTTTTTGTTTTGGGGGTTTATTTTTTTGGGTTTTAGTGTGTATTTTGGGTTTTTTGGGTAGGGTTGGTAGTTTTTTATATTGGGGGTTTTTGTTTTTTTGGGTTTAAGGTTTTTGTTTTTTAGGGGTGTGTTCTGTATGTTTATGTGATCAGTGTTCTTGTGTTTTAGGTTCGTGTTCCGTATGTTTTAGTGTATCATTGTGTTCTGTTTTTTAGTTAAAAATTTTTGTTTGTTTTTGTTCAGGTGTTCCTGGGGTTTTAATGTGTATGGGTTTTTTTTTTTTTTAAGTGTCGTTTTTTGGGGTTTTTTTGGGTATGTTTGTTTTGTTTTTGTGTGTAGGTGTTCCGGTTTTTTTGTTTTTTTTTTCGGTGTTTTGTTGTTGGGTTTTTTCCCTGGGTTTTTAGTGTATCATGGTTCCGTTGTTTTTAGTGTGATGTGTTTTTTTTTTTTTTAGTGTATGGTTTTTTTGGGTTTTTTTAAGGGTTCTTGTTTTTTTTTTAGTTTTCTTTTTTTTTTGGGGTTCAGTGTTTTTTTTTTTTTTTGGGTTTTGTGTTTGATGTTTTTAGGGATTTGGGTTTTGGTTTTTTGGGGGGGGTTTGTTTTTTTGGGGTTTGGTTTTGGGTTTTTTGGGGGAGGGGGGGGGGTTTGTTTTTTTTTGGGTTTGGTTTTTTTGGGTGTTTTGTTGTTTTTTTTTGTTTTTGTTTCTGTTTTTTTTTTTAGTGTATCTTGTGTTCTGTTTTTTGGGTTGATCAGGTTTCGTGTTTTTATGTATCGTTGTTCTGTTGTTTTATTATCAGTTTTTTTTTTTTTTGGTGTCGGGCCCTGGGGGGGGGAAAGGGGGGGTGGGGGGGTCTTTTTGGGGTTTTTTTTGGGGGGGGGTTTTTTTTGGGGGGTTTTGGGGGCAGGGGGGCGGGAGGTTTTTGGTTCCTGTTTTTTGGAAGGTTTTTGGGGGGTGGGGTTTTGGGTTTTTTAGGTATATTGTTTTTTGGGGGTTTTGGGGGTAGTGTTTTTTTTTTAGGGGAATTGTTTTCCCCTGTTGTTTTGGTGATCAGTGTTCCGGTATTTTTTTTTTTTTTTTTGGGGGGGTGTTTTTGTGTTCAGGTTTCTGTTTTTTAGTGATCGTTTTTTCTGTGTTTTTTTGGTGTATTTTTTCGTGTGTTTTAGTGTATCAGTGTTTCTGGGTTTTAGTGATCACCCCTTTTTTTAGGGAAGGGGGGCCGGTTTTTTTTGGTTAGGTTTGGGGGGGGGGGAAAAGGGGGGGGTTTTTTGGTATAGGGGGTTTCCGGTGTTTTAGGTATAGGGGGGTTTTGGTGTTTTTTGGGAATGTGTTTGGTTGTTTTTGTATCAGGTGTTCTGTGTTTTATTTCCCAGGGGTTTTTTTTTTGTTTTTTCAGTGTGTTCGAAAATTTTTATGTGATCAGTGTGTTCCGTTTTTAAGGGGGGGTTTTAGTTTTTTCCCCTTTGGTTTTAGGTATGTTGTTGGTTTTTTAGGGGAAAGGGGGGTTTTCTGTGGTTTTATTTGTTTTTTGGGGGTTTTTTTGGGTTTTGGGGGGGTTTTCCCGGTTTTTTTTAGTGTATCATTGTTTCGGGGTTTTTTTTAGGGGTGTTTTTGTTTTTTAAATTATCAGTTGTTCGTTTTTTTTAGTGTATTTTTGTTTTTTAAATTTTGATCTGTGTTCTGTGTTTTTTTAGTGTGATCATGTGTTCTTTGTTTGGAAAAAAATTGGGGGGGTTTTTTTTTTTTTGGTGTGTTTTTTGTTTTAAGTGTTCGTGTTTCCCCCTATAATGTGGTGTGTTTGTTTTTAGTGTGATCAGTGTGTTCTGTGTGTTTTAGTGTATAAGTGTGTTCTGTGTGTTTTAGTGTGATAAGTGTGTTCCTGTATGTTTTAGTGTGATCAGTGTGTTCTGTATGTTTTAGTGTATCAGTGTGTTCCCGTATGTTTAGTGTATCAGTGTGTTCTGTGTGTTTTAGTGTGATCAGTGTGTTCTGTATGTTTTAGTGTGATCAATGTGTTCCCGTGTGTTTTAGTGTGATCAGTGTGTTCCTGGTATGTTTTAGTGTATCATTGTGTTCTGTGTGTTTTAGTGTGATCAGTGTGTTCTGTGTGTTTTAGTGTATCAGTGTGTTCTGTGTGTTTTAGTGTGATCAGTGTGTTCTGTATGTTTTAGTGTGATCAGTGTGCTCTGTGTGTTTTAGTGTATCAGTGTGTTCTGTGTGTTTTAGTGTATCAGTGTGTTCCTGTATGTTTTAGTGTGATCAGTGTGTTCCTATGTGTTTTAGTGTGATCAGTGTGTTCCGGTATGTTTTAGTGTATCATTGTGTTCCTGTGTGTTTAAGTGTGATAAGTGTGTTCCCGTGTGTTTTAGTGTATCAGTGTGTTCCTGTATGTTTTATTCTGTTCTGTGTTTTCTGTATATTTCGAGATCTCTGATTGGTCCTTTTCATGCAATGATTCCTAGCCGTTGATTTCATTAGTGCTGGTCAACAATTGTGATATATTTTGCTGCATTTAAATAGAACCCATTTTTTTCCTTAATTAACATATCTCCGTATTTCAATAGCAAATGTAATAAAATTGACCGCGCCCTCTCGATTCAAGCCATTAACCAAATATATCAAGTGTATTTGATGAAGAATTTGTCATCATGTCCGCCGACACAGCTTTCTAATAGTTTACATTTAAAGCCATACTTGTGGCTAAATCTGGCGATTAACATTTGTCTGGTTAATATTTATTGGTGTTTTAAATTGCCAAACATATCTTAATTAATGTATCTAATCTCGGCTAATATCGGGCCCGAGGAACAGTCGCCGTCGGTAATATCATAGACGAACATCTCAGCCATCACCACCGAATCTATCAGTGGAGACGATGTTAACAATATGACGTCATTACATTATACAGCTACAACGATGTGTCTTTTGTAAATCACATCAGAAATGGACAATCAATATTAATGGAATGCCCGGATTGCAACTTTATGTAACTTGAGGCATTCTAGTCCCCTTTGATCGTCTCGGTAATGCTGGCTGTTGTGTTTGATATTATGCGGTTGATAATTAAATTTCTGTCATCTTATTTTGCCGGTAGTTCCTCTGTTGTAATGCAATCATATTTTTTTAAACACTGAAAAGATACAAAGAATCACCTTGGTCTTTTACCAAGCGACGATGACCTGCGGTCAGTTGACTCGTATGAATCGTACCAGCTGTGCTGCTTCATACTTTCAAAACAAAATGTAAAAAAGTGAAAATAAACTACACTTGATTTCGACCGTTGACACAGTGACCTTGACTTGTGGACAGTTTTTATTTCTTTAATTCCGACCAATTTTGCTTCATAATATCATAACAAAATGTTCACAAGTGAAAAGTTATAAAATTTGACCCTGACTTTTGACCTTGACCAAATTCATTCATTTCTACAGAAAAAGAGAGGGTTTGCTATATTTTCCCCATTGGGCATTGCCTCTCGGGACCATGGGGTCAGACCCAACGGTTATACAAAACTGACTCAAGGATGATCCAGACCACATATAGATCATTCATCTTACAGAAGAAGTAGGTATTCTCTAAAACCCACCCTTTATACAAAATTGGTTCCCCTTCCTCTAAGGTTACTTCAGACCATATTTAGTCAAAATCTAAGTGCTCGTTCATGACAAGTAGCTCCTTTTAGGAAAAGTTGACGGACGGACGAACGGCCAGGGTGGACTAGTGAGGGTGCAGTGATTTGTCTGTAAACTTGTGGGGTGCACGGCGCAAGTCGATCAGAATTTCAAAATCTGTTTTTATTTCGTTCATTCCATCGCTAAAAAAGCACATGCGCAGTGAGATTTAATGTTGATTTATGGGTAAAAAAAGAAAAAAAGAAAAAAGACTTTAAAATTCGTCTCCTATAGGCGACGAAGATATTTTGACGTAATGAATCGGTGAATGCACCCCACAAGGATGTTGAGTGAGTTCGGACGGACGATGGACGCTGCGCCATGCCATAAGCTGACATTCAGGGATTCTGTGCAAACTGCCACACAATGGATGTTTTGTTCTCTAATTGTCACTTTAATGTATACGGTGTACCTATGATAAATAACTATCTAGCAGATATGCCAGTGTTTTGCAACCTCTTTTCTACTGAACTCGAATATTTCAATACTGAAAGGCGATTTCAGAAAAATGCTTACTGTTCTTTTAAACTCAAACCCCTGTTGTATGTACTGTGATCTTAAAGGAAAATAGATAGCGTAGTTAATCTCGTCGGTAGCATATCTTACCCGTTCTGATTGGGTGTCGGGTGGCTCATTAGGACATTCCGTTATCTTAAAGAGATTTCGGGGTGGCAGATCTCAGCTGTCATCTGCTCCCTCTGCTTGTTTCTCCCTTTTCCTGGTCCTTCTACTCCTCTGCTTGCTTCTTTCTTTAACTGGTCAAAGATCGGTCCAGATCTCAGCTTCAATCTTGGCCAATGCTAATACCTAATATTTACATTTGTATGCCAAATCTGCAACCTCTGAGATGATAACTGACATTGAGTCGGTCATTACTTCGCGCTCCAGAGATTGTCTAACGTCGGGCTGTTGTAACCACTGTCAGCTGTCGTCTGGTATCTATGCAGCAGTTACGTATAACATGTCAAGCTACACCTTCAATTCCAAAATTAAGGCAAATTGAAGTTCCATGTCGTACAGTGCGTTTACCAATGCGCTAAGTTATCCGGTTGACACTTCTAGAAAAAATATATACGTAAAAAAACACACACAGAGAAAAAAAGAAACCCACAAACAAACAAACATCTTGCTGTCTATTTCAAAAACATGACTACCGATGAATAAACAATAATGAACAAAACTCCCATTTTTATTTTCATTATTTCTATGCATTTTTTTAACACTCTACACCAGACAAAAGGCCGTTCAGATTGTCGGAGCGGCCGTTAAGACGACGATTACGTTAATTTTATCAAGAGAGAAACAGACACTGTTATGTGACAATCAGATGGCGACCCCTAAAAACGAATGTCATGTGGCAGGTGTGTCCACAGATGGCGACCCCTAAAAACGAATGTCATGTGACAATCGTGTCCACAGATGGCGACCCCTAAAAACGAATGTCATGTGACAATCGTGTCCACAGATGGCGATCCTAAAAACGAATGTCATGTGACAGGTGTGTCCACAGATGGCGACCCCTAAAAACGAATGTCATGTGACAGGTGTATCCACAGATGGCGACCCCTAAAAACGAATGTCATGTGACAGGTGTGTCCACAGATGGCGACCCCTAAAAACGAATGTCATGTGACCGGTGTGTCCACAGATGGCGATCCCTTAAAACGAATGTCATGTGACCGGTGTGTCCCCGGATGGGAATTTCGAAACAGCGATCACACGTACAGGCAGTTCTAACCGTAACCTATTTAGGGCATTGACCGTGACGAACAGACAAGGTCAGACTTGTACTAATATCATGCTTTATTGTTGAAATTTCAATAAATATGTTGTTAGTCATAATTGTTAGTACAGGCGATTATCTATGTAGGTATGCTCATCACAAAATCTGATCATTACAATAAAATATTAAACAAAGACAGAATTCTCTACAGAATGTAAAGTCCTGGAAATACCCCGGGTGAGAATCCCACATTGCCACAAAACATGTGAAAGTTAAACAGTCATCTGTCATCATATTTATAAACAAGTTTCTTTGAAAGGCAAGCAAAACTAATGAATATCAATGCGGTAGATTCCGTACGTAAAGGCGATGTTTATTTCATGGTTATATTGACGACGTTGGAAGTGAGAACCCATGTGTAACCATTATGAATTGTCCACCTGGTATCTACTTCTTGTGAACAAAGATAGCGGAACATTTCATTTTTATTTGGCTCAGAGTGGTTAATATACATGATTTAAGCTTTTCCGGAAGTGTTCCGTTAAAGTTCGCTATTATAGACTTGAACCATTACTAATTGGTTTGGAGTACTAGTTAGTTAAACGCTATTTTTGATTTATTGAGTATCAAAATAAGCAACCACGACGTACTTTAATTCCTTTTTTCACTATCTATTTAAAATTATTTTTTCTGTATTGTTTTCCATATTTTGTTTTACCTTTTTACTTCATCAGACCACAGAGTGTTTACAATTAGTGTCCAGATTTAAATATCACATACAATTCATCAATAGGCGAGCTACTGTATACTGCTTTCAAACAGCTCAAGTGGCTTGTAACATTTAACTAAGTGGAGGGAAGCTGTGAAATGTGACGGAGAAGTTTTACCAGGGTCCAACAGGTAGATAGTGGAAATATCGACCACATTTTAAGTCATCGCTACATTTACGATGCTTTCAGCGTTTAAGTTCAGCTTATGTTGTGAACATAGTTTCAAAAGTATGTACCGAATTAACAATGGTATTTAAACAAAATACTACAACAAACATCCGATAAACTATTAAACACACTTGTTAAATGTATAAGAGAGATGCTGGAACCATTACACAACTGCCTCAATCTGACACGAACTTCATCTCAGTGTATGACCTAATCACATATACACAATTGTTTGAGAACATCAATTTTCTTACAATGCAGATAGATATAATGTATTGAGTCAAGTGACAAAAAAAAATGCATTTAAATAAAACTAATTTCCACCCCTTCCGACAAATAGACGGAGGGGCCATGTCTTGATGGATAGATGGAGGGAAGGGAGCTAATGTCGACCCTTCCCGACAGATAGACGAAAGGACTAATGTCGACCCTTCTCGATAGACAGGCGGAAGGGCTAATGTCGGCGTACCCAATATATAGACGGAAGGACCAATATTACCCCACCCCCCCCCGACAGACAGACTGAAGGACCAATAACACCCCCCCCCGACAGACAGACTGAAGGACCAATAACACCCCCCCCCCCGACAGACTGAAGGACCAATAAAACCCCCCCCCCCCCGACAGACAGACTGAAGAACAATAACACCCGCCCCCGACAGACAGACTGAAGGACCAATAACACCCCCCCCGACAGACTGAAGGACCAATAACACCCCCCCCCCCCGACAGACAGACTGAAGGACCAATAACACCCCCCCCCCCCCCCCGACAGACAGACTGAAGGACCAATAACACCCCCCCGACAGACAGACTGAAGGACCAATAACACCCCCCCCCCCCCCCCGACAGACAGACTGAAGGACCAATAACACCCCCCGACAGACAGACTGAAGAACCAATAACACCCCCCCCCCCCCCGACAGACAGACTGAAGAACCAAAACACCCCCCCCCCCCCCCGACAGACAGACTGAAGAACCAATAACACCCCCCCCCCACCGACAGACAGACTGAAGAACCAATAACCCCCCCCCCCCCCCGACAGACAGACAGACTGAAGGACCAATAACCCCCCCCCCCGACAGACAGACTGAAGGACCAATAACACCCCCCCCCTACAGACCGAAGGACCAATAACACCCCCCCCCCGACAGACAGACTGAAGAACCAATAACACCCGCCCCCGGACAGGACAGACTGAAGGACCAATAACACCCCCCGACAGACAGACTGAAGGACCAATTAACACCCCCCCCCCGACAGACAGACTGAAGGACCAATAACCCCCCCCCCCCCCGACAGACAGACAAACTGAAGGACCAAAACTACCCCCCCCCGACAGACAGACTGAAGGACCAATAACACCACCCCCCCCCCCCCGACAGACCGAAGGACCAATAACACCCCCCCCCCGACAGACAGACTGAAGAACCAATAACACCCGCCCCCCCGACAGACAGACTGAAGGACCAATAACACCCCCCGACAGACAGACTGAAGGACCAAGAACACCCCCCCCCCCGACAGACAGATGAAGGACCAATAACACCCCCCGACAGACAGACTGAAGGACCAATAACAACCCTCCCCCGACAAACAGACTGAAGGACCAATAACACCCCCCCCCCCCCCGACAGACAGACTGAAGAACCAATAACACCCGCCCCCGACAGACAGACTGAAGAACCAATAACACCCCCCCCCCCGACAGACCAGACTGAAGAACCAATCACACCCCCCCCCCCACCGACAGACATGACTGAAAACCAATACCCCCCCCCCCCCCCCCGACAGACAGACTGAAGGACCAATAACACCCTCCCCCCGACAGACAGACAGACTGAAGGACCAATAACACCCCCCCCCCTACAGACAGACTGAAGACCAATAACACCCCCCCCCACATGACCGAAGACCAATAACCACCCCCCCCCCCTAACATACGAAAACCAATAACCCCCCCCGACAACAACTTACACCTAACACCCCCCTACAGACATACTGAAGTACCATAACACCCCCCCCCCCCGACAGACAGACTGAAGGACCAATAACACCCCCCGACAGACGACTGAAGGACCAATAACACCCCCCCCCCCCAGACACTAACCTCCCCCCCCGACAGCATTACTGAAGGACTCAATAACACCCCCCCCCGACAGACCAGACTGAAACCAATACACCCCCCCCCCCTACAGACAGTACTGAAGAACCAATAACACCCCCCCCCCGACACAGACTGAAGACCAATACACCCCCCCCCCCCCGACAGACGACTGAAGACCAATAACCCCCCCCCCTCGACAGACAGACTGAAGGACCAATAACACCACCCCCCCCACCGACAACCAGACCAATAACAAAACCCCCCCCCCCCCCGACCTACCCCCCCTACAGACAGCTGAAGGACCAATAACACCCCCCCCCCCCCCCCCCGAAGAGACGAAAATAACACCCCCCCCCCTACAGAAAACCCAGACCAATAACACCCCCCCCCCCCAAGACAGACTGAAAACCAATAAACACCCCCCCCCCCACAGACAGACTAAAACCAATACCCACCCCCCCCCCCCACAGACACTGAAGAACCAATAACACCCCCCCCGACAGACAGACGACCTTGAAAACCAATAACCCCCCCCCCCCCACGACAACCTGAAGACCACCCCTAACACCCCCCCCCCCGACAGACGACTGAAGAAACCCAAAAAACCCCCCCCCCCCGACAGACAGACTGAAGGACCAATAACACCCCCCCCCCCACAGACCGAAGGACCAATAACACCCCCCCCCCCCCCACAGACAGACTGAAGAACCAATAACACCCGCCCCCGACAGACAGACTGAAGGACCAATAACACCCCCCGACAGACAGACTGAAGGACCAATAACCCCCCCCCCCCCCCCGACAGACAGACTGAAGGACCAAAACCCCCCCCCCCCCGACAGACAGACAGACTGAAGGACCAATAACTACCCCCCCCCCCCGACAGACAGTACGAAGGGACCAATAACACCCCCCCCCCCACAGACCGAAGACCAATAACACCCCCCCCCCCCCCCCGACAGACAGACTGAAGAACCATAACACCCCCCACAACAACTGAAGACCAATAACACCCCCCCCCCGACAGACACTGAAACCAATAACACCCCCCGACAGACATACTGAAGGACCAATAAACACCCCCCCCCCCCGACATGACAGACTAAGACCAATAACACCCCCCCCCCCGACAGACAGACTGAATAACCATAAACACCCCCACCCCCCCCCACATACAGACTGACATAACAATAACACCCCCCCCCCAACCACAGACTATAGCCAATAACCACCCCCCACAGACAGACTGAAACCAATAACCACCCCCCCCCCCCACACGACTGAAGAACCAATAACACCCCCCCCCCACAGACAGACTGAAGGACCAATAACACCCCCCCCGACATGACAGACTGAAGAACCAATAACACCCCCCCACACCGACAGAAACTGAAACCATAACCCCCCCCCCCGACAAGACAGGACTTGAAGGAGCCAATAACACCCTCCCCCCGACAGGACAGCCAGGACTGAAGGACCAATAACATCCCCCCCCCCGACAGACAGACTGAAGGCCCAATAACCAACCCCCCCCCCCGACGACCGAAGGACCAATCACACCCCCCCCCGACAGACAGACTGACGAACCATAACACCCGGCCCCCGACAGACAGACTGAAGGACCAAATAACAACCCCCGACAGCCAGACTGAAGGACCCATAACACCCCCACCCCCGACAGACAGACTGAAGGACCAATAACACACCCCCCCCCCCCCGACAGACAGACTGAAGTTACCCCCCAATAACACCCCCCCCACCCCCGACAGACAGCCTGAAGACACCAATAACACCCCCCCCCCAGGACAGACAGACTGAAGAACAATAACACCCCCCCCCACCGGACAGACAGACTGAAGACCAATCACACCCCCCCCCCGACAGACAGACTGAGGGCCCAATAACACCCCCCCCCCCGACAGACAGACTGAATGACCAATAACACCCCCCCCCCGACCGAAGACCATAAGACCAACACCCCCCCCACCCCCCCCCCCCCCCCCCCCCGACCACAGACGACTGAAGAACCAATAACACCCGCCCCCGACAGACAGACTGAAGGACCAATACCCCCCCCCGACAGACAGACTGAAGGACCAATAACACCCCCCCCGACAGACAGACTGAAGGACCAATAACCCCCCCGACAGACAGACTGAGAACCAATAACACCCCCCCCCCCCCGACAACAGACTGAAGAACCAATAACACCCCCCCCCCCCGACAGACAGACTGAAGGACCAATAACACCCCCCCCGACAGACAGACTGAAAGACCAATAACACCCCCGACAGACAGACTGAAGAACCAATAACACCCCCCCCCCCCCCCCCACAGACAGACTGAAGAACCAATAACACACCCCCCCCCCCCCCCCCCCCCGACACAGACTGAAGAACCAATAACACCCCCCCCCCCGACAGACAGACTGAAGAACCAATAACCCCCCCCCCCACCGACAGACAGACTGAAGAACCAATAACACCCCCCCCGCCGACAGACAGACTGAAGGACCAATAACACCACCCCCCCCCGACAGACAGACTGAAGACCAATAACACCCCCCCCCCGACAGACGAAGGACCAATACACCCCCCCCCCCGACAGGACAGACTGAGAACCAATAACACCCGCCCCCGACAGACAGCCTGAAGGACCAATAACACCCCCCCCGACAGACAGACTGAAGGACCAATAACACCCCCCCCCCGACAGACAGACTGAAGGACCAATAACACCCCCCGACAGACAGACTGAAGAACCAATAAACCCCCCCCCCCGCAGACAGACTGAAGAACCAATAACACCCCCCCCCCGACAGACAGACTTGAAGAACCAATAACACCCCCCCCACCGACAGACAGACTGAAGACCAATAAACACCCCCCCGACAGACAGACCGAAGGACCAATAACAACCCCCCCCCCCGACAGACAGACTGAAGAACCAATAACACCCGCCCCCGAGAGACAGACTGAAGGACCAATAACACCCCCCGACAGACAGACTGAAGGACCAAATAACACCCCCCCCCCCCCGACAGACAGACTGAAGAACCAATAACACCCCCCCCCCCGACAGACAGACTGAAGAACCAATAACACCCGCCCCCGACAGACAGACTGAAGGACCAATAACACCCCCCCCCCCAGACAGACAGACTGAAGGACCAATAACACCCCCCGACAGACAGACTGAAGAACCAATAACAACCCCCCCCGACAGACAGACTGAAGAACCAATAACACCACCCCCCCCCCCCCGACAGACAGACTGAAGAACCAATAACACCCCCCCCCCCCGACAGACAGACTGAAGAACCAATAACACCCCCCCACCGACAGACAGACTGAAGGACCAATAACACCCCCCCCCGACAGACAGACTGAAGGACCAATAACCCCCCCCCCCCCCGACAGACAGACTGAAGAACCAATACCACCGCCCCCTAGAGACAGACTGAAGACCAATAACACCCCCCGACAGACAGACTGAAGGACCAATAACACCCCCCCCGACAGACAGACTGAAGAACCAATAACACCCCCCCCACACCTGAGCAATAACCCCCCCCCACCCCCCCCCCCCCCCGACAGACGAAAGGACCAATAACACCCCCCCCGACAGACAGACGAAGACCAATAACACACCCCCCCCCGACAACAGACTGAAGGACCAATAACACCCCCCCCCCCCCCCGACAGACAGACTGAAGGACCAATAACACCCCCCCGACAGACAGACTGAAGAACCAATAACACCCCCCCCCCCCGACAGACAGACTGAAGAACCAATAACACCCCCCCCCCCGACAGACAGACTGAAGAACCAATAACCCCCCCCCGACAGACAGACTGAAGAACCAATAACACCCCCCCCCCCGACAGACAGACTGAAGAACCAATAACACCCCCCCCCCGACAGACCAGACTGAAGGACCAATAACACCCCCCCCCCCGACAGACAGACTGAAGGACCAAAACCACCCCCCCCCCCGACAAACCTGAAGGACCAAAACCCCCCCCCCCCCGACAGACAGACTGAAGGACCAATAAAACACCCCCCCCGACAACAACTGAAGGACCAATAACACCCCCACAGCACTGAGACCAAACACCCCCCCCCGACGACAGACGAAGGACCAATAACACCCCCCCCCGACAGACAGACTGAAGACCAATAACACCCCCCCCCCCGACAGACAGACTGAAGGACCAATAACACCCCCCCGACAGACAGACTGAAGAACCAATAACACCCCCCCCCCCCCGACAGACAGACTGAAGGACCAATAACACCCCCCGACAGACAGACTGAAGACCAATAACACCCCCCCCCGACAGACAGACTGAAGGACCAATAACACCCCCCCCCCGACAGACAGACTGAAGAACCAATAACACCCCCCCCCGACAGACAGACTGAAGAACCAATAACACCCCCCCCCCGACAGGACAGACTGAAGACCAATAACACCACCCCCCCCGACAGTACTGAAGGAACCAATAACACCCCCCCCCGACAGACAGACTGAAAGAACCAATAACACCCCCCCCCGACATTACCCAGACTGAAGGACCAATAACCACCCCCCCCCCCCACCGACAGACAGACTGAAGGACCATAATCAACCCCCCCCCGACAGACAGACAGAAGGACCAATAACCACCCCCCGACAGACAGACTGAAGAACCAATAACACCCCACCCCCGACAGGACAGACTGAAGAACCAATAACACACACACCCCCCGACAGGACACAGACTGAAGAACCAATAACACCCCGCCCCCCCCGACAGACAGACTGAAGGACCAATAACACCCCCCCCGCCAGACCGACTGAAGAACCAATAACACCTCCCCCCCCCGACAGACAGACTGAAGAACCAATAACACCCCCCCCCCCCGACAGACAGACTGAAGGACCAATAACACCCCCCCGACAGACAGACTGAAGGACCAATAACACCCCCCCCGACAGACAGACTGAGGAACCAATAACACCCCCCCCCCCCCGACAGACGACTAGAAGGACCAATACCACACCCCCCCCGACAGACAGACTGAGGAACCAATAACACCCCCCCCCCCGACAGACAGACTGAAGGACCAATAACACCCCACCCCCCCCCGACAGACAGACTGAAGGACCAATAACACCACCCCCCCCCCCCCGACAGACTGAAGGACAATAACACCCCCCCCCCCCCCCGACAGACAGACTGAAGAACCAATAACACCCCCCCCCCCCGACATACAGACTGAAGGACCAATAACACCCCCCCCCCACCGACAGACAGACTGAAGGACCAATAACACCCCCCCCCCCCCGACAGACAGACTGAAGGACCAATAACACCCCCCCCGACAGACAGACTGAAGAACCAATAACACCCCCCCCCCGACAGACAGACTGAAGAACCAATAACACACACACCCCCCGACAGACAGACTGAAGAACCAATAACACCCCCCCCGACAGACAGCCTGAAGAACCAATAACACCCCCCCCCCGACAGACAGACTGAAGGACCAATAACACCCCCCCCCCCGACAGACTGAAGGACCAATAACACCCCCCCCCCCCCGACAGACAGACTGAAGAACCAATAACACCCCCCCCCCGACAGACAGACTGAAGGACCAATAACACCCCCCCCCCCCCCACCGACAGACAGACTGAAGGACCAATAACACACCCCCCCCCCGACAGACAGACTGAAGGACCAATAACATCCCCCCCACGACAGACTGAAGGACCAATAACACCCCCCCCCCCCGACAGACAGACTGAAGGACCGATACCCCCCCCCCCCCCCAACAGACAGACTGAAGGACCGATAACACACACATATCCCGATAGACAGACTGAAGGACCATTATTAGCCCCCCCCCCCTCCCCCTACCCGATACACAGACGGAAAGCACGTGTGAGATATGTACATTGTACTTTTTAAAATATACTTCTGATAAGTAAAAATAATTTACATATGTAAAATAAATTCGTCCGAATAAATTAAAAAAAAAAACATAATGTAGCGTTATCTATATTTGTTGTTTCTGGCCTATCCGTTAAATGTTCTTATCTGACTTGCTATTGTTAGTTAAATTCTAATCTCATAGTTTTAGGAAGCCTTACAGTTACTATGGAAACACCACACGAAAAATTTGATTGTATCGTCATCAAATCGTTTGACATAACTCGTGGTTTTGATAACGAAATCGAAATAGGAAACATTCAGCCTAACCTGTCTTTATTTTATGCTACCAGTATGTACAATTGTCATATCTTTGTTACCAAGCAGATGTAACATTCATTAATCAACGCCATTACAATTGGCATAATTAAATGATCATGTGATTATAGTATGGTCTGTGTGCGGATTATAGTATGGAATGTGTGCGGATTATAGTATGGAATGTGTACGGATTATAATATGGTCTGTGTGCGGATTATAGTATGGTCTGTGTACGGATTATAATATGGTCTGTGTACGGATTATAGTATGGTCTGTGTACGGATTATAGTATTGTCTGTGTACGGATTATAGTATTGTCTGTGTACGTATTATAGTATGGCCTGTGTACGGATTATAGTATGGTCTGTGTACGGATTATAGTATGGTCTGTGTACAGATTATAGTATGGTCTGTGTACGGATTATAGTATTGTCTGTGTACGGATTATAGTATTGTCTGTGTACGGATTATAGTATGGTCTGTGTACGGATTATAGTATGGTACGTGTACGGATTATAGTATTGTATGTGTACGGATTATAGTATGGTCTGTGTACGAATTATAGTATGGTCTGTGTACGGATTATAGTATGGTCTGTGTACGGATTATAGTATGGTCTGTGTACGGATTATAGTATGGTCTGTGTACGGATTATAGTATGGTACGTGTACGGATTATAGTATGGTCTGTGTACGTATTATAGTATGGTCTGTGTACGGATTATAGTATGGTATGTGTACGGATTATAGTATGGTCTGTATACGGATTATAGTATGGTCTGTGTACGGATTATAGTATGGTCTGTGTACGGATTATAGTATGGTCTGTGTACGGATTATAGTATGGTCTGTGTACGGATTATAATATGGTCTATGTACGGATTATAGTATTGTCTGTGTACGGATTATAGTATGGTCTGTGTACGGATTATAGTATTGTCTGTGTACGTATTATAGTATGGCCTGTGTACGGATTATAGTATGGTCTGTGTACGAATTATAGTATGGTCTGTGTACAGATTATAGTATGGTCTGTGTACGGATTATAGTATTGTCTGTGTACGGATTATAGTATTGTCTGTGTACGTATTATAGTATGGTCTGTGTACGGATTATAGTATGGTATGTGTACGGATTATAGTATGGTCTGTATACGGATTATAGTATGGTTTGTGTACGGATTATAGTATGGTCTGTGTACGGATTATAGTATGGTCTCTGTACGGATTATAGTATGGTCTGTGTACGGATTATAGTATGGTCTGTGTACGTATTATATTATGGTCTGTGTACGGTTTATAGTATGGTCTGTGTACGGATTATAGTATGGTCTGTGTACGGATTATGGTATGGTCTGTGTACGGATTATAGTATGGTACGTGTACGGATTATAGTATGGTCTGTGTACGGATTATAGTATGGTCTGTGTACGGATTATAGTATGGTACGTGTACGGATTATAGTATGGTCTGTGTACGGATTATAGTATTGTATGTGTACGGATTATAGTATTGTATGTGTACGGATTTTAGTATTGTCTGTGTACGTATTATAGTATGGTCTGTGTACGGATTATAGTATGGTACGTGTACGGATTTTAGTATTGTCTGTGTACGTATTATAGTATGGTCTGTGTACGGATTATAGTATGGTACGTGTACGGATTATAGTATGGTCTGTGTACGGATTATATATTATATATGGTCTGTGTACGGATTATAGTATGGTATGTGTACGGATTATAGTATGGTATGTGTACGGATTATAGTATGGTCTGTGTACGGATTATAGTATGGTCTGTGTACGGATCATAGTATGGTATGTGTACGGATTATAGTATATTCTACCACGTTTCGTATGCAACGCTAGTTTTGATTGGTTGAAAACCGTGTATTACTTGTCAGTAATCCACTCTCGTGTCAATAATACACTCTTGTGAGTCACGGCTGTTACAATCTCTCCCCTCCAAAACCGTGCATTTGTAAACAAACATGGCGATGCCAAAACGTTTGATCGTCGGAGACCGTGTATTTTACAACGGAGAAATTTGCCAGATTGTTAATTTCTATCAACCCAGAGCAAACTTTGGTAAGCAATATATTGTAAGGTCAATTTCCACAGGCAACATTTGGAGAGCATTTCTACATGTTCTCGTAACGTTGCCGTCAACTGGTTTGGGATTGACGTCAGCTTTTGAATATTCATTAGCACGCGCGCCTCATGGTTTCTTGTGAATTGTAACAGCCATGTAGCGACACATTTCCCAGGGTTCTTTGCTGTTTTTTTTCTATTAGGAGGAGGTAGATCCCAGAACTAAACAGTACATGGTGGAATAAAAATAATCAACTTTGCCTCGTGTATTGTTGCAGGATATACAACTCGGACTCGGATATTTTGCAATTTTAATTAATATCTCAGGCCTGCAGCCTTCGTTATTAATTTAATTGCAAAATATCCTCGTCCTTGTTGTAAATCCTGCAACAATACACGAATCATCGTTAATTATTTCTTAAATATAGATGTTTTCTCTTCGTCCGTCCCTCTCTGAGTAATGGCATTATGAAATGTTTTCTCTCCGTCCGTCCCTCTCTGAGCAATAGCATTGTGAAATGTTTTCTCTCCGTCCGTCCCTCTCTGAGTAATAACATTATGAAATATTTCCCTTCGTCCGTCCCTCTCTGAGTTATGGCATTATGAAATGTTTTCTCTCCGCTCGTCCCTCTCTGAGTAATGGCATTATGAAATATATTCTCTTCGTCCGTCTCTCTCTGAGTTATGGTATTATGAAATGTTTCTCTTCATCCGTCTCTCTCTGAGTTATGGTATTATGAAATGTTTCTCTTCGTACGTCCCTCTCTGAGTAATCACATTATGAAAGATTTTCTCTCCGCCCGTCCCTCTCTGAGTAATGACATTAAGAAATGATTTTCTTCGTCCGTCCCTCTCTGAGTTATGGCATTATGAAATGTTTCCCTTCGTCCGTCCCTTTCTGAGTAATGGCATTATGAAAGCGTTTCTCTCCGTCCGTCCCTCTCTGAGTAATGGCATTAAGAAATGATTTTCTTCGTCCGTCCCTCTCTGAGTTATGGCATTATGAAATGTTTCCCTTCGTCCGTCCCTCTCTGAGTTATGGCATTATGAAATGTTTCCCTTCGTCCGTCCCTTTCTGAGTAATGGCATTATGAAAGCGTTTCTCTCCGTCCGTCTCTCTCTGATATTAGGTGTGGAGATCATACTAGTTTAGTGAGATCGTGTGTGATATTTTCGGTGTGGAGATCGTACTAGTTTAGTGAGATCGTGTGTTATATTTTAGGTGTGGAGATCGTACTAGCTTAGTGAGATCGTGTGTGATATTTTAGGTTTGGAGATCGTACTAGTTTAGTGAGATCGTGTGCTATATTTTAGGTGTGGAGATCGTACTAGTTTAGTGAGATCGTGTGTGATATTTTCGGTGTGGAGATCGTACTAGCTTAGTGAGATCGTGTATTATATTTTAGGTTTGGAGATCGTACTAGTTTAGTGAGATGGTGTGTGATATTTTAGGTTTGGAGATCGTACTAGTTTAGTGAGATCGTGTGCTATATTTTAGGTGTGGAGACCGTACTAGTTTAGTGAGATCGTGTGTGATATTTAGGTGTGGAGATCGTACTAGTTTAGTGAGATCGTGTGTGATATTTTAGGTGTGGAGACCGTACTAGTTTAGTGAGATCGTGTGTGATATTTTAGGTTTGGAGATCGTACTAGTTTAGTGAGATCGTGTGTGATATTTTAGGTTTGGAGATCGTACTAGTTTAGTGAGATCGTGTGTGATATTTTAGGTTTGGAGATCGTACTAGTTTAGTGAGATCGTGTGTGATATTTTAGGTTTGGAGATCGTACTAGTTTAGTGAGATCGTGTGTGATATTTTAGGTGTGGAGACCGTACTAGTTTAGTGAGATCGTGTGTGATATTTTAGGTTTGGAGGTCGTACTAGTTTAGTGAGATCGTGTGTGATATTTTAGGTGTGGAGATCGTACTAGTTTAGTGAGATCGTGTGTGATATTTTAGGTTTGGAGATCGTACTAGTTTAGTGAGATCGTGTGTGATATTTTAGGTTTGGAGACCGTACTAGTTTAGTGAGATCGTGTGTGATATTTTAGGTGTGGAGATCGTACTAGTTTAGTGAGATCTTGTGTTATATTTTAGGTTTGGAGACCGTACTAGTTTAGTGAGATCGTGTGATATTTTAGGTTTGGAGATCGTACTAGTTTAGTGAGATCGTGTGTGATATTTTAGGTGTGGAGACCGTACTAGTTTAGTGAGATCGTGTTATATTTTAGGTTTGGAGATCGTACTAGTTTAGTGAGATCGTGTGTGATATTTTAGGTTTGGAGACCGTACTAGTTTAGTGAGATCGTGTGTGATATTTTAGGTGTTTTAGACCGTACTAGTTTAGTGAGATCGTGTGTGATATTTTAGATATTTTAGACCGTACTAGTTTAGTGAGATCGTGTGTTATATTTTAGGTTTAGAGATCGTACTATATTAGTGAGATCGTGTGTGATATTTTAGGTGTGGAGACCGTACTAGTTTAGTGAGATCGTGTTATATTTTAGGTTTGGAGATCGTACTAGTTTAGTGAGATCGTGTGTGATATTTTAGGTGTGGAGACCGTACTAGTTTAGTGAGATCGTGTTATATTTTAGGTTTGGAGATCGTACTAGTTTAGTGAGATCGTGTGTGATATTTTAGGTTTGGAGATCCTACTAGTTTATTGAGATCGTGTGTGATATTTTAGGTTTGGAGACCGTACTAGTTTAGTGAGATCGTGTGTGATATTTTAGGTTTGGAGATCGTACTAGTTTAGTGAGATCGTGTGTGATATTTTAGGTGTTTTAGACCGTACTAGTTTAGTGATATCGTGTGTGATATTTTAGGTGTTTTAGACCGTACTAGTTTAGTGAGATCGTGTGTGATATTTTAGGTGTTTTAGACCGTATTAGTTTAGTGAGATCGTGTGTTATATTTTAGGTGTGGAGACCGTACTAGTTTAGTGAGATCGTGTGTGATATTTTAGGTTTGGAGATCGTACTAGTTTAGTGAGATCGTGTGTGATATTTTAGGTTTGGAGATCGTACTAGTTTAGTGAAATCGTGTGTGATATTTTAGGTGTTTTAGACCGTACTAGTTTAGTGAGATCGTGTGTGATATTTTAGGTGTTTTAGACCGTACTAGTTTAGTGAGATCGTGTGTGATATTTTAGGTGTTTTAGACCGTACTAGTTTAGTGAGATCGTGTGTGATATTTTAGGTGTTTTAGACCGTATTAGTTTAGTGAGATCGTGTGTTATATTTTAGGTGTGGACTAGTTTAGTGAGATCGTGTGTGATATTTTAGGTTTGGAGATCGTACTAGTTTAGTGAGATCGTGTGTTATATTTTAGGTTTGGAGATCGTGCTAGTTTAGTGAGATCGTGTGTTATATTTTAGGTGTGGAGATCGTACTAGTTTAGTGAGATCGTGTGTGATATTTTAGGTTTGGAGATCGTACTAGTTTAGTGAGATCGTGTGTGATATTTTAGGTGTGGAGATCCTACTAGTTAAGTGAGATCGTGTGTGATATTTTAGGTGTGGAGACCGTACTAGTTTAGTGAGATCGTGTGTTATATTTTAGGTGTGGAGATCGTACTAGTTTAGTAAGATCGTGTGTGATATTTTCGGTGTGGAGATCGTACTAGTTTAGTGAGATCGTGTGTGATATTTTCGGTGTGGAGACCGTACTAGTTTAGTGAGATCGTGTGTGATATTTTAGGTGTGGAGACCGTACTAGTTTAGTGAGATCGTGTGTGATATTTTAGGTGTGGAGATCGTACTAGTTTAGTGAGATCGTGTGTGATATTTTAGGTTTGGAGATCGTACTAGTTTAGTGAGATCGTGTGTGATATTTTAGGTTTGGAGACCGTACTAGTTTAGTGAGATCGTGTGTGATATTTTAGGTTTGGAGATCGTACTAGTTTAGTGAGATCGTGTTATATTTTAGGTTTGGAGATCGTACTAGTTTAGTGAGATCGTGTGTGATATTTTAGGTTTGGAGATCGTACTAGTTTAGTGAGATCGTGTGTGATATTTTAGGTGTGGAGACCGTACTAGTTTAGTGAGATCGTGTGTGATATTTTAGGTGTGGAGACCGTACTAGTTTAGTGAGATCGTGTGTGATATTTTAGGTTTGGAGATCGTACTAGTTTAGTGAGATCGTGTGTGATATTTTAGGTTTGGAGACCGTACTAGTTTAGTGAGATCGTGTGTGATATTTTAGGTGTGGAGACCGTACTAGTTTAGTGAGATCGTGTTATATTTTAGGTTTGGAGATCGTACTAGTTTAGTGAGATCGTGTGTGATATTTTAGGTGTGGAGATCGTACTAGTTTAGTGAGATCGTGTGTGATATTTTAGGTTTGGAGATCGTACTAGTTTAGTGAGATCGTGTGTGATATTTAGGTTTGGAGATCGTACTAGTTTAGTGAGATCGTGTGTGATATTTTAGGTGTGGAGATCGTACTAGTTTAGTGAGATCGTGTGTGATATTTTAGGTGTTTTAGATCGTACTAGTTTAGTGAGATCGTGTGTGATATTTTAGGTGTGGAGATCGTACTAGTTTAGTGAGATCGTGTGTTATATTTTAGGTGTGGACTAGTTTAGTGAGATCGTGTGTGATATTTTAGGTTTGGAGATCGTACTAGTTTAGTGAGATCGTGTGTGATATTTTAGGTGTGGAGATCGTACTAGTTTAGTGAGATCGTGTGTGATATTTTAGGTGTGGAGACCGTACTAGTTTAGTGAGATCGTGTGTGATATTTTAGGTGTGGAGATCGTACTAGTTTAGTGAGATCGTGTGTGATATTTTAGGTGTGGAAATCGTACTAGTTTAGTGAGATCGTGTGTGATATTTTAGGTGTAGAGATCGTACTAGTTTAGTGAGATCGTGTGTTATATTTTAGGTTTGGAGATCGTACTAGTTTAGTGAGATCGTGTGTTATATTTTAGGTGTGGAGGTCGTACTAGTTTAGTGAGATCGTGTGTGATATTTTAGGTTTGGAGATCGTACTAGTTTAGTGAGATCGTGTGTGATATTTTCGGTGTGGAGATCCTACTAGTTTAGTGAGATCGTGTGTTATATTTTAGGTGTGGAGGTCGTACTAGTTTAGTGAGATCGTGTGTGATATTTTAGGTGTGGAGATCGTACTAGTTTAGTGAGATCGTGTGTGATATTTTAGGTTTGGAGATCGTACTAGTTTAGTGAGATCGTGTGTGATATTTTAGGTGTGGAGACCGTACTAGTTTAGTGAGATCGTGTGTGATATTTTAGGTTTGGAGATCGTACTAGTTTAGTGAGATCGTGTGTGATATGTTTTAGGTTTGGTGATCGTACTAGTTTAGTGAGATCGTTGTGTGATATTTTAGGTTTGGAGATCGTACTAGTTTAGTGAGATCGTGTGTGATATTTTAGGTGTGGAGATCGTACTAGTTTAGTGAGATCGTGTGTGATATTTTAGGTGTGGAGATCGTACTAGTTTAGTGAGATCGTGTGTGATATTTTAGGTGTGGAGATCGTACTAGTTTAGTGAGATCGTGTGTATATTTTAGGTTGGAGATCGTACTAGTTTAGTGAGATCGTGTGTGATATTTTAGGTTGGAGATCGTACTAGTTTAGTGAGATCGTGTGTGATATTTTAGGTGTTTTAGACTCGTACTAGTTTAGTGAGATCGTGTGTTATATTTTAGGTTTGGAGATCGTACTAGTTTAGTGAGATCGTGTGTGATATTTTAGGTTTGGAGATCGTACTAGTTTAGTGAGATCGTGTGTGATATTTTAGGTTTGGAGACCGTACTAGTTTAGTGAGATCGTGTGTGATATTTTAGGTGTGGAGACCGTACTAGTTTAGTGAGATCGTGTGTTATATTTTCGGTGTGGAGACCGTACTAGTTTAGTGAGATCGTGTGTGATATTTTAGGTTTGGAGATCGTACTAGTTTAGTGAGATCGTGTGTGATATTTTAGGTGTGGAGACCGTACTAGTTTAGTGAGATCGTGTTATATTTTAGGTTTGAGACCGTACTAGTTAGTGAGATCGTGTGTGATATTTTAGGTTTGGAGACCGTACTAGTTTAGTGAGATCGTGTGTGATATTTTAGGTGTTTTAGACCGTACTAGTTTAGTGAGATCGTGTGTGATATTTTAGATGTTTTAGACCGTACTAGTTTAGTGAGATCGTGTGTTATATTTTAGGTTTGGAGATCGTACTAGTTTAGTGAAATCGTGTGTGATATTTTAGGTGTGGAGACCGTACTAGTTTAGTGAGATCGTGTGTGATATTTTAGGTTGGAGATCGTACTAGCTTTAGTGAGATCGTGTGTGATATTTTAGGTTTGTAGATCGTACTAGTTTAGTGAGATCGTGTGTGATATTTTAGGTTTGGAGACCGTACTAGTTTAGTGAGATCGTGTGTGATATTTTAGGTGTGGAGACCGTACTAGTTTAGTGAGATCGTGTGTGATATTTTAGGTTTGGAGATCGTACTAGTTTAGTGAGATCGTGTGTGATATTTTAGGTGTGGAGACCGTACTAGTTTAGTGAGATCGTGTGTGATATTTTAGGTTTGGAGATCGTACTAGTTTAGTGAAATCGTGTGCTATATTTTAGGTTTGGAGATCGTACTAGTTTAGTGAGATCGTGTGTGATATTTTAGGTTTGGAGATCCTACTAGTTTAGTGAGATCGTGTGTGATATTTTCGGTGTGGAGATCCTACTAGTTTAGTGAGATCGTGTGTTATATTTTAGGTGTGGAGATCGTACTAGTTTCGTGAAATCGTGTGTGATATTTTAGGTTTTGAGATCGTACTAGTTTAGTGAGATCGTGTGTGATATTTTAGGTTTGGAGATCGTACTAGTTTAGTGAGATCGTGTGTTATATTTTAGGTGTGGAGGTCGTACTAGTTTAGTGAGATCGTGTGTGATATTTTCGGTGTGGAGATCCTACTAGTTTAGTGAGATCGTGTGTTATATTTTAGGTGTGGAGATCGTACTAGTTTAGTGCGATGGTGTGTTATATTTTAGGTGTAGAGATCGTACTAGTTTAGTGAGATCGTGTGTTATATTTTAGGTTTGGAGATCGTACTAGCTTAGTGAGATCGTTTGTGATATTTTAGGTTTGTAGATCGTACTAGTTTAGTGAGATCGTGTGTGATATTTTAGGTGTGGAGACCGTACTAGTTTAGTGAGATCGTGTGTGATATTTTAGTTTTGGAGATCGTACTAGTTTAGTGAAATCGTGTGCTATATTTTAGGTTTGGAGATCGTACTAGTTTAGTGAGATCGTGTGTGATATTTTAGGTTTGGAGATCCTACTAGTTTAGTGAGATCGTGTGTTATATTTTAGGTGTAGAGATCGTACTAGTTTAGTGAGATCGTGTGTTATATTTTAGGTGTGGAGATCGTACTAGTTTAGTGAGATCGTGTGTTATATTTTAGGTGTGGAGATCGTACTAGTTTCGTGAAATCGTGTGTTATATTTTAGGTTTTGAGATCGTACTAATTTAGTGAGATCTTGTGTTATATTTTAGGTGTGGAGGTCGTATTAGTTTAGTGAGATCGTGTGTGATATTTTAGGTTTGTAGATCGTACTAGTTTAGTGAGATCGTGTGTTATATTTTAGGTGTGGAGACCGTACTAGTTTAGTGAGATCGTGTGTGATATTTTAGGTGTGGAGATCGTACTAGTTTAGTGAGATCGTGTGTGATATTTTAGGTTTGTAGATCGTACTAGTTTAGTGAGATCGTGTGTGATATTTTAGGTTTGGAGACCGTACTAGTTTAGTGCGATCGTGTGTGATATTTTAGGTGTGGAGACCGTACTAGTTTAGTGAGATCGTGTGTGATATTTTAGGTGTGGAGGTCGTACTAGTTTAGTGAGATCGTGTGTGATATTTTAGGTTTGGAGATCGTACTAGTTTAGTGAGATAGTGTGTGATATTTTCGGTGTGGAGACCGTACTAGTTTAGTGAGATCGTGTGTGATATTTTAGGTGTGGAGACCGTACTAGTTTAGTGAGATCGTGTGTGATATTTTAGGTGTGGAGGTCGTACTAGTTTAGTGAGATCGTGTGTGATATTTTAGGTTTGGAGATCGTACTAGTTGAGTGAGATAGTGTGTGATATTTTCGGTGTGGAGATCGTACTAGTTTAGTGAGATCGTGTGTGATATTTTAGGTGTGGAGATCGTACTAGTTTAGTGAGATCGTGTGTGATATTTTAGGTGTGGAGACCGTACTAGTTTAGTGAGATCGTGTGTGATATTTTAGGTGTGGAGACCGTACTAGTTTAGTGAGATCGTGTGTGATATTTTAGGTTTGGAGATCGTACTAGTTTAGTGAGATCGTGTGTGATATTTTAGGTTTGGAGATCGTACTAGTTTAGTGAAATCGTGTGTGATATTTTAGGTGTTTTAGACCGTACTAGTTTAGTGAGATCGTGTGTGATATTTTAGGTGTTTTAGACCGTACTAGTTTAGTGAGATCGTGTGTGATATTTTAGGTGTTTTAGACCGTACTAGTTTAGTGAGATCGTGTGTGATATTTTAGGTGTTTTAGACCGTATTAGTTTAGTGAGATCGTGTGTTATATTTTAGGTGTGGACTAGTTTAGTGAGATCGTGTGTGATATTTTAGGTTTGGAGATGGTACTAGTTTAGTGAGATCGTGTGTTATATTTTAGGTTTGGAAATCGTGCTAGTTTAGTGAGATCGTGTGTTATATTTTAGGTGTGGAGATCGTACTAGTTTAGTGAGATCGTGTGTGATATTTTAGGTTTGGAGATCGTACTAGTTTAGTGAGATCGTGTGTGATATTTTAGGTGTGGAGATCCTACTAGTTAAGTGAGATCGTGTGTGATATTTTAGGTGTGGAGACCGTACTAGTTTAGTGAGATCGTGTGTTATATTTTAGGTGTGGAGATCGTACTAGTTTAGTAAGATCGTGTGTGATATTTTCGGTGTGGAGATCGTACTAGTTTAGTGAGATCGTGTGTGATATTTTCGGTGTGGAGACCGTACTAGTTTAGTGAGATCGTGTGTGATATTTTAGGTGTGGAGACCGTACTAGTTTAGTGAGATCGTGTGTGATATTTTAGGTGTGGAGATCGTACTAGTTTAGTGAGATCGTGTGTGATATTTTAGGTTTGGAGATCGTACTAGTTTAGTGAGATCGTGTGTGATATTTTAGGTTTGGAGACCGTACTAGTTTAGTGAGATCGTGTGTGATATTTTAGGTTTGGAGATCGTACTAGTTTAGTGAGATCGTGTTATATTTTAGGTTTGGAGATCGTACTAGTTTAGTGAGATCGTGTGTGATATTTTAGGTTTGGAGATCGTACTAGTTTAGTGAGATCGTGTGTGATATTTTAGGTGTGGAGACCGTACTAGTTTAGTGAGATCGTGTGTGATATTTTAGGTGTGGAGACCGTACTAGTTTAGTGATATCGTGTGTGATATTTTAGGTTTGGAGATCGTACTAGTTTAGTGAGATCGTGTGTGATATTTTAGGTTTGGAGACCGTACTAGTTTAGTGAGATCGTGTGTGATATTTTAGGTGTGGAGACCGTACTAGTTTAGTGAGATCGTGTTATATTTTAGGTTTGGAGATCGTACTAGTTTAGTGAGATCGTGTGTGATATTTTAGGTGTGGAGATCGTACTAGTTTAGTGAGATCGTGTGTGATATTTTAGGTTTGGAGATCGTACTAGTTTAGTGAGATCGTGTGTGATATTTTAGGTTTTGAGATCGTACTAGTTTAGTGAGATCGTGTGTGATATTTTAGGTGTGGAGGTCGTACTAGTTTAGTGAGATCGTGTGTGATATTTTAGGTGTTTTAGATCGTACTAGTTTAGTGAGATCGTGTGTGATATTTTAGGTGTGGAGATCGTACTAGTTTAGTGAGATCGTGTGTTATATTTTAGGTGTGGACTAGTTTAGTGAGATCGTGTGTGATATTTTAGGTTTGGAGATCGTACTAGTTTAGTGAGATCGTGTGTGATATTTTAGGTGTGGAGATCGTACTAGTTTAGTGAGATCGTGTGTGATATTTTAGGTGTGGAGACCGTACTAGTTTAGTGAGATCGTGTGTGATATTTTAGGTGTGGAGATCGTACTAGTTTAGTGAGATCGTGTGTGATATTTTAGGTGTGGAGATCGTACTAGTTTAGTGAGATCGTGTGTGATATTTTAGGTGTAGAGATCGTACTAGTTTAGTGAGATCGTGTGTTATATTTTAGGTTTGGAGATCGTACTAGTTTAGTTAGATCGTGTGTTATATTTTAGGTGTGGAGGTCGTACTAGTTTAGTGAGATCGTGTGTGATATTTTAGGTTTGGAGATCGTACTAGTTTAGTGAGATCGTGTGTGATATTTTCGGTGTGGAGATCCTACTAGTTTAGTGAGATCGTGTGTTATATTTTAGGTGTGGAGGTCGTACTAGTTTAGTGAGATCGTGTGTGATATTTTAGGTGTGGAGATCGTACTAGTTTAGTGAGATCGTTTGTGATATTTTAGGTTTGGAGATCGTACTAGTTTAGTGAGATCGTGTGTGATATTTTAGGTGTGGAGACCGTACTAGTTTAGTGAGATCGTGTGTGATATTTTAGGTTTGGAGATCGTACTAGTTTAGTGAAATCGTGTGCTATGTTTTAGGTTTGGAGATCGTACTAGTTTAGTGAGATCGTGTGTGATATTTTAGGTTTGGAGATCCTACTAGTTTAGTGAGATCGTGTGTGATATTTTCGGTGTGGAGATCCTACTAGTTTAGTGAGATCGTGTGTTATATTTTAGGTGTGGAGATCGTACTAGTTTCGTGAAATCGTGTGTGATATTTTAGGTTTTGAGATCGTACTAGTTTAGTGAGATCGTGTGTGATATTTTAGGTTTGGAGATCGTACTAGTTTAGTGAGATCGTGTGTTATAATTTAGGTGTGGAGGTCGTACTAGTTTAGTGAGATCGTGTGTGATATTTTCGGTGTGGAGATCCTACTAGTTTAGTGAGATCGTGTGTTATATTTTAGGTGTGGAGATCGTACTAGTTTAGTGCGATGGTGTGTTATATTTTAGGTGTAGAGATCGTACTAGTTTAGTGAGATCGTGTGTTATATTTTAGGTTTGGAGATCGTACTAGCTTAGTGAGATCGTTTGTGATATTTTAGGTTTGTAGATCGTACTAGTTTAGTGAGATCGTGTGTGATATTTTAGGTGTGGAGACCGTACTAGTTTAGTGAGATCGTGTGTGATATTTTAGGTTTGGAGATCGTACTAGTTTAGTGAAATCGTGTGCTATATTTTAGGTTTGGAGATCGTACTAGTTTAGTGAGATCGTGTGTGATATTTTAGGTTTGGAGATCCTACTAGTTTAGTGAGATCGTGTGTGATATTTTAGGTGTGGAGATCGTACTAGTTTAGTGAGATCGTGTGTTATATTTTAGGTGTGGACTAGTTTAGTGAGATCGTGTGTGATATTTTAGGTTTGGAGATCGTACTAGTTTAGTGAGATCGTGTGTGATATTTTAGGTGTGGAGATCGTACTAGTTTAGTGAGATCGTGTGTGATATTTTAGGTGTGGAGACCGTACTAGTTTAGTGAGATCGTGTGTGATATTTTAGGTGTGGAGATCGTACTAGTTTAGTGAGATCGTGTGTGATATTTTAGGTGTGGAAATCGTACTAGTTTAGTGAGATCGTGTGTGATATTTTAGGTGTAGAGATCGTACTAGTTTAGTGAGATCGTGTGTTATATTTTAGGTTTGGAGATCGTACTAGTTTAGTTAGATCGTGTGTTATATTTTAGGTGTGGAGGTCGTACTAGTTTAGTGAGATCGTGTGTGATATTTTAGGTTTGGAGATCGTACTAGTTTAGTGAGATCGTGTGTGATATTTTCGGTGTGGAGATCCTACTAGTTTAGTGAGATCGTGTGTTATATTTTAGGTGTGGAGGTCGTACTAGTTTAGTGAGATCGTGTGTGATATTTTAGGTGTGGAGATCGTACTAGTTTAGTGAGATCGTTTGTGATATTTTAGGTTTGGAGATCGTACTAGTTTAGTGAGATCGTGTGTGATATTTTAGGTGTGGAGACCGTACTAGTTTAGTGAGATCGTGTGTGATATTTTAGGTTTGGAGATCGTACTAGTTTAGTGAAATCGTGTGCTATGTTTTAGGTTTGGAGATCGTACTAGTTTAGTGAGATCGTGTGTGATATTTTAGGTTTGGAGATCGTACTAGTTTAGTGAGATCGTGTGTTATAATTTAGGTGTGGAGGTCGTACTAGTTTAGTGAGATCGTGTGTGATATTTTCGGTGTGGAGATCCTACTAGTTTAGTGAGATCGTGTGTTATATTTTAGGTGTGGAGATCGTACTAGTTTAGTGCGATGGTGTGTTATATTTTAGGTGTAGAGATCGTACTAGTTTAGTGAGATCGTGTGTTATATTTTAGGTTTGGAGATCGTACTAGCTTAGTGAGATCGTTTGTGATATTTTAGGTTTGTAGATCGTACTAGTTTAGTGAGATCGTGTGTGATATTTTAGGTGTGGAGACCGTACTAGTTTAGTGAGATCGTGTGTGATATTTTAGGTTTGGAGATCGTACTAGTTTAGTGAAATCGTGTGCTATATTTTAGGTTTTGAGATCGTACTAGTTTAGTGAGATCGTGTGTGATATTTTAGGTTTGGAGATCCTACTAGTTTAGTGAGATCGTGTGTTATATTTTAGGTGTAGAGATCGTACTAGTTTAGTGAGATCGTGTGTTATATTTTAGGTGTGGAGATCGTACTAGTTTAGTGAGATCGTGTGTTATATTTTAGGTGTGGAGATCGTACTAGTTTCGTGAAATCGTGTGTTATATTTTAGGTTTTGAGATCGTACTAATTTAGTGAGATCTTGTGTTATATTTTAGGTGTGGAGGTCGTACTAGTTTAGTGATATCGTGTGTGATATTTTAGGTTTGGAGATCGTACTAGTTTAGTGAGATCGTGTGTGATATTTTAGGTTTGTAGATCGTACTAGTTTAGTGAGATCGTGTGTTATATTTTAGGTGTGGAGACCGTACTAGTTTAGTGAGATCGTGTGTGATATTTTAGGTGTGGAGATCGTACTAGTTTAGTGAGATCGTGTGTGATATTTTAGGTTTGGAGACCGTACTAGTTTAGTGCGATCGTGTGTGATATTTTAGGTGTGGAGACCGTACTAGTTTAGTGAGATCGTGTGTGATATTTTAGGTTTGGAGATCGTACTAGTTTAGTGAGATCGTGTGTGATATTTTAGGTGTGGAGACCGTACTAGTTTAGTGAGATCGTGTGTGATATTTTAGGTTTGGAGATCGTACTAGTTTAGTGAAATCGTGTGCTATATTTTAGGTTTGGAGATCGTACTAGTTTAGTGAGATCGTGTGTGATATTTTAGGTTTGGAGATCCTACTAGTTTAGTGAGATCGTGTGTGATATTTTCGGTGTGGAGATCCTACTAGTTTAGTGAGATCGTGTGTTATATTTTAGGTGTGGAGATCGTACTAGTTTCGTGAAATCGTGTGTGATATTTTAGGTTTTGAGATCGTACTAGTTTAGTGAGATCGTGTGTGATATTTTAGGTTTGGAGATCGTACTAGTTTAGTGAGATCGTGTGTTATAATTTAGGTGTGGAGGTCGTACTAGTTTAGTGAGATCGTGTGTGATATTTTCGGTGTGGAGATCCTACTAGTTTAGTGAGATCGTGTGTTATATTTTAGGTGTGGAGATCGTACTAGTTTAGTGCGATGGTGTGTTATATTTTAGGTGTAGAGATCGTACTAGTTTAGTGAGATCGTGTGTTATATTTTAGGTTTGGAGATCGTACTGGCTTAGTGAGATCGTTTGTGATATTTTAGGTTTGTAGATCGTACTAGTTTAGTGAGATCGTGTGTGATATTTTAGGTGTGGAGACCGTACTAGTTTAGTGAGATCGTGTGTGATATTTTAGGTTTGGAGATCGTACTAGTTTAGTGAAATCGTGTGCTATATTTTAGGTTTGGAGATCGTACTAGTTTAGTGAGATCGTGTGTGATATTTTAGGTTTGGAGATCCTACTAGTTTAGTGAGATCGTGTGTTATATTTTAGGTGTAGAGATCGTACTAGTTGAGTGAGATCGTGTGTTATATTTTAGGTGTGGAGATCGTACTAGTTTAGTGAGATCGTGTGTTATATTTTAGGTGTGGAGATCGTACTAGTTTCGTGAAATCGTGTGTTATATTTTAGGTTTGGAGATCGTACTAATTTAGTGAGATCTTGTGTTATATTTTAGGTGTGGAGGTCGTATTAGTTTAGTGAGATCGTGTGTGATATTTTAGGTTTGTAGATCGTACTAGTTTAGTGAGATCGTGTGTTATATTTTAGGTGTGGAGACCGTACTAGTTTAGTGAGATCGTGTGTGATATTTTAGGTGTGGAGATCGTACTAGTTTAGTGAGATCGTGTGTGATATTTTAGGTTTGTAGATCGTACTAGTTTAGTGAGATCGTGTGTGATATTTTAGGTTTGGAGACCGTACTAGTTTAGTGCGATCGTGTGTGATATTTTAGGTGTGGAGACCGTACTAGTTTAGTGAGATCGTGTGTGATATTTTAGGTGTGGAGGTCGTACTAGTTTAGTGAGATCGTGTGTGATATTTTAGGTTTGGAGATCGTACTAGTTTAGTGAGATAGTGTGTGATATTTTCGGTGTGGAGACCGTACTAGTTTAGTGAGATCGTGTGTGATATTTTAGGTGTGGAGACCGTACTAGTTTAGTGAGATCGTGTGTGATATTTTAGGTGTGGAGGTCGTACTAGTTTAGTGAGATCGTGTGTGATATTTTAGGTTTGGAGATCGTACTAGTTGAGTGAGATAGTGTGTGATATTTTCGGTGTGGAGATCGTACTAGTTTAGTGAGATCGTGTGTGATATTTTAGGTGTGGAGATCGTACTAGTTTAGTGAGATCGTGTGTGATATTTTAGGTGTGGAGACCGTACTAGTTTAGTGAGATCGTGTGTTATATTTTAGGTGTGGAGACCGTACTAGTTTAGTGAGATCGTGTGTGATATTTTAGGTTTGGAGATCGTACTAGCTTAGTGAGATCGTTTGTGATATTTTAGGTTTGTAGATCGTACTAGTTTAGTGAGATCGTGTGTGATATTTTAGGTGTGGAGACCGTACTAGTTTAGTGAGATCGTGTGTGATATTTTAGGTTTGGAGATCGTACTAGTTTAGTGAAATCGTGTGCTATATTTTAGGTTTGGAGATCGTACTAGTTTAGTGAGATCGTGTGTGATATTTTAGGTTTGGAGATCCTACTAGTTTAGTGAGATCGTGTGTTATATTTTAGGTGTAGAGATCGTACTAGTTGAGTGAGATCGTGTGTTATATTTTAGGTGTGGAGATCGTACTAGTTTAGTGAGATCGTGTGTTATATTTTAGGTGTGGAGATCGTACTAGTTTCGTGAAATCGTGTGTTATATTTTAGGTTTGGAGATCGTACTAATTTAGTGAGATCTTGTGTTATATTTTAGGTGTGGAGGTCGTATTAGTTTAGTGAGATCGTGTGTGATATTTTAGGTTTGTAGATCGTACTAGTTTAGTGAGATCGTGTGTTATATTTTAGGTGTGGAGACCGTACTAGTTTAGTGAGATCGTGTGTGATATTTTAGGTGTGGAGATCGTACTAGTTTAGTGAGATCGTGTGTGATATTTTAGGTTTGGAGATCGTACTAGTTTAGTGAGATCGTGTGTGATATTTTAGGTTTGGAGACCGTACTAGTTTAGTGAGATCGTGTGTGATATTTTAGGTGTGGAGACCGTACTAGTTTAGTGAGATCGTGTGTGATATTTTAGGTGTGGAGGTCGTACTAGTTTAGTGAGATCGTGTGTGATATTTTAGGTTTGGAGATCGTACTAGTTTAGTGAGATAGTGTGTGATATTTTCGGTGTGGAGACCGTACTAGTTTAGTGAGATCGTGTGTGATATTTTAGGTGTGGAGACCGTACTAGTTTAGTGAGATCGTGTGTGATATTTTAGGTGTGGAGGTCGTACTAGTTTAGTGAGATCGTGTGTGATATTTTAGGTTTGGAGATCGTACTAGTTGAGTGAGATAGTGTGTGATATTTTCGGTGTGGAGATCGTACTAGTTTAGTGAGATCGTGTGTGATATTTTAGGTGTGGAGATCGTACTAGTTTAGTGAGATCGTGTGTGATATTTTAGGTGTGGAGACCGTACTAGTTTAGTGAGATCGTGTGTTATATTTTAGGTGTGGAGACCGTACTAGTTTAGTGAGATCGTGTGTGATATTTTAGGTTTGGAGATCGTACTAGTTTAGTGAGATCGTGTGTTATATTTTAGGTTTGGAGATCGTACTAGTTTAGTGAGATCGTGTGTGATATTTTAGGTGTGGAGATCGTACTAGTTTAGTGAGATCGTGTGTGATATTTTAGGTGTGGAGATCGTACTAGTTTAGTGAGATCGTGTGTGATATTTTAGGTTTGAAGATCGTACTAGTTTCAATTAAGAATACAAAATAAATCGATAATCATATCATCATAATCATCAACACAATAGCGGTAAACCGTTTTCAATTAATTCGTAATAGTAACATAATCTAATTTGACATGGAAAATGAAAATAAGAACATGGCATTGAATACAAGGTACCACCAGACGTAATTGTTTCATGGATCCTTCATCAACTATTACCTGTAGTTTACAGCTACCTTTATCGTGAGTATTGTCAAACAGCTGCAGAAATATTGGAGTACTGATACATGTTGATGACTCGAAGTCACTTCAATGATAACTCAATGTTAACTCAATGTTAGTTTTTTTACTCAGTGTAATGTCATCTGTAAACTTAATCATAACTCAATTTCACCTCAATGATAACTCAATGTTAACTCAATGTTAACTCAATGATAACTCAATGTTAATTCAGAAGAATTTTTACCTCCACGATTTCTAAAACACCATTGGATGGATCCAAAGGACTCATGTTACCTTTGTAAGACATGTTTGGATCAGACGTACACGTTTGTAAGACATGTTTGGATCAGACGTACACGTTTGTAAGACATGTTTGGATCAGACGTACACGTTTGTAAGACATGTTTGGATCAGACGTACACGTTTTTAAGACATGTTTGGATCAGACGTACACGTTTGTAAGACATGTTTGGATCAGACGTACACGTTTGTAAGACATGTTTGGATCAGACGTACACGTTTGTAAGACATGTTTGGATCAGACGTACACGTTTGTAAGACATGTTTGGATCAGACGTACACGTTTGTAAGACATGTTTGGATCAGACGTACACGTTTGTAAGACATGTTTGGATCAGACGTAAACGTTTGTAAGACATGTTTGGATCAGACGTACACGTTTGTAAGACATGTTTGGATCAGACGTACACGTTTGTAAGACATGTTTGGATCAGACGTACACGTTTGTAAGACATGCTTGGATCAGACGTACACGTTTGTAAGACATGTTTGGATCAGACGTACACGTTTATAAGACATGTTTGGATCAGACGTACACGTTTATAAGACATGTTTGGATCAGACGAACACGTTTGTAAGACATAGTTAGATCAGAAGACACATTTTATGATTGAAACATTTTTCTCAATAACACGTTTTAATACAACATTAACATGCACTGACTCTAGCTCGGTCGTATCATTCACTTGTACAAATAAACAATATCTAATAACAACAATGTCAAATGTTTGACGACTCAAGGTCACGAGTTTCTAGCTATATACGTCATGGCTATTGTTCATCAGCTTGCTTGGGTTTTAGATATCGTAATACAATACAAAAACTAACCTTGGGACCCAGGTTAATGTGTTGTAATGATTATCTCCTTTAGAACAGAAGGGGTGGTAATACATACCTACCTCCCTCCCCCTCCTCCTCCCCTCTCTCTAAAACATTTGATGTACATGCAATACATAAAATATTTACTGAAGACAAGCTCATTTATTGGGCCGCGCTAAGCTCGTATCCTGAAGGATAAAAACTGTGATGGTTTCCAAAAATGGACAAATGGCATTAATTAAAAATCGCTTGATCAATAAATCCAGCTAGCATTATGTTGTGCTCTGAAAAACCTTTGTGAGGCATAAACATGAACAGTATCAATAAATATGTCGGATAATATTCAAATCCACAGACTCGTACGTCATCAAATGAACGCGAGTAACCTAAGAGTACATGTATTTAATTTCATAGAAACTAAAATTTGTCTTTAGATAAATACGTGATATACACAATATATATTTACATAGTGTCACTCCTCCGCCTGTGTTACATATATATGTCATTAGCATCATCAACTCTTCCACCAACGTATACTTAGTTCGATGTTAAAGTTATACCGAGTGTCATATCCTCCACCTTAACGTTATACCGAGTGTCATATAATCTGCCTTAACGTTATACCCAGTGTCATATCCTCCACCTTAACGTTATACCCAGTGTCATATCCTCCACCTTAATGTTATACCGAGTGTCATATCCTCAACCTTAACGTTATACCCAGTGTCATATCCACCACACTAACGTTATACCAGTATCATATCCTTCATCTTTACGTTATACCTAGTGTCACATCCTTCACCTTAATGTTATACCGAGTGGCATATCATCCGTCTTCACGTTATACCCAGTGTCATATTCTCCACCTTAACGTTATACCGAGTGTCATATCCTTCGTCTTAACGTTATACCCAGTGTCATATCCTCCACCTTAACGTTATACCCAGTGTCATATCATCCGTCTTAACGTTATACCTATTGTCATATCCTCAACCTTAACGTTATACCGAGTGTCATATCCTCAACCTTAACGTTATACCTAGTGTCATATCTTACGTCTTAACGTTATACCCAGTGTCATATCCTCCGTCTGCACGTTATACCCATTGTCATATCCTCCACCCTAACGTTATACCCATTGTCATATCCTCCGTCTTAACGTTATACCCAGTGTCATATCCTCAGCACTAACGTTATACCCAGTGTCATATCCTCAGCACTAACGTTATACCCAGTGTCATATCCTCCACCTTAACGTTATACCCAGTGTCATATCCTGCGTCTTAACGTTATACCCAGTGTCATATCCTCCACCTTAACGTTATACCTATTGTCATATCCTCCGTCTGCACGTTATACCCATTGTCATATCCTCCACCCTAACGTTATACCCATTGTCATATCCTCCACCCTAACGTTATACCCAGTGTCATATCCTCAGCACTAACGTTATACCCAGTGTCATATCCTCAGCACTAACGTTATACCCAGTGTCATATCCTCCACCTTAACGTTATACCCAGTGTCATATCCTCCGTCTTAACGTTATACCCAGTGTCATATCCTCCACCTTAATGTTATACCGAGTGTCATATCCTCCATCTTAACGTTATACCCAGTATCATATCCTCCACCTTAATGTTATACCGAGTGTCATATCCTCAACCTTAACGTTATACCCAGTGTCATATCCACCACACTAACGTTATACCAGTATCATATCCTTCATCTTTACGTTATACCTAGTGTCACATCCTCCACCTTAATGTTATACCGAGTGGCATATCATCCGTCTTCACGTTATACCCAGTGTCATATTCTCCACCTTAACGTTATACCGAGTGTCATATCCTTCGTCTTAACGTTATACCCAGTGTCATATCCTCCACCTTAACGTTATACCCAGTGTCATATCATCCGTCTTAACGTTATACCTATTGTCATATCCTCAACCTTAACGTTATACCGAGTGTCATATCCTCAACCTTAACGTTATACCTAGTGTCATATCTTACGTCTTAACGTTATACCCAGTGTCATATCCTCCGTCTGCACGTTATACCCATTGTCATATCCTCCACCCTAACGTTATACCCATTGTCATATCCTCCGTCTTAACGTTATAACCCAGTGTCATATCTCAGCACTAACGTTATACCCCAGTGTCATATCCTCAGCACTAACGTTTATACCCAGTGTCATATCCTACCCACCTTAACGTTATACCCAGTGGCATATCCTGCGTCTTAACGTTATACCCATTGTCATATCCTCAACCTTAACGTTATACCTATTGTCATATCCTCCGTCTGCACGTTATACCCATTGTCATATCCTCCACCCTAACGTTATACCCATTGTCATATCCCTCCACCCTAACGTTATACCCAGTGTCATATCCTCAGCCCTAACGTTTATACCCAGTGTCATATCCTCAGCACTAACGTTTATACCCAGTGTCATATCCTCCACCTTAACGTTATACCCAGTGTCATATCCTCCGTCTTAACGTTATACCCAGTGTCATATCCTCCACCTTAACGTTATACCGAGTGTCATATCCTCCACCTTAACGTTATACCCAGTGTCATATCCTCCGTCTTAACGTTATACCGAGTGTCATATCCTCCACCTTAACGTTATACCCAGTGTCATATCCTCCACCTTAACGTTATACCGAGTGTCATATCCTCCATCTTAACGTTATACCCAGTGTCATATCCTCCGTCTTAACGTTATACCCAGTGTCATATCCTCACCTTAACGTTATACCCAGTGTCATATCCTCCCCCCTAACGTTATACCCCAGTGTCATATCCTCCACCTTAACGTTATACCCAGTGTCATATCCTACCAACGTTTACCCAGTGTCATATCCCCACCTACGTTATACCCAGTGTCATATCCTCCCTTAACGTTATACCCAGTGTCATATCTCCGTCTTAACGTTATACCCGTATCCTCCCTTAACGTTATCCATGTCATATCCTCCTTAACGTTATACCGAGTGTCATATCCTCCACCTTAACGTTATACCCAGTGTCATATCCTCCACCTTAACGTTATACCCAGTGTTATATCCTCCACCTTAACGTTATACCCAGTGTCATATCCTCCACCTTAACGTTATACCCAGTGTCATATCCTCCACCTTAACGTTATACCCAGTGTTATATCCTCCACCTGAACGTTATACCCAGTGTCATATCCTCCACCTTAACGTTATACCCAGTGTCATATCCTCAGCACTAACGTTATACCCAGTGTTATATCCTCCACCTTAACGTTATACCCAGTGTCATATCCTCCACCTTAACGTTATACCCAGTGTCATATCCTCAGCACTAACGTTATACCCAGTGTTATATCCTCCACCTTAACGTTATACCCAGTGTCATATCCTCCACCCTAACGTTATACCCAGTGTCATATCCTCAGCACTAACGTTATACCCAGTGTTATATCCTCCACCTTAACGTTATACCCAGTGTTATATCCTCCACCTTAACGTTATACCCAGTGTCACATCATCCGTCTTAACGTTATACCTATTGTCATATCCTCAACCTTAACGTTATACCGAGTGTCATATCCTCAACCTTAACGTTATACCCAGTGTCATATCTTACGTCTTAACGTTATACCCAGTGTCATATCCTCCACCTTAACGTTATACCCAGTGTCATATCCTCCACCTTAACGTTATACCCAGTGTCATATCCTCAGCACTAACGTTATACCCAGTGTTATATCCTCCACCTTAACGTTATACCCAGTGTCATATCCTCCACCTTAACGTTATACCCAGTGTCATATCCTCCACCTTAACGTTATACCCAGTGTCATATCCTCCACCCTAACGTTATACCCAGTGTCATATCCTGCGTCTTAACGTTATAACCAGTGTCATATCCACCACACTAACGTTATACCAGTATCATATCCTTCATCTTTACGTTATACCCAGTGGCATATCTTCCGTCTTAACGTTATACCGAGTGTCATATCCTCCGTCTTCACGTTATACCTATTGTCATATCCTCAACCTTAACGTTATACCCAGTGTCATATCCTCCGTCTGAACGTTATACCCAGTGTCATATCCTCGGTCTGAATGTTATACCCAGTGTCATATCCTCGGTCTGAACGTTATACCCAGTGTCATATCCCCAGCCTTAACGTTAGATAAGGTTTCCGATCTTTCGCCTTGATGTTGTTGACTGTTAACCGGTCTAAGTTTGGTTCTAGATCGGTCACAGATATACACTAGTAAGCCAGTTATAGGTATTTATTCCCCTTTTCTCGGACGATTTTGACAAACTGATCTTTCACATATACCAAAAGTTTGTCGGCGTACCTAACCTATTTTATCTGCCTTTACAACATGTGTGCAGTTTTAAAAGGTCGTTTCTGAACGTTGGATTCATAAAAGCGTATATGACAGGATTTGCCACATTGTAAATGAAATATATATAAAAACCAAACTCATTGTAGTCTATCAATCCCAAGGCCATTAGCCATGCAGGCAGAAACGCTATAATAAATACTACTGTCACAATACAAAGCATGATCGCCATTTTGATATTGGCCAGTAAGATATGGTCTTTCTTCTCCTTCAGAGTGTTTTTAGGTGGCGCCGATTTCAATGGTACAGTCTCGCCATTGTTGAGTTTGTGTGTCACAGTTTTCGTACCATTTTCCTTGATTTCCACATTCATATCAACTGTAGTAGCTGTAGTAGACGATGTAGTTGTTGTTGTGTTGTGATTTACGCTGTTTGCCGTTTCATCCGTCTGGACCATGGTAGTTGAAAATTGTTTTTTCCGTTTCTGCTTCTGTCGTTTGGCCCTGCGCGATATCACCGATTTGTATATGAAAGAATACAAACCAATGACAAGCAACACGGATATCAGAAAGAAAGAGGCGTAGACTTTCTGATAGGCCGCACGGAAGGACTGGTGAATGATCTTACTGGAGGGCTGACACACTCCAGTATAGATCATCTCACATTGATTCAGACTGGACTTGTTGGACATGTGAGCTGCAATGTCCTCAAACGTCTGGTATACGTCATAATTCAGAGCCGTGATCAGACCAAGGACACATGCAAACGCTCCGAGAAGGGAAACAATTGTTTTAGCACGCGGAACAGTGAGAATGTGGACGAACGGGTGACATATACAGATGTAACGGTCCACAGCTATGGCCACCATGATGAACGCGGACAGGGGCACGTTGGACGTGATCAGAAAATTGTAAAATTTACACACGGCGTCAAAACGAAGCACATAATTCTCGTAAATAGCCACAATGGTGTAGGGTATGACTATCAGGCATGTGATGAAGTCTGTTCCCGCCAAAGCCAAAATGAACACAGACGATGTCAAGTGATCCTTCCTCTGGGCATAAACGTAAATAACAAGGACATTACCGACAGTGCCTATTACACTGAACACAGCCAACATACATATGATTGCGACTGACGTAGTACTCACGGGCTCATACGGATATTCATACCTACATATGACGTCAGATATTCTGGTAAAATTATACCGCATAGGATCAGTGAGGGTCCCGTTGGAGTAGTATACCTCTGACATCGCTACAAATCAGTAGTTAATCGTTCGACCTGAAAATAGCAAATTAAACATGTGTCAGATTGTTATGATTTGACATCTGCATCAATTAGGTAAACTGTACATAAGCAAAAGTGCAGAAGCAAACGTACATAGATACAATGTAGGTATTGAATATGATTTATCTATACATCCAATTCCCTAAAGATTCCCTGAATTATGGAACAGTATGCTGATAAGCGTCGGACAAAATGTCAACAAAACCAGGAGGGCGTGGCCATAGCAGATGATAGAGGTCCAAACTATATTTGATAATGTCGCTGTTGACAAGGCTTTCTCCCTTCGATATGCCTTGGATTTACCGTCTATTTGACACTAAACGACGCTTCCAAACCGACAACTTTCAGTAGAGAAGAAATCCTCATATCCGGAACACCTCGGATTTTTCATTCAGGAATGAGCAAACACTGTATCGTATGGATTTGTCAGTTGAAGATTTTAGCAGATAATTATTTGTTTTTGAACAATCACAAGCCAGGGGAAAATGTTTATCCATCGTTTCACAACAAACAGTGATCAGATTTGTATGAAGCACATTTAAGTGTAAATTGAATTGGAAGTCACCTGGATTTATGCATCTCTTGCTAGCATTTTAAGGTAGGAGATTTGACTTCTAAGATATCGTCGATCCATGATTAAATAGCTTCGATTTTTATTCAACTGAAAACTATCCTCACGATAAAGTAACTGAAAATAAATTACTGTAAGGTATCTTTTTATTCATTTATTCAACTTGAGATAATTTTCCTTGAAACTTTTTACACAAAAATATCGTTGACCTCACGACTTCCACGAAAGCACTTCCGGGAAATTCGTGGTATATACACGTGATTATACCCATAGCTTCCGGGAAATCAATGATATAATTACATGGTATACCAACACCTTCCGGGAAATCAATGATATAATTACATGGTATACCAATACCTTCCGGGAAATCAATGATATAATTACATGGTATACCAACACCTTCCGGGAAATCAATAATATAATTACATGGTATACCAATAGCTTCCGGGAAATCAATGATATAATTACATGGTATACCAATAGCTTCCGGGAAATCAATGATATAATTACATGGTATACCAATACCTTCCGGGAAATCAATAATATAATTACATGGTATACCAATAGCTTCCGGGAAATCAATGATATAATTACATGGTATACCAATAGCTTCCGGGAAATCAATGATATAATTACATGGTATACCAATACCTTCCGGGAAATCAATGATATAATTACATGGTATACCAATAGCTTCCGGGAAATCAATGATATAATTACATGGTATACCAATAGCTTCCGGGAAATCAATGATATAATTACATGGTATACCAATGCCTTCCGGGAAATCAATGATATAATTACATGGTATACCAACACCTTCCGGGAAATCAATGATATAATTACATGGTATACCAATAGCTTCCGAGAAATCCGTGCTATTTTAAATTGGTATACAAATAGCTTCAAAGAAATCAATAGTATGACAACTGAAATTATCAGTACCGACGTGGTAATATTAAAATGGAAAGTATTCAGGTATGCAGGGTTAAATGTAGACAATAACCACTAAGTCACCTCGAAGCATAAAGATGAACAATCTATACCATTATCTAACGAGTTTATTACAAAGCGCGGTAGGGGGCACTCGCTTCCACAGGTTCTTCTACTTCCGGTTTTAACAAAGTAAGTCGTTTCCAGACAATGCTGGTAATGGCCCCGCCTGTGGCGCTTTTCGGAAGGGCCATGTTTAATTGGGCCATCTGACGTGTATATCTCACTATGATAAGGCCAACCCCGGTATCAACATGTACAACACCACGCTACAAACCAACTCACTGTCGTGAATCCATACCGACAATGGAGGATTGGGATTTGTTTCCGTTTACAGAACGAAGCAAGAAAAACAGACGTTTGGTTTCATAGTTTACTTTATATTACTTACATTTTATCGAAATGACAACACCTGGGAGTTAGTACTGTCATAGAAATGACAACACGTGGGGGTTAGTACTGTCATAGAAATGACAACACGTGGGACCTGTATTGTCATAGAAATTACAGCACGCGGGAGTCAGTACTGTCATAGAAATGACAACACGTGGGGGTCAGTACTGTCATAGAAATGACAACACGTGGGGGTCAGTACTGTCATAGAAATGACAACACGGGGGGCCTGTATTGTCATAGAAGTTACAGCACGCGGGGGTTAGTACTGTCATAGAAATGACAACACGGGGGCCTGTATTGTCATAGAAATTACAGCACGCGGGAGTCAGTACTGTCATAGAAATGACAACACGTGGGGGTCAGTACTGTCATAGAAATGACAACACCAGGGGGTCAGTACTGTCATAGAAATGACAACACGGGGGGCCTGTATTGTCAAAGAAATTACAGCACGCGGAAGTCAGTACTGTCATAGAAATGACAACACGTGGGGGTTAGTACTGTCATAGAAAGGACAACACGGGGGGCCTGTATTGTCATAGAAATTACAGCACGCGGGGGTTAGTACTGTCATAGAAATGACAACACGGGGGCCTGTATTGTCATAGAAATTACAGCACGCGGGAGTCAGTACTGTCATAGAAATGACAACACGTGGGGGTCAGTACTGTCATAGAAATGACAACACGGGGGCCTGTATTGTCATAGAAATTACAGCACGCGGGAGTCAGTACTGTCATAGAAATGACAACACGTGAGGGTTAGTACTGTCATAGAAATGACAACACGGGAGGCCTGTATTGTCATAGAAATTACAGCACGCGGGGGTTAGTACTGTCATAGAAATGACAACACGGGGGCCAGTATTGTCATAGAAATTACAGCACGCGGGAGTCGGTACTGTCATAGAAATGACAACACGTGGGGGTCAGTACTGTCATAGAAATGACAACACGGGGGCCTGTATTGTCATAGAAATTACAGCACGCGGGAGTTAGTACTGTCATATAAATGACAACACGCGTGAGTCAGTACTGTCATAGAAATGACAACACGTGGAGATCAGTACTGTCATAGAAATGACAACACGTGGGGGTCAGTACTGGCATAGAAATGACAACACGGGGGCCTGTATTGTCATAGAAATTACAGCACGCGGGAGTTAGTACTGTCATAGAAATGACAGCACGTGGGGGTCAGTACTGTCATAGAAATGACAACACGTGGGGGTTAGTACTGTCATAGAAATGACAACACGTCGGGCCTGTATTGTCATAGAAATTACAGCACGCGGGAGTCAGTACTGTCATAGAAATGACAACACGTGGGGGTTAGTACTGTCATAGAAATGACAACACGTGGGGGTCAGTACTGTCATAGAAATGACAACACGTGGGGGTCAGTACTGTCATAGAAATGACAACACGGGGGCCTGTATTGTCATAGAAAGTACAGCACGCGGGAGTTAGTACTGTCATAGAAATGACAGCACGTGGGGGTCAGTACTGTCCTAGAAATGACAACACGTGGGGGTCAGTACTGTCATAGAAATGACAACACGTGGGGCCTGTATTGTCATAGAAATTACAGCACGCGGGAGTTAGTACTGTCATAGAAATGACAACACGTGGGGGTCAGTACTGTCATAGAAATGACAACACGTGGGGCCTGTATTGTCATAGAAATTACAGCACGTGGGAGTTAGTACTGTCATAGAAATGACAACACGTGGGGGTCAGTACTGTCATAGAAATGACAACACGTGGGGGTCAGTACTGTCATAGAAATGACAACACGGGGGCCTGTATTGTCATAGAAATGACAACACGTGGGGGTCAGTACTGTCATAGGAATGACAACACGGGGGGCCTGTATTGTCATAGAAATTACAGCACGCGGGAGTCAGTACTGTCAAAGAAATGACAACACGGGGGCCTGTATTGTCATAGAAATTACAGCACGCGGGAGTCAGTACTGTCATAGAAATGACAACACGTGGGGGTCAGTACTGTCATAGAAATGACAACACGTGGGGGTCAATACTCTCATAGAAATGACAACACGGGGGCCTGTATTGTCATAGAAATTACAGCACGCGGGAGTCAGTACTGTCATAGAAATGACAACACGTGGGGGTCAGTACTGTCAAAGAAATGACAACACGGGGGCCTGTATTGTCATAGAAATTATAGCACGCGGGAGTCGGTACTGTCATAGAAATGACAACACGTGGGGGTCAGTACTGTCATAGAAATGACAACACGGGGGCCTGTATTGTCATAGAAATTACAGCACGCGGGAGTCAGTACTGTCATAGAAATGACAACACGGGGGCCTGTATTGTCATAGAAATTACAGCACGCGGGAGTCGGTACTGTCATAGAAATGACAACACGTGGGGGTCAGTACTGTCATAGAAATGACAACACGGGGGCCTGTATTGTCATAGAAATTACAGCACGCGGGAGTTAGTACTGTCATAGAAATGACAACACGGGAGTCAGTACTGTCATAGAAATGACAACACGTGGGGGTCAGTACTGTCATAGAAATGACAACACGGGGGCCTGTATTGTCATAGAAGGAGTTCATGAACAAAATATCCTGAATATCCTATGAAGATTATTACAACTCAATGCTAGAGCGACTTGTAATTTGACTATTGACAGTTTTGTCAAAGATATGTACATTGTAGTTATACAGATTACAAAGCTTGGATAAATTGATCTTAGATATTTGTCAGGCCTTTAGATGGATATTTTTACTGTGTTGTCACTCATTGCTGATTAGAAAATTAGATAATTTGTAAGTAACTTACGAATGTTATGCACTGTGTGGGGTACTATTTAGATCCTAGTTATCGAGATGAGGTTCACGATTGTGGGGTACTATTTAGATCCTAGTTATAGAGATGAGGTTGGGATTTGATCACTAATATCTTTCCTATTTTATTTATTTTTTTCATTTTATTTTGTGATCAGTTTTTGTATCAGTTTTGTCCTCACGGAGGCCGTTCCTTCGCTGACATGTTCTGCCATAAAAAAGGGCACAATAAGCGTACCATTTAAGTTTGATCTCTCGAGTTCTAATCTGGGAAACTTGGATATAGGACACGTAATGTTCTACCCATTTAGGTATATTAATGAAAATCGTAAACAAATGATTGCCAAGGCGTCCGTGTGTATTCTGGGACAGAACAGGAACATCCCTGCACACTAGTAGTGTCGAACGTGTGCCATGAGTATTGGAATCTTAACAGTACTATATTGAAGGTAACTGTCAGCCAAATATCAGCTCTATAGGTTTTATAAAACTTCAATATTCACTAAAGATTTGTTTACCCTTTTGGCATTGAAAAAGGTCAAGGCCAATGAATACTGAAAGGAAAACTTACAACATCCTATCTGAGTAATTGCAGACAAAATATCAGCCCTATTGGACGTCTGGAACTCGAGAAGATTCTTGACATCTTTAACATATTTGACCACTGTGACATTGGAGAATGGACCAAGGTATTGGTAATAGGATACTTTACACTATATTTATTTTGTTCAGTTTTGGCCATACACGATACGACACAATAATATTACACAGAGTTAAGACCAGGGTGGGCATTAAGTTGCCCCTGTAAACGGCATGTTCCACAAAAACTACCGGGTAAACTGCAAGTGCCGTTGATTTTCACAAGTATCGCAAAGATGGTTTATTGGATCAGTTGGGTTCTTTGAGGAGCTCGTCGACACCATGAATGAACGGACGCATTGAGTGCCTCTAGATCTGAATAATGAATAAGAAACAATGATAGATATATGTAGTTACTTTCATTACCCAAACCGTGCAATTACAGAATCCAAAACTATATCGTTAAAATCGTCACCCCGAACCCAAATCCGTATGTTTTACATTTTGTATCAGAATCAGCTAAGATAACATCTCGGTCTTGGTTTGTGCCAAATACGATCACCATCAATCGGGGTTCCTGACAATTTCTCAGTCCTACAGTATTAGATGGACGTACCCGGAATTGATGAGGAATTAAAGAAGTATATATGCTCACAAGAATGTTAACAAAAAATCAAATAATAAATGATACAATTCAAGTTTTGGAAGCAAATAAGTGATAGCATTTTACTCACCATATGGCTTCGGTCATTATCGGAAACCAAACCCAAAACTTTCGGTGTCGATGAGGATTTATGACAATAGTACTAGAATATAATTAAAGGACTGTTCGGGACATCAATCGTGTGACCGTAATGTCATAATTTCAACAAGGAGACGACAACGTCCCAATATCAAAATGACTTCTGCTTCTGTCCGTGATCCTCATCAACAACAACTATCACACATTGTAAACAACATAGAATCATGTCAATCACACTTTAGGACGTCTATTATGATGTTTAAGAGCGAAGAGATTTAATGTACAATGTGAAAGTGTGAATACGTTAGCACCCGGATGTTGACAGCGGTTGTCATATGATATTTACGTTGCTGATATAACATCGATTTGCAGTACGCCGGTCAAGATAATGTCATAATTGTGTCGATGTCTACAGGGACTCGATGTTTCCTCGACAGCTCCACCATCTCCTGTGTAATGTATTAATTAGACTAGAGTGACCGTGTTCACAGCCCGGTACGGCCCTGATTACTCACGCGCTCAAAGTGACCACCGACCCTACATTAAAACTGCATTAGCGGTAACCAATCAATACCACCGTAACGAGTGTGAGCACCTCGCCCTATAAAACTACCAACGTGTTTACCTACTTACAGTCAATTAACTTCTTCATCGGTGTAATAATTTACGAGGAACGGGGAAAACATCACTAAGGCGTTATGAACCTAATACTGTGCCACTCTGTATCGCCATTCCTCACTGGGGTGATAATTAATGACATTAAGCGTCATTTCACGGTATGATAATCAGTGATGACATGAAGCGACACACGCCGATAGGCGACGGATTGAAACAACATTCCTTGTTGTGACAATGAACTTACGACGAGTTTTACTTTAACCGACATTCCACGTTGTGACGATGAATGTTACTTTAAGCGATATTCCATTTCTAATTCATGACTCGGGTATTTTTGACCAATCACAAAAGAAGGATGATCGAACATCGGGCTATAACCTTAAAGCAAAATGACATTATTGCCAGGCTTATTAAGAAGCGTTTCGGCTGTATTTCCAAAACCGATTTACAAAATAGTGTAAAGAAACATAAAACAAACCGGCAAGGGGATATGTGAGGATATTCTGGGATTAATTGGTGTAAGTGGGTCATGAACACTTTGAAAACTGGGTCATGAACACATTGAAAACTGTAGTTCTCAGTCAAGCCGAGTAAAACGATACTTCTACAGAAGTGACGATACATGTTATCAAAAAAATCTCCAATTAAATTCTGTTGCGTATTAAATTAGACTATATATCATTTTCATTTCATAATTAGATTTGTACATTTTTAAATGAATATGAAACTTGTTTTCAGTTAAATGACTTCTTGTCGTCGGATTAGAATCTTCAATGAAAAATAAATCGGTCCCGTTAATGTAGTTTGTTATCATTCCTTTCTGTTCAGTTATTCCGTGTTCCATAGGTCTAGAAAGAGTTCTGTTCTCGCCAGAATCATGTTGGAACTGCTTTAGACAAACTCAGCTATTTTCAACTTTATTTACAATTCTTTCTTTCGTGGCATAAAGCATTAAGTGTTACGTATATCAGAAAATGAGCGGTCTGTGAATATAAATCAATCTCCATTGTGAGTTCGCGTGCGAGTTTCATTACTCAAGGACAGGGTCGAGATAAATTGTCAGTACCCAGGGTCTGACTATCACCTTGTCAGACTGATTTACAGTAATATATGTCATCACCACATAGACTGTACGGGCGGACGGCGATTTATACTATTATTCTCAACATTCGGGGTTAGATTTTTAAGTTGCCAAACCCTCAGCAAGTATCGTGTTTGTCACCGTAGGAATCTTTCCATTAGTGTTGACATTCCAGCGTCTTTTGCTAAGGGGCTGGGGACTAGATACAATACTGTTAGTGTATCCCTGTTTTCGTTTACACTTACCTCAGTTTGTTAATTAATAATCTAGGATCTTGGGAGTGCGATGATTCCTAAAGAAATATCTAACACATACTCAGAATATCTCTTGCGATATTAAATATCTTCTGAGGGACTATTACAAGCAACGCCAGAAATATCATATTCCCATATATCTGTATTGACTGATTACAAACCTCCTCTTCGTGACACGTAGGCTCGTTTCAGAGAAAAGCCAGTTTTTCAACATCAGCATATCATATTGATCAATGACATGTAAGGAGAAGAGTTTCTGTAGTTGATTAATCTTGGTTTGAGAACAAAAGCTTTGTACAACTGTTCAACACTGTCACTTTTATGGTTCGATTCTTTAACTAAAACGACCATAAATAAATTCACAGCTGTGTATTTAACTATTTCATGTTTGGACCAGTAAAGTCGAGAGTACCCAAGGGATCTATTTTCTGACTACCTCTATCATAACACAAACCGGTTTACTGATATTCCTGTAATAGCCCTGTACAAAAGGAAATCTCCCTTTATTTACTTAACACAAAATAGACAAAATCGGTTCATCCTTTAGTCTGTCGGAAGTTAAGCATATCATTCGGTAAAATAATGACACTACTTTAATTAGACGATAAAGCAGCATATCACTCGGTCAGATAATAACACTAACTTTAATTAGACGTTAAAGAAGTATATCACTCAGTCGGATAACGACACAACTTTAATTAGACGATAAAGAAGTACATGTATATCACTCAGTCGGATAACGACACAACTTTAATTAGACGTTAAAGAAGTATATCACTCAGTCGGATAACGACATAACTTTAATTAGACGATAAAGCAGCATACCACTCGGTCGGATTATGATACTATAAGCGAAAGTTTTGCCAGTAAAATATCACTACATCAGAAGGGAGCCTGAAATTGGTTCCGAGTTCCGAGTAGCTTGAATGGTTTTAGTCCCAGTTCCGAGTTCCGTTTAAGATAAACGGAACTAGGAACCAGTTCCGAGTTCCGTTTAAGAAAAACTGAAATACTATGTATTAGCTTTATTGGTTTTGGTCCCAGTTCCGAGTTCCGTTAAAGAAAAACTGAAATATTATGTATTAGCTTTATTGGTTTTGGTGCCAGTTCCGAGTTCTGTTTATCTTAAACGGAACTCGGAACTCGGAACCAACTTCAGGCTCCTACATCAGAACGGCTGTCGTTGTCAAATTTAATCAGCAACACCAGGACAACATGATGTGTATGTGTAGTGTAGGCTCATTAATGTTCAACACAGTGACAATATTATCTTTATATGTATATATCTCGTTGACTCATCAACGTTAAACACAGTGACAATATTATCTTTATATAGTGTTGACTCATGAATCAAAACTATTAGAATAAGATATGATATAACTACATATCAAACCAATTAAGCTACTGAAATAAGATCAAATATAGCTACATATCAATACGATAAAAACTACTGGAATAAGATCAAATATAACTTCCTATCAAACCAATCAAAACTGCGGGAATGAAATTAAATATAGCTACATACAGCACCAATTAAATGGTCATGGAATAAGATTAAATATAGTTACAATATCGGTTAAAATCAATATATAAGAAAAGAGTTACTAAGATAAAAAAATTAACCCCTGGTAGCGGCACAAAATACACAACAAAGTTAAACAAATGATGATTGTCACTATAAACTCGACCAAAGTGTTTTCCTCATTTTAAAGATCTAACGTCTTTTGACATTTTTAATAATTTCTTTATCAATATTATAATTAATGTTCCAATCATTAGACTAATTTAAATTTCGTGATGTTTTCTGTTTAACTTTCAGACGAAGTAAAAGTCCCATACTATTTACAATGTAATACAAAGAAATATAATAATCATCAAAAGAATGAGGTTATCTCACCCAGAGATCTTAAAAAAAGAAAAAAAGATATTATCACACACAGAGAACTATAAGACAAACTCTACCGACTTTTGTGGGTCATCAATATCAACATTCGTGCAGTCGTAAAAAATCTGAAACATTTTAAAATCTGTTTACGAATACTTTTTGGGTTGTTTAGCTAACATTTTAATGGGTTTATTATTGAAAAAGAATCGAAATGATCAAGTCACTTTAATAAATCTTTCTCCATACGCTTAACATTACTTCAGAAATTATTGTCATCCCATGGAGACTTTTTATCGTTTAGTATCGTTCATTTTATGTGGCGATTGTTTTTTGGGTTTCAGAAAAAAACTTGCTCTCTGAAATTGCAATAATCTGGATTATTCCAACATTAGAACTGGGTGTTAAGTTCAGCTGTAAATTGGAATTTCGAGGAAAACGTATCACATCTGTTATGGCAATGAGAACAACATTAAAAGGAAACGTCTGTAATCTGATATAACATACCGAAAACACTAGACAACAATGTCTGTAATCTGATATAACAAACCGACAACACTAGACAACAATGTCTGTAATCTGATATAACATACCGACAACACTGGACAACAATGTCTGTAATCTGTTATAACATACCGACAACACTAGACAACAATGTCTGTAATCTGATACAACATACCGACAACACTAGACTACAATGTCTGTAATCTGATATAACATACAGACAACGCTAGACAACAATGTCTGTAATCTGATACAACATACCGACAACACTAGACAACAATGTCTGTAATCTGATACAACATACCGACAACACTAGACTACAATGTCTGTAATCTGTTATAACATACCGACAACACTAGACAACAATGTCTGTAATCTGATATAACATACCGACAACACTAGACAAAAATGTCTGTAATCTGATACAACATACCGACAACACTAGACAACAATGTCGGTAATCTGATACAACATACCGACAACACTAGACAACGATGTCTGTAATCTGATATAACATACCGACAACACTACAATGTCTGTACACTGATATAACATACCGACAACACTAGACAACAATGTCTGTACACTGATATAACAGACGGACAACACTAGACTACAATGTCTGTAATCTGATACAACATACAGACAACGCTAGACAACAATGTCTGTAATCTGTTATAACATACCGACAACACTAGACAACAATGTCTGTACACTGATATAACATACCGACAACACTAGACAACAATGTCTGTAATCTGATATAACATACCGACAGCACTACAATGTCTGTAATCTGTTATAACAAACCGACAACACTAGACAACAATGTCTGTAATCTGATATAACATACCGACAACACTACAATGTCTGTAATCTGATATAACATACCGACAACACTAGACTACAATGTCTGTAATCTGATACAACATACAGACAACGCTAGACAACAATGTCTGTAATCTGTTATAACATACCGACAACACTAGACAACAATGTCTGTAATCTGATACAACATACAGACAACACTGGACAACAATGTCTGTAATCTGTTATAACATACCGACAACACTAGACAACAATGTTTGTAATCTGATATAACATACCGGCAATACTAGACTACAATGTCTGTAATCTGATACAACATACAGACAACGCTAGACAACAATGTCTGTAATCTGTTATAACATACCGACACCACTAGACAACAATGTCTGTAATCTGTTATAACATACCGACAACACTAGACAACAATGTCTGTAATCTGTTATAACATACCTACAACACTAGACAACAATGTCTGTAATCTGATACAACATACCGACAACACCAGACAACAATGTCTGTAATCTGATACAACATACCGACAACACTAGACAACAATGTCTGTAATCTGATATAACATACCGACAACACTACAATGTCTGTAATCTGATATAACATACCGACAACACTAGACAACAATGTCTGTAATCTGATATAACATACCGACAACACTAGACAACAATGTCTGTAATCTGATATAACATACCGACAACACTACAATGTCTTTAATCTGTTATAACAAACCGACAACACTAGACAACAATGTCTGTAATCTGATATAACATACCGACAACACTACAATGTCTGTAATCTGATATAACATACCGACAACACTAGACTACAATGTCTGTAATCTGATACAACATGCAGACAACGCTAGACAACAATGTCTGTAATCTGTTATAACATACCGACAACACTAGACAACAATGTCTGTAATCTGATACAACATACCGACAACACTAGACAACAATGTCTGTAATATGATATAACATACAGACAACACTAGACAACAATGTCTGTAATCTGATATAACATACCGACAACACTAGACAACAATGTCTGTAATCTGATACAACATACAGACAACACTAGACTACAATGTCTGTAAACTGATACAACATACCGACAACACTAGACAACAATGTCTGTAATCTGATACAACATACCGACAACACTAGACTACAATGTCTGTAATCTGATATAACATACCGACAACTAGTTCTACACATAACAGGATTGAAGGATAGCGGGTTTTCTCCCTTCCATGTCTGAAAAGACCCATAGAAATCAACCTGTCCATTGGTTACTGAGATATCTTCTAAACCTGCACTTCATTTTGAAACTGGCCAAGTGTAATCTTTGACCTTGATGAATGATAACCAATTCGGGTGTGGAATTGCCTGTTGTGCTGTTATGACTTGAATGTGGATTTATCTAGGGGTGTCAAGGAATATCTTGCACCCTTTTATTAATATCAAAAGTGGTCAAATGTGACCTTTGACATAAAAGCCTGACCTATGACAATACAAATCTAATCAGGCGTAGATCTTGATGGCGTGATGTTACCCTGTGAATATGAACATGAATATGTATGAGAGATTTCCGGTGTCAAGGGAGACGGGCGCAATTTTCGCTGCTATGTAGTTATGGAGATAAAACTGCTATTTTCTCGGATCAAAGTTGCGGAACTGTGACAAATTTTGTTACAGAATATGTCATGTGTGTGCCAGAACAATACAAATCTGAATGATGACCGAGATGTTTCTAATGGCGACGTCAAGAAAGGACAAGCGGTCAAAAGAAAGGTCTGTCAGAGAATGATCGCGACTACAGCATTTTACTACAATCTGCTTCAATATAGTTCTGTTCTGTGTGGGATAACTGGTGGAGAATTGACAAAGAAATTTGAAGTAGAAACAAAAACAGTCAGATTTACTTTTGTGCGAAGAAAGATTGGAGCTGAAGGAGGTTTTGGAAAGGCAGTGTTAACAGTGTGGAACAGAAAACACGCATGATCGTTGAGAAAGAATTAGTTAAAACCGCAGATTCGGAACAAGTCATTCAACCATTCAACAACCAGTCTCCAGACGAAAACTATTTTTTGATTCGCACTAGGATTTATCGAATTAAAGAAAGGACCGGTCAAGAGAGGTAGGGTTATTATTATGTTTAAAGAAACAACGGTACAAGAAAAAGGAAAGGACGCAAAAGCAATAAAGTAGATAAGGATATGTTGTCTGTATGTAAATTAAAGGAAACGGAAATAAAAAGAGTTGCAAAACTATAATGTATTTTGGCAACCTACAAAATCATTTATTTTGAAATATAAAAGAATTGAACAAAATAAGAAACGATCAATCAATGAAAGAAATGGAAGCTGAATCAACATTACAAAAGGAAGCTGTGAACGGAAGCTGAATACTGTAGATATGATGTTCACGAGGTCCTCCGTGGGAAAGTTTCACGTGTGGCAATACAAAACAGGATTAACTCTAAATTATCTATGTTTGAAATGGCCGAATGTATATGATGCACTTTGATATAGAGATGGATAATCATATAACCATAACATTCAACTATATCGGTGAAGGTGCCCATGAAATGTCTTGTATACCAGTGTATTACGGACGGACGTCAGCGCGAACGGACGCATAGACAACGTGATATGGTCACTGTGTGTGCCTCACCCGTTAACCTAGCAAAGCGAGGTACCCCAGTACATTACTTAACATTGATTTCACTGCAGGTACATGTATGTCAATATTGTAATTTTTATAATCAAGTATTGTTACTAACAAAGCAAAGTGGATGACCAGTATTACATTATCAGGTTAGTGGGGTACATACCTCACTTCAGCGGTCTTCTGTTAGGACACCAATATTACTTCCCTGGCAATGCTTTCTTTATTCCTTGACTTGCATGTTTTAGATGTTTGTTCATGTGTCTAGAGTTTTCATTGTCAAATCTAATTATCATTTCAGACTTTAACGTTACCCGATTTTGACATAGGCTGCCTAACTGTTGTGAATTGTGATATGTTGGCCTGAATTGGGGTTTGTATTATACTAAATTTTGTGATATGCTGACCTGAATTGGAGTTTGTATTATACTGCATTAAGTGAAAAGTTAACGTGGGTTGCTACGTAGATATCGAAATTACAAAAGAACGAAGTTAGAAGTTTGTTTTCGTTATCATTTACGAATAACCTTAATATGTTTTAATGTTAAAGAGGTTTAACACAAAAAAGGTTTGTACAAACCCGAAAAGATGAACGATGAGAGTACAATCTAGGTTTTTTTGTGTGTTTTAGAGCTAACTTTGGACGGTTTTCCAATAAAAAGCAGACTGACATTAATGCATGCCAAATATTTGATTGCTACTTTTGGTTTAAACGCTTTGCTTAACAGTGCCAGGAATTTAAAAAAAAATAATACATAAATCTTTTGATAGTTCAACGGATATGACATATAGAATCCATACTTGTATTTGTATCGTAGTTGTTTTCCAGTCAAAACGTTTTTTTAACGAATGTGTCTCAAGCTCGATGAATTGAGTTTATTTACAAGAAGTACCTTTTCTCTCATATCTCGCCATGTTGGATAGAGTTTGCCCATGTAAGATAGCTATGTAAGATAAATCTATCTTACATAGCATTTCACGCGCGCGGATTAATCTGCGTTCAAGGGGGACAACTCTCACAACGTCGTCTGCTTGTGTTCACATCCGACAGTCCTTTTCGTCGGTGTCGGTTTTGAAACGTTGGACTTCACTATAAAAATACATACATTCTTAGATAAATATATATCATATCAGCAGTAAATCAATAGGGCTACACGGTTAAACGATTAGACATTTCATCTGAGCGAACATATAACTCCGTTACTGTAACAAACAGTTAGACTACGCCTACAGGCCTGTTGTAACAGTTACAGTACAATACAGACTTGCCTACCCGACAGATTTGTCATTTGTCATTAAAAACATGTAAACACACACAATCACCTGGCAATGACAGGAAGTAAAATAAAAGCCATACATAAAAAAATATAAAGAAGAAAATGTCAAACGTCACAACCTATGAAATGGTTCCGTTTGGGTCAGCAGGGGGCCCTGGAATTTGTTTACTCCACTGTACTGTCAGTAACTGTTAGGCCTACTCAGTAACCTGTGTATTTGGAAGTTGGGAATTGGCTCTTAAATGAACGAACATTCGGTAAAAATGACACCCCTCGATGTTCATATAAAAATATTTATTTTAATTGTAACTCAGAGTCTATATTTGTGTAGAGTAACCATGAAAACTAACTGCCATCCTAGCCTCTCAATATGATCATCGTTAGCCTATCGACTGACCTACCTTCGTTATTCCATCAAGACAACCGGTTAAACACATATAATCCTATGTCACAGAAAAGATCGAATACTCGTATAGAGTCACTGTTCGCTGGTTCACACACGAAGTTGCCAAAATCACAGTGAATTTAAAATTACCAGCCACGAAACATCGCCGCATCATGGCGATCGAGATCGACATCACTCTCAATATCCTTGAACTATGAATGGAATTCCAATGACAGTCGTGACGTCATGCAGTGACGTAGTATTTTATAAAAAAAAAATTGACTTGACATTTAAAAGTACAGTGTGTTCTGTGAAATGATTAAATATGTCGAGGTGCAAATCAAATTATATGTGAAGTTAGAAAACTCATTTCAGCGTTGGCTTTCAGTATTGTTGATAGAACTTCTTTTTCTCGGATGTTGACAATTTGATCACGGCCACGTAAAAGTCGGTCAAGTTACGGTAATTTTTATCGGCGAATAGTTTATTCGTTCATCACTTAACCACAAAATGAATGAAATTTGTGTTCAAACATAGTTTGGCAAAATAGGGTATGATCTTTCAGAATATCACAAGTATATTTAGTAAAAACGTCAAATAAAGAAATTAAAAAATTGAAGAAAATGGATGCCTGAGGGACACTTTCGCCAGAAATTCGGTAATGATATGAGAGAAAAAGACTCTTTCATTATGTGTGTATGTAGGATAGGGATATTCCACCCTCGGGATCACAAATGTGGTAAAACCCTCGGCAAGCCTCGGGTTTCACCACATTTTGTGACCCCTCGGGTGGAATATCCCTATCCTACATATACACATATGAAAGAGTCTTATAGTATTCTTATATATGATGCTTGGCAGAATGAGTGTATTTAAGCTCATTTGCAATAGGTAAACAACAGTGATTATGTATACAGAGGGTGTATTCTTTAAAGTCGATGAACCTCTCCCAGCACAAGACTAGCCGACTATTGATAGGCAAGTCACGTTCGGAGGGACAAACAAGATGTTCTTTTACCTACCAATTATCTAACTCTACTAGTTCTGGCTAGTACAGACTCTCGATCAATAACTCATTTGGACTTCGTTATAGGAAAGAGTGCGTGTTCAGTCGTCATATCGACAAAACGTCACAGTGGAAACCATCCTACACGACGTTATAGTGACAGCATGTTATAGTGACAGCATGTTATAGTGACACGACGTTATAGTGACAGCATGTTATAGTGACACGACGTTATAGTGACACGACGTTATAATGACAGCATGTTAGAATGACACGACGTTATAGTGACACGACGTTATAGTGACACGACGTTATAGTGACAGCATGTTATAGTGACACGACGTTATAGTGACACGACGTCATAGTAACAGCATGTTATAGTGACACGACGTCATAGTGACAGCATGTTATAGTGACACGACGTTATAGTGACAGCATGTTATAGTGACACGACGTTATAGTGACAGCATGTTAGAGTGACACGACGTTATAGTGACAGTATGTTAGAGTGACACGACGTTATAGTGACATCATGTTAGAGTGACACGACGTTATAGTGACAGCATGTTATAGTGACACGACGTTATAGTGACACGACGTTATAGTGACAGCATGTTATAGTGACACGACGTTATAGTGACATCATGTTAGAGTGACACGACGTTATAGTGACATCATGTTAGAGTGACATGACGTTATAGTGACAGCATGTTATAGTGACACGACGTTATAATGACAGCATGTTATAGTGACACGACGTTATAGTGACATCATGTTAGAGTGACACGACGTTATAGTGACATCATGTTAGAGTGACACGACGTTATAGTGACAGCATGTTATAGTGACACGACGTTATAGTGACATGACGTTATCGTGACACGACGTTATAGTGACATCATGTTAGAGTGACACGACGTTATAGTGACAGCATGTTAGAGTGACACGACGTTATAGTGACACGACGTTATAGTGACATCATGTAAGAGTGACACGACGTTATAGTGACAGCATGTTAGAGTGACACGCCGTTATAGTGACATCATGTTATAGTGACACGACGTTATAGTGACACGACGTTATAGTGACATCGTGTTAGAGTGACACGACGTTATAGTGACATCATGTTACAGTGACACGACGTTATAGTGACACGACGTTATAGTGACACGACGTTATAGTGACAGCATGTTAGAGTGACACGCCGTTATAGTGACATCATGTTATAGTGACACGACGTTATAGTGACACGACGTTATAGTGACATCGTGTTAGAGTGACACGACGTTATAGTGACATCATGTTACAGTGACACGACGTTATAGTGACACGACGTTATAGTGACAGCATGTTATAGTGACACGACGTTATAATGACAGCATGTTAGTGACACGACGTTATAGTGACACGACGTTATAGTGACAGCATGTTAGAGTGACACGACGTTATAATGACAGCATGTTATAGTGACACGACGTTATAGTGACACGACGTTATAGTGACATCATGTTATAGTGACAAGACGTTATAGTGACATCATGTTATAGTGACACGACGTTATAGTGACGTCATGTTATAGTGACACGACGTTATAGTGACACGACGTTATAGTGACACGACGTTATAGTGACATCATGTTAGAGTGACACGACGTTATAGTGACATCATGTTAGAGTGACACGACGTTATAGTGACATCATGTTAGAGTGACACGACGTTATATTTACACTTGCAAAGTTTTGTCACTATATAACAATACCAGACCGATTTGTTTACCATTCTTGCATGGAAACATTGACCTTTGAACTTGCGTATGAAAATATGACAGGGTACGGGAACTACTTTCGCCAAGCACATGGCTTTGTTTATTTACATTTACAATTTAAGTTTGTTTACCCTTGTTAAATGTATACAAATAACATTTTTGACAATATTAAATACGATAATCTATCAAAATGTTTTTGTTATTTATGTTAATATCATAATAAAAAACAGAACTATTTTTTACCGCGGAAAAAAAGTCTCAATTTGTTGTGAAGCGTCACCATTGGCTGTTCTGATAATTTACTCCTCCCACTGTGTCCGACTTTTATATGATTTTTTTTATTAACAAAGAAAAAATATTGTAATCACAAAGAAACAACATCCGTAAGTGTAAATATAGGGATTGGATTTCACTTTTATGTTAACCATGCTTTTATGGAGCAATTCCTCTAAGAATATATTCTAAATGGGGCGCTAGCAATCCCTATATAGTGACACGACGTTATAGTGACAGCATGTTATAGTGACACGACGTTATAGTGACAGCATGTTATAGTGACACGACGTTATAGTGACATGACGTTATAGTGACACGACGTTATAGTGACATCATGTTAGAGTGACACGACGTTATAGTGACAGCATGTTATAGTGACACGACGTTATAGTGACATGACGTTATAGTGACACGACGTTATAGTGACATCATGTTAGAGTAACACGACGTTATAGTGACAGCATGTTATAGTGACACGACGTTATAGTGACAGCATGTTAGAGTGACACGACGTTATAGTGACACGACGTTATAGTGACCCGACGTTATAGTGACACGACGTTATAGTGACACGACGTTATAGTGACATCATGTTACAGTGACACGACGTTATAGTGACCCGACGTTATAGTGACACGACGTTATAGTGACACGACGTTATAGTGACAGCATGTTAGAGTGACACGACGTTATAGTGACAGCATGTTAGAGTGACACGCCGTTATAGTGACACGACGTTATAGTGACACGACGTTATAGTGACCGCATGTTATAGTGACACGACGTTATAGTGACACGACGTTATAGTGACAGCATGTTAGAGTGACACGACGTTATAGTGACATCATGTTAGAGTGACACGACGTTATAGTGACATCATGTTAGAGTGACACGACGTTATAGTGACAGGATGTTATAGTGACACGACCTTATAGTGACACGACGTTATAGTGACATGACGTTATAGTGACAGCATGTTATAGTGACACGACGTTATAGTGACACGACGTTATAGTGACGTCATGTTAGAGTGACACGACGTTATAGTGACACGACGTCATAGTGACAGCATGTTAAAGTGACATGACGTTATAGTGTCACGACGTTATAGTGACAGTATGTTATAGTGACACGACGTTATAGTGACAGCATGTTAAAGTGACATGACGTTATAGTGTCACGACGTTATAGTGACAGTATGTTATAGTGACACGACGTTATAGTGACAGCATGTTAGAGTGACACGCCGTTATAGTGACATCGTGTTAGAGTGACACGCCGTTATAGTGACAGCATGTTAGAGTGACACGACGTCATAGTGACAGCATGTCAGAGTGACACGACGTTATAGTGACGTCATGTTAGAGTGACACGACGTTATAGTGACATGACGTTATCGTGACACGACGTTATAGTGACAGCATGTTAGAGTGACACGACGTTATAGTGACATCATGTTAGAGTGACACGACGTTATAGTGACAGCATGTTATAGTGACACGACGTTATAGTGACAGCATTTTATAGTGACACGACGTTATAGTGACATGACGTTATAGTGACACGACGTTATAGTGACACGACGTTACAGTGACACGACGTTATAGTGTCACGACGTTATAGTGACAGCATGTTATAGTGACACGACGTTATAGTGACAGCATGTTAGAGTGACACGACGTTATAGTGACAGTATGTTAGAGTGACACGACGTTATAGTGACATCATGTTAGAGTGACACGACGTTATAGTGACAGCATGTTATAGTGACACGACGTTATAGTGACACGACGTTATAGTGACATCATGTTATAGTGACACGACGTTATAGTGACAGCATGTTAGAGTGACACGACGTTATAGTGACATCATGTTAGAGTGACACGACGTTATAGTGACATCATGTTAGAGTGACACGACGTTATAGTGACAGCATGTTAGAGTGACACGAGGTTATAGTGACACGACGTTATAGTGACATCATGTTATAGTGTCACGACGTTATAGTGACAGCATGTTAGAGTGACACGACGTTATAGTGACACGACGTTATAGTGACAGCATGTTATAGTGACACGACGTTATAGTGACAGCATGTTATAGTGACACGACGTTATAGTGACAGCATGTTAGAGTGACACGACGTTATAGTGACAGCATGTTAGAGTGACACGACGTTATAGTGACACGACGTTATAGTGACAGCATGTTAGAGTGACACGACGTTATAGTGACAGCATGTTAGAGTGACACGATGTTATAGTGACATGACGTTATAGTGACACAACGTTATAGTGACAGTATGTTAGAGTGACAGCATGTTATAGTGACACGATGTTATAGTGACACGACGTTAAGGTGACAGTATGTTAAAGTGACACAACGTTATAGTGGCAGCATGTTATAGTGACACGACGTTATAGTGACAGTATGTTAGAGTGACACGACGTTATAGTGACACGACGTTATAGTGACACGACGTTATAGTGACACGACGTTATAGTGACACGACGTTATAGTGACACGACGTTATAGTGACACGACGTTATAGTGACAGCATGTTATAGTGACACGACGTTATAGTGACAGCATGTTATAGTGTCACGACGTTATAGTGACAGCATGTTAGAGTGACACGACGTTATAGTGACACGACGTTATAGTGACAGCATGTTATAGTGACACGACGTTATAGTGACATGACATTAGAGTGACACGACGTTATAGTGACACGACGTTATAGTGACACGATGTTATAGTGACACGACGTTATAGTGACAGCATGTTATAGTGTCACGACGTTATAGTGACAGCATGTTAGAGTGACACGACGTTATAGTGACGTCATGTTAGAGTGACACGACGTTATAGTGACAGCATGTTATAGTGACACGACGTTATAGTGACATCATGTTAGAGTGACACGCCGTTATAGTGACATCGTGTTAGAGTGACACGCCGTTATAGTGACAGCATGTTAGAGTGACACGACATCATAGTGACAGCATGTTAGAGTGACACGACGTTATAGCGACAGCATGTTAGAGTGACACGACGTTATAGTGACACGACGTTATAGTGACAGTATGTTAGAGTGACAGCATGTTATAGTGACACGACGTTATAGTGACACGACGTTATAGTGACACGACGTTATAGTGACAGTATGTTAGAGTGACACGACGTTATAGTGACACGACGTTATAGTGACAGTATGTTAGAGTGACAGCATGTTATAGTGACACGACGTTATAGTGACACGACGTTATAGTGACAGTATGTTAGAGTGACACGACGTTATAGTGTCAGCATGTTATAGTGTCACGACGTTATAGTGACAGCATGTTATAGTGACACGACGTTATAGTGACACGACGTTATAGTGACAGCATGTTATAGTGACACGACGTTATAATGACAGCATGTTAGAGTGACACGACGTTATAGTGACATCATGTTAGAGTGACATGACGTTATAGTGACACGACGTTATAATGACAGCATGTTAGAGTGACACGACGTTATAGTGACAGCATGTTATAGTGACAAGACGTTATAGTGACAGTATGTTAGAGTGACACGACGTTATAGTGACAGTATGTTATAGTGACAAGACGTTATAGTGACAGCATGTTATAGTGACACGACGTTATAGTGACAGCATGTTATAGTGACACGACGTTATAGTGACAGCATGTTACAGTGACACGACGTTATAGTGACAGCATGTTACAGTGACACGACGTTATAGTGACAGCATGTTATAGTGACACGACGTTATAGTGACAGCATGTTATAGTGACACGACGTTATAGTGACAGCATGTTATAGTGACACGACATTATAGTGACAGCATGTTATAGTGACACGACGTTATAGTGACACGACGTTATAGTGACAGCATGTTAGAGTGACACGACGTTATAGTGACATCATGTTATAGTGACACGACGTTATAGTGACAGCATGTTATAGTGACACGACGTTATAGTGACACGACGTTATAGTGACACGACGTTATAGTGACACGACGTTATAGTGACACGACGTTATAGTGACATCATGTTAAAGTGACACGACGTTATAGTGACATCATGTTAGAGTGACACCACGTTATAGTGACATCATGTTATAGTGACACGACGTTATAGTGACAGTATACAATTATTGCCCTTGTTCCGGGTTGACATGAATATTTGACCACCCGAGAGGTGTCATGTCACCCGAGGGCGTAGCTCGAGGGTGACATGACACCTCAAGGGTGGGCAAATATTCATGTCAACTCGGAACAAGGGCAGTAATTGTTTTATTATACCGAAAAAAACATAAGTGAATTAATTTTGGTATCAATAAGTTTATTTATTACTATCAACAGTTTTTAAGAAAAGTTTTTAAGAGGTACCCCATCGTCTTTCTGGACCCGGCATAAAATTCTCCCAGTTGAACTTTCAATGTATGGACGTCGAAGTTTTCACAATCCTTGGTCTAGGCCTACCTGTTGCAGATAGGAAATGTCTAAAGGAATCCACGGCCACATTGATGACCCTTTTGGTGTTTTTAGAATCCTTTTCTTGCAATAATTTCGCCAATTCCTCCTCTGTTGGCAGACGATAGCGTCCGCCGGCAGCCATTGTTGTTGTCAAGCAGAATACTCGGAACTTCTCTGATTCGACTACTTTTGAAGACGTTCCGGAAGAGAGTTCCGAGTTGGGGCTCACGAGAGGGTGATATAACGATTTTGGAGGGCTCACGAGAGGGTGACATTATGATATTCAGAGGGTGACATGATGTTTCGAAAGCAACAGCAAGTCAATAATGAATTATTTGGAAAGTTGTGGTTGACATAACGAAGGTTTTTAATCACGTGACATGGTTTTCACTAATCAGAAGCTGTGATACAAGTCTGAGGTATAATAACATGTTATAGTGTCACGACGTTATAGTGACAGCATGTTAGAGTGACACGACGTTATAGTGACATCATGTTAGAGTGACACGACGTTATAGTGACAGCATGTTATAGTGACACGACGTTATAGTGACAGCATGTTATAGTGACACGACGTTATAGTGACACGACGTTATAGTGACAGCATGTTAGAGTGACACGACGTTATAGTGACATCATATTAAAGTGACACGACGTTATAGTGACACGACGTCATAGTGACACGACGTTATAGTGACATCATGTTAGAGTGACACGACGTTATAGTGACAGCATGTTATAGTGACACGACGTTATAGTGACAGCATGTTATAGTGACACGACGTTATAGTGACACGACGTTATAGTGACAGCATGTTAGAGTGACACGACGTTATAGTGACATCATATTAAAGTGACACGACGTTATAGTGACAGCATGTTAAAGTGACACGACGTTATAGTGACAGCATGTTATAGTGACATGACGTTATAGTGACACGACGTTATAGTGACAGCATGTTATAGTGACACGACGTTATAATGACAGCATGTTAGAATGACACCACGTTATAGTGACAGCATGTTATAGTGACACGACGTTATAGTGACATCGTGTTATAGTGACACGACGTTATAGTGACAGCATGTTATAGTGACACGACGTTATAGTGACACGACGTTATAGTGACATCATATTAAAGTGACACGACGTTATAGTGACATCATGTTATTGTGACACGACGTTATAGTGACAGCATGTTATAGTGTCACGACGTTATAGTGACAGCATGTTATAGTGACACGACGTTATAGTGACACGACGTTATAGTGACAGCATGTTAGAATGACGCGACGTTATAGTGACAGCATGTTAAAGTGACACGACGTTATAGTGACAGCATGTTATAGTGACATGACGTTATAGTGACACGACGTTATAGTGACAGCATGTTATAGTGACACGACGTTATAATGACAGCATGTTAGAATGACACCACGTTATAGTGACAGCATGTTATAGTGACACGACGTTATAGTGACATCGTGTTATAGTGACACGACGTTATAGTGACAGCATGTTAGAGTTACACGACGTTATAGTGACAGCATGTTATAGTGACACGACGTTATAGTGACATCATGTTATAGTGACACGACGTTATAGTGACACGACGTTATAGTGACATGACGTTATAGTGACAGCATGTTATAGTGACACGACGTTATAGTGACATCATGTTAGAGTGACACGACGTTATAGTGACAGCATGTTATAGTGACACGACGTTATAGTGACACGACGTTATAGTGACATCATGTAAGAGTGACACGACGTTATAGTGACACGACGTTATAGTGACATCATGTTAGAGTGACACGACGTTATAGTGACACGACGTTATAGTGACATCATGTTAGAGTGACACGACGTTATAGTGACATGACGTTATCGTGACACGACGTTATAGTGACAGCATGTTAGAGTGACACGACGTTATAGTGACATCATGTTAGAGTGACACGACGTTATAGTGACACGACGTTATAGTGACAGCATGTTAGAGTGACACGACGTTATAGTGACAGCATGTTATAGTGACACGAGGTTATAGTGACAGCATGTTATAGTGACACGACGTTTTAGTGACACGACGTTATAGTGACACGACGTTATAGTGACAGCATGTTATAGTGACACGACGTTATAGTGACATCATGTTAGAGTGACACGACGTTATAGTGACAGCATGTTATAGTGACACGACGTTATAGTGACAGCATTTTATAGTGACACGACGTTATAGTGACAGCATGTTAGAGTGACACGACGTTATAGTGACACGACGTTATAGTGACATCATGTTAGAGTGACACGACGTTATAGTGACACGACTTTATAGTGACACGACGTTATAGTGACACGACGTTATAGTGTCACGACGTTATAGTGACAGCATGTTATAGTGACACGACGTTATAGTGACATCATGTTAGAGTGACACGACGTTATAGTGATACGACGTTATAGTGACATCATGTTAGAGTGACACGACGTTATAGTGACATCATGTTAGAGTGACACGACGTTCTAGTGACATGACATTATAGTGACGCGACGCTCTATTACCCCCACGATATAGTCACGGTATACCAACGCCTATTAATTGTCATGTTATGAAGATACCATTTTATTACCACGTTAAACTGACAGCACGTTATGATGATACGTCATCATAATGACACCATTTTTTAGAAACACCACGTTATTGTGACGTTGAGTGATGTCACGTAATAATGACACCATGTTATAGTGATATAACGTGGTAGTGACGTCACGTTATAGTAACCCCACGTTTTTATTAACCCGTAGTGACGTCACATAATAATGACACCAGCTTAGTGACATCACGCAATAGTCACGTTATAGTGACGTCACGGCATCCACCCTTGATAATGACACCACGTCTCTAAAATACCGCCATCAGTCCAGCAGTATCCCCACAAGACATCTTACCACCCATCCTAACTCAACTACTGCTGATGCCATGTTGACATGTAAACATTGATTTCCTGGCATCTCAAGGACACCAAGACTTAATTATGGCAAATGGTTTACAGTTCCTAGCATGTCTTATCAATTTGAAGGAAAACTCGTAAGCGGGGCGTTAGAATTTACAACATAATACCAGCACACACATTTACCAATTATCAGCATATTACAATGACATTTTTATAAGGGTGAGGCGATTTATTAGCCGTTTGTAGGTATAAATCTGTTTTACTGACGTTATTGACGAATGGTTTGTCGTACACTTAGTGAAAGAGTCTTTATACAATTCAATATAATTGCTTGATACGCTATACAAATTGTCCTCAAATCCAGGAACGCCAATATAAACATATATATCCTGGTCGGAAATCGATAAGATTAATGTAAAGTCAAATTCATGAACAAATATGTGAAGTTTGATAAATTGGGGTTTATTATATACTGCGTTACGTGATATGTTGACCTGAATTGGAATTTGTATTATACTACATGTCATGATATTTTGACATGAATAGGAGTTTGTATTACTACATTTTGTGATATGGTGACCTGAATTAGAATTTATGTTATACAGGATTACGCAATATGTTAACCTGAGTTGCTAAATGCATAAGATGGCCAAGTTGTGGAAGCAGCTTTAAATAGCCAGATATCGAAATTGTAAAAGTCGAAGTTATCTGACTGGTTTGTGTAGCTCCAATCTGAGATGATCTCTTTGGATTGGAGTTTCTGGAGGCTTTGGATGGGATGGTCTTGATGGTCTATTTGTCTAAGGGACTGTCTTCTCGAGGCACGTAAGACCAGATATACCGTAACCATATACAGTCTACCCTCGTTATATCGCCACATTTCGTCCGTGTCAATTATGGCAGTATAACGAATCATGAAAATTACAACAGTAAAAGATGATGTTGTACCAACGTTTTAATAAATACACAATGAGTTAACATATAAGATACCATATTGACCGTACATTTCGTAGCTTACAAATACACATTTACATATGTAATCTCGAGTTTGTATCGATACAACAATCAGCCTTCCTCTCAGAGATGAAGCCATAATAACAGTCGACACACCTAATGAATCTCATAGAAGTGGATGAATCTGTTGGAGCCGACGCAGTTTTCAACGAGGATGTTTATGGAGCCATTGCGGAACTAAAGATTTTCACAATTATTCCGTAACTTGTCTAACAGTTAATTGCCGAGTCTACTCAAAACCTGGATACGGTTCAAACTTTTCCAGATTTCAGACAGTCAATCTGAGACTCAAGCCGTTGTGCCGTCCTGCTACAGGATAGAGTTTTACTCATTTGGTGAGTGAGAACGGCGTTGGACAAAATCATGAATTGACATTAACCATCCGAAATCAAAAATCCAATTCATCGCGCAAGGATGTTAACACGTTTAAGGACTCACTAACACTAATATAAAACGCTCATTTCTAGATACATGTACACCGATGTTGCGAAACACTTGATTTACTGGCTGGTGACAAAAAGACACTGAATTCGTCTGGGTTCAAGATTGACATTTATCAGTTGAGTCTCTAAAATCGAGCCTCCTGTCTCCATCCATACTTGCCTAATAAGTAATTAACATTGGATGATAATTAATAATAATTTGAAGTTTTATATACACCTGGAGCTGTCATTTAGGCGCTAACAGTTTTCACACGACATCGCTTACACTGCCCTTCTACGTACGTATTTACAGCTGAGCTAACGGAAACAGAACGGAGTAAATATCTTCATACCAATCATCCTCCTCCGTATTAGTCGAGAGGTTTAATCGGCAATTGCTCCAGATGGATGGTAAGATGCTTTGTAGAAACAAACCGAACCAACGACGAACAACAGCCTCTTTTACAGGAGTAGATAGGGTCTTTCCCATATTGGCATCTGACTGGCATCTAACAGATTGGTGCGTTGGCGAGTGATAAAGACTTGACAGAATATGTGGGTAATCTGAATTGGGGGATTCTGTGAGAAACTTTGAACAATTCCTTCAAGCCTGTAACTAGATGGTGCGGAAAGCATTAAGAGATTCAGTCTGACCTTAGAAGAAGAGACATGATTTACGAAGGAATATAACTTCTAATACGATCTAGGGGATGGCATTTACCTGCTCATCAAAGCTCGAATAAAAGGTAGGGGTCCAGGGTTGCAGCCTAGATGGAGCGGCCCATATGTCATTGGCGCCACGGACTTGTCTTGCACGGAAATGAAAATCAAAGAACAAGCAAAGTCATACACCACGATCACCTTAAGTCATGCCGGTTGTCGAAATGTGAACAGAAAAAAGCCCCCAAGACTGATCAATATTGGACATTGTGCTGGCGACTTTGACGAAACATACGAGTGGCACTGAATGGATAACAATTGCTGGGAGCCAGGAGTCTACAGAAACGGGTGTTTTTCCTTCGAGGACAGTGTCTTGTCGGACCTGATCGCGACCTTGACAATGTCAGCGGAAACCAAAACATGCCAGTAGACTTGATGGATAGGTTGACCTGGCGAAGATACAGTGTCCATCCACTTCTCGCTTTGGAAAGCCTAGGCACTCCAACCTGCAAGTCTAATTCTCAATTGTGAATTGTGAATATGTTTGTTTTTATTGTGAATCAACATTTTGCTGAAGCATTACGTTATTCTTGAAAGCACTAATTCTTTATGTAATTATACATTACATGTGGATGAAATAACATGATGTCAAAGCAAGACACAGATGCACACGATGTCGGCTGGTATTTGCTGTTTTTATCGGATATAGCCAAGTAATCCGAGTTCGAATACAGTGAAAGTGTTAACATGTTTAACTTGGCATCAACGCGACTCTAAAACACTCACTTTAAACATGACAATGGTCCAACTGTATGTTATAGAGTAATACGACACTATAGACGTCCGTGTTCTGTTGACGAATTATCGAAAGGTCTTCGACAAACATATCAGGTAATATAGTCTGACCAGTTGTAAAGATAACATAGCCATATATTGTGTATATGAATACAACGAGAACATAACATGTACATGTTTCAAGAAAGATTGTTGTGATAATGCGATGTTGCATTCTGTTTACATAATTAACAAAATATGCAAATATTCTTTCATCGATACTGAACTTGGATATGCACTCTTTTCGTTGTGATATTTTCATTTTCCGCAGTGTTCATTGACATTGGCATACATTTGTACCTTAAAGTATATCGGAGATGTATTACCTTTAAATAACAATAAACGTTAATGACAATGTCGAAAGGATATACTGTGTAGAGCTCTAAATCAATGACACTACAAACTCTTCAACACAAGCCGCTTACCTTTTCTAAGAATGTAATCAGCAGGGACAGCTTACAACTAAGCTATATATAATTAGCGTGATGACTTCAATGTTCCATTTATAGATAGTAACATCCATGCTTACCCTACCTACAGTGCTTACGTGTCCCAGTTGATTCGATATTCAAGGGCCAGTTCCCATGATCACGAGTAATATCACAAGGTTTCGAGAGATGTAGGTTGATGAAGACCATTAGACGATCTACGGGCGACATCCTGATCTCATTTGGATATATTCTGTTTAACTTTACAATACAATGTCAGACGAGTTACATGATTGCTGAAAGTAAGTTTGTTGTCAAAACTTTAGTTCTTATTATGATAATGTGACGTCATCTGTACCGGAACAGCTGGCTCTCTATTCAAATCTATATTTATCTTTTCAAGATTTGCCCTCGTTTATCGATTTTTAGGTAGAATCACGGTTTCATTATTATGTCGGTGTTCTCCGTTGTTTTTAGTGATACGGCTCTGTCTCACCGAGATACATGACATATGATACAGGCAGAACGCAATACCATCGGAAAGGCGTATATTTCCAAGAGTGGCGAGTCCTTACAGATGATATTTCTTGTTTTGTACTTAATTAGAAATGATGCACGTGGTAGCGACATCGATACAGAACAGTGTCCGTTAATTAGTAAACGTCAGAACCCGTGTCATATGTCGATAGTCTGTACATCACACCTCTAACAGTACAGCGACGTGTCAATTACATGTTCATTACCACGTAAAGGGCGCACGTGATCACGCGATTCGGGGATAATACTTCAGATAAAATCTACAGATTGCGCGTGCTCCTAAAACAAATAATTACCTCATATTAATCTCCCGTCAACAGACAGGGTGTTTACGATGCAGCATACACTTTAACGGGCTGTACAACATACTTAACATCTATTACAATGGACAATTGTGGTGATAGATTACTTGCTACCACAGTCTACTGCACACATAATCCCTTTTTATGGCCAATCATGATTACATGGCTTTTTTTTTCTTAACATAGATAGTTTAATTGATTAGCGTTTCCTTATCACATAAGAGGATATGAATTTCTGTCCTGTTAAAACCTCAGGTGCCATTTCTTAATTCACAGATTGACACATTATATAAAATTTCTTGTAAAATACAGATGGAAATAGTGGAGGAATTGATAATTCCTTATGTTTGAAAATGGTTTCCTATATAATGTACATTTGCCAAATCCAGAATGGTTTTGTATCCTGTATTGTGTTGTAACTGTTGAATAAGTACTCCTTGCGTAACGGTAGCTGGAAAGTAATCCAAAAGTTTTATATTGTAGAATTTTCCCGAATCTTGGAATCTCCATGTGTCCACATAATGACAGTCTGTACTCCAAGTATTGAACCATGGTCGCCCGCTACCTTGTCATCCACTGATTCAGGTACATGTTTGTTATACCGAAAGCAATGAAGAGGCGAGGATATACATGTATGAGGACTGACAAGGTGGGTTTTCACTCATTCTTTCTGATTACTCGAGGTGATAAGTATGTAGTGAGTCGATCATTACACACGAACTTCTCACGAGCTTCTCACGAGCTTCTCACAAGCTTTTCGCCTGCGTGGTAAAGGCTGTGACATAATACACGCATCTCATCATGACGTCACAAGAATCAGTTCTCGTGTAGGATGAATTAAGCGCCAAACTGTGGCATACTACAAAACCTATTCCCGGCAGATAACCTACATCACACAAATCAATGCAGTTGCAATAAAAATGGCCGAGGTAGGTACATCAATGATGACGCATTAATATTACGATTACGTCACTTATATACGCCGTGCACCGTAACCCGGCTATGTCCATGTTGTTGCAGCAAATGTCACATTTGCCTCTCCGTTTCTTCAAACACTCAAGAACAATGTCAAAATAGTGCCTTATGTCGTTAACAAATTCCTGTGTGTTTTAGTAAACAAATCAAATATCTAACATTTCTGAAAGGCAGGATGTTTTACCAAATGCATGCAACCAACGAAGACAAATATTTTTCTGGTGCTCTTTATTTATATACTCCATGTTTAAAGGTGATACATGTATTTCGTCACACTGTTGTAGGTAATATTAAAATAACAAAATGACGCCGTTAGCACCATATTTAGATGCATTTAAATATTAATTTTACATTGAAGGTGAAATTTCCCGTGGCCTAAGTATGACGAAGAGAACATATATCATCATAGAAGAAAAGGATCAACAACTGCTGTATATGTAGTTAATGTAGCTGTTATAGTTACTACATACCCCATAGAGGGCCAATCTTTCAAGTCCCTGAGAGGCCATACCCACCGTTTATGCAAAATGGGTTTCCCTTCACCCAAGGATGCTTCAGACAAAATCTGGTAAAAATCCCCTGACTCGTTTCTGACTAGTATCATTTTTTTAGGAAAAGTTAGCGGACGAACGACAAACGACGGTCGATTGACGAGTTGATTTTAAGTGCATGCGTATGGGAGCCGATTACTTTTAGGTGAATTTTCATTTTCATATATACTTAATGTATTAGAAGATAATCTATCTTTCAAGCGACTCTCAAATTGCCTACCTTCGTCACGCTTCCGTGTTATCTCATTGTATAAAGTCTGTCCAGACGGTCCAATATTGGTACTGGATCCAAACAAACCGAAGTTCGCTGGGTACCTAATAAGAGATAACTCATATGTACATGTATATATGTTCGGTAAAGTAGCGACGGTGCGGACACAGTAATTTGTCAAATTCCCGAGGCTGTCTCTTTATCAAAGCATACACATAAAAACTACACCCTGGTATATAAACGTAAATGAGCTGTACAGATACCTCGTCAACGTATACGTATGTCGATATCAAAGTTTCATTATCTGAATGCTATTCAAACTGTTTAATGAGCCACCAGTATATATTTTAGGACCCTCCAGGTTACTCCATATTGATTTAATCTCATTATTTTAGTTTTCGTCTTATTTTTGTGTACGTATTATATTGCTGAAGCCTCTGCAAGAAACCAAAGATTCTTAAAACCCTGAGAATCCTGGCGACATTTAAAGGCCATACAACATAATAAAACTTATTGTGTATCTAATGTTTGATACATTTTCGATTGCTACATTTAATAGTTTCTCTTGAACTCTTAAGGGCCACGCTCAATGTCGTAGATTGTTGGACCCTGGGGAAATCCAGAAGTTTTTTCCTGCAAAACATTGCAGATTGGCTTAGAGCCCTCCATAATGCTCTCGATTGATTTGTCTAAGCCTCTGCAATGTCGTGCAGATGTATATTTTGTAGGTCTCTAGGGGCCAGAACAATCTGTAGAGGTTAACAAAGTTATTGATGTATTGTACTTTTAATGTCTGTATATATTAATTGATTGTTCAACTTATAACAACATCCATACTTTGCCCCTCAAACAGGGATGGGCCGTTTGAAACATTTCTTTCCGAATATTTTTACGACGATCCTAAAACATTTCTTAATATTGCTTACTCTTGTTTGCAAGACTTTTCACCTGGTATAGATTCAACCATTGGAAAAAGTGTCTACCATTTGTCAACGTCATTCGGTTTAAATGATATATTTCATTATTGCGTTCTGAAAACGTTACAGTTCGATGGGGCAAAATTTTCAAGATACTGTGATAATATATCTAAAATAAACACCAGTTTATGTTACGTAATGATAATATATCCAATGTAAACACCAGTTTATGTTACGTAATGATAACATATCTAATATAGACACCAGTTTATGTTACGTAATGATAACATATCCAATATAAACACCAGTTTGTGTTACGTAATGATAACATATCGAATATAAACACCAGTTTATGGTACGTAATGATAACATATCGAATATAAACACCAGTTTATGTTACGTAATGATAACATATCGAATATAAACACCAGTTTATGTTACGTAATGATAACACATCGAATATAAACACCAGTTTATGTTACGTAATGATAACATATCGAATATAAACACCAGTTTGTGTTACGTAATGATAACATATCGAATATAAACACCAGTTTATGTTACGTAATAATAACATATCTAATATAAACACCAGTTTGTGTTACGTAATGATAACATATCGAATATAAACACCAGTTTATGGTACGTAATGATAACATATCGAATATAAACACCAGTTTATGTTACGTAATGATAATATATCCAATATAAACACCAGTTTATGTTACGTAATGATAACATATCTAATATAAACACCAGTTTATGTTACGTTATGATAATATATATCCAATATAAACACCAGTTTATGTTACGTAATGATAACATATCCAATATAAACACCAGTTTATGTTACGTAATGATAACATATATAATATAAACACCAGTTTATGGTACGTAATGATAACATATCCAATATAAACACCAGTTTATGTTACGTAATGATAACATATCGAATATAAACACCAGTTTGTGTTACGTAATGATAACATATCGAATATAAACACCAGTTTGTGTTACGTAATGATAACATATCGAATATAAACACCAGTTTATGTTACGTAATGATAACATATCCAATATAAACACCAGTTTGTGTTACGTAATGATAACATATCGAATATAAACACCAGTTTATGTTACGTAATGATAACATATCCAATATAAACACCAGTTTATGTTACGTAATGATAACATATATAATATAAACACCAGTTTATGGTACGTAATGATAACATATCTAATATAAACACCAGTTTATGTTACGTAATGATAACATATCCAATATAAACACCAGTTTATGTTACTTAATAATAACATATCTAATATAAACACCAGTTTATGTTACGTAATGATAACATATCCAATATAAACACCAGTTTATGGTACGTAATGATAACATATCGAATATAAACACCAGTTTATGTTACGTAATGATAACACATCGAATATAGACACCAGTTTATGTTACTTAATAATAACATATCCAATATAAACACCAGTTTATGTTACTTAATAATAACATATCTAATATAAACACCAGTTTATGTTACGTAATGATAACATATCCAATATAAACACCAGTTTGTGTTACGTAATGATAATATATATCCAATATAAACACCAGTTTATGTTACGTTATGATAATATATATCCAATATAAACACCAGTTTATGTTACGTAATGATAACATATCCAATATAAACACCAGTTTATGTTACGTAATGATAACATATCGAATATAAACACCAGTTTGTGTTACGTAATGATAACATATCCAATATAAACACCAGTTTATGTTACGTAATGATAATATATATCCAATATAAACACCAGTTTATGTTACGTAATGATAATATATATCCAATATAAACACCAGTTTATGTTACTTAATAATAACATATCCAATATAAACACCAGTTTATGTTACGTAATGATAACATATCCAATATAAACACCAGTTTATGTTACGTAATGATAACATATCTAATATAAACACCAGTTTGTGTTACGTAATGATAACATATCCAATATAAACACCAGTTTGTGTTACGTAATGATAACATATCCAATATAAACACCAGTTTGTGTTACGTAATAATAACATATCGAATATAAACACCAGTTTGTGTTACGTAATGATAACATATCCAATATAAACACCAGTTTATGTTACGTAATGATAACATATCTAATATAAACACCAGTTTGTGTTACGTAATGATAACATATCCAATATAAACACCAGTTTATGTTACGTAATGATAACATATCTAATATAAACACCAGTTTATGGTACGTAATGATAACATATCCAATATAAACACCAGTTTATGTTACGTAATGATAATATATCCAATATAAACACCAGTTTATGTTACGTAATGATAATATATATCCAATATAAACACCAGTTTATGTTACTTAATAATAACATATCTAATATAAACACCAGTTTATGTTACGTAATGATAATATATATCCAATATAAACACCAGTTTATGGTACGTAATGATAACATATCCAATATAAACACCAGTTTATGGTACGTAATGATAACATATCCACATCCATAGTTTCTGTTAGGTAATGTTTACACATCTAATATTAACACCAGTTTATTTTGCGTTATGATAATCAATTGAATAGAATCGTCAGTTTAACTCAGAATCTAACGATTTTTGCTGGAAAACAAAATCAGTCTTGCCCAGGTTGAAACCAAAATCTACTTGTGTTCCGTTTTTTTTTCCCTTCAAAATTGGAAGTAAAACAGACGATCTGGACATCTACGTTTAGACTGACGTGTTATTATTTAGACTGACGTGTTATTATTTAGACTGACGTGTTATTATTTAGACTGACGTGTTATTATTTAGACTGACCTGTTATTATTTAGACTGACCTGTTATTATTTAGACTGACCTGTTATTATTTAGACTGACGTGTTATTATTTAGACTGACGTGTTATTATTTAGACTGACGTGTTATTATTTAGACTGACCTGTTATTATTTAGACTGACGTGTTTTATTTAGACTGACGTGTTATTATTTAGACTGACGTGTTATTATTTAGACTGACCTGTTATTATTTAGACTGACGTGTTATTATTTAGACTGACCTGTTATTATTTAGACTGACGTGTTATTATTTAGACTGACCTGTTATTATTTAGACTGACCTGTTATTATTTAGACTGACCTGTTATTATTTAGACTGACGTGTTGTTATTTAGACTGACGTGTTATTATGTAGACTGACGTGTTGTTATTTAGACTGACGTGTTATTATTTAGACTGACGTGTTGTTATTTAGACTGACCTGTTATTATTTAGACTGACGTGTTATTATTTAGACTGACGTGTTATTATTCAGTTAGATAGATCGTCAGACAAATTCAGCCGAGTCCTTCAATCAGGTGTAGGAATGTGATCCATAGGATCGATTTTGTGATAGTTCAACACCGCACTGCAACTACTAGCTGTGATAAATATGTGTATATCGGAGATACGCTCAATTACTATACAGTTTCTGCTTATTATAAAGCCGTTCTCTTAAATAATTGATCAAGCCGTCTGCCTAACGCTCAAGTATTCTCCTCGTTACACATTAACTGGTCGCGTGCTGTTTGATTTCCTGTCTCGCTGAAAATATAATTTGGCGACAAGTCTCTGCTCAGAGTGTGTTGGTTTCCCCCTGGGACTCTGCTAGTGCGTGATTGACCTCAGACCACGTGTCTCGCCGTCAAAATTTAATCTCTCTATACCTTTTTCGTACAGCTATGAATGCTTTGTAGTTTTAATTCATTCAAATCAGTTTAGTGTCTACCCCTAATTCAGTTACCCAGTGATGTATATTGTTATATATGTTTCAGCTACCTATATATAATCTTACTGCTGCTCGCAGCACCTGCCTTTCTTATAATGATAGCATTTACGATGACGTCTCATAACGTCATCGTGTCAAATATAACTTACCATCTGGTGAGACACAAATGCTAACATGGACTACACCACAGAGCAGGAGAATTGTGTCCATGTCGAAATATAGCACTTTGGTAGGTGGGCATAAAGGTGGTATACAGTGTATAGCGATACTTTCATGTCTGATTTGGAATACGATCGATTAGTTTCGATATAATGAGAACATAATCGGTATAACGAAGACAAAATTTGTATAACGAGGACAAAATCGGTATATCAAGAATAAAACACGAAGATAATATATACGGATATCCCTTAAGAGTTTCAAGGAGAACGACACCATGTGTTCGGCGATTTAACCAGGCATATAGATCTTGTTTATGTGATAACTGACGTAAAGTAGTTATCGAACTCCTCCAAATAATCTTTAGTCAAACGAACCACAAAATTCACCAATTTCAAATGTGCTTTTTTTGTCAGGAATTATCTTAGCATTAACTTTTCCTCTGATTACCGATACATACTCTGAATAGTGTTCCTATTGTTGTCGGTACATCAGGTGGGGTATTGTACCGCTGATCGTCGGTACATCAGGTGGGGTATTGTACCGCTGATCGTCGGTACATCAGCTGGGATATTGTACCGCTGATCGTCGGTACATCAGCTGGGATATTGTACCGCTGATCGTCGGTACATCAGCTGGGATATTGTACCGCTGATCGTCGGTACATCAGGTGGGGTATTGTACCGCTGATCGTCGGTACATCAGCTGGGATATTGTACCGCTGATCGTCGGTACATCAGGTGGGGTATTGTACCGCTGATCGTCGGTACATCAGCTGGGATATTGTACCGCTGATCGTCGGTACATCAGCTGGGGTATTGTACCGCTGATCGTCGGTACATCAGGTGGGGTATTGTACCGCTGATCGTCGGTACATCAGCTGGGGTATTGTACCGCTGATCGTCGGTACATCAGGTGGGGTATTGTTCATCTGATTGTTGGTAACTACAACTATCCCCTTTGACGTGTATGTGTTATACAAACTCTAATTTTGTTGATAAAACCACAACAGCACAGCTACAGGTCGGTTAGTGGCAACGGCAGAAAGCTGTTCAAGAATGACACGGTTGATAATCTATAATAAGATGGCTGACCGCAAGAGGTAGATATGGCCCGGAACTACCGGAAGTCATGTGGTACTTCCTTGATGTGGTCGATATCCCTAGAGCTATAAGCTAGGTCGACTCAGTCAAGAAAAAAATATCAAACCGACCCAGAATATAATTTGACGACGGGGAGTTTATACTACACCTTCATCACTCGTTAATACTGTCGGAAATCATATTTCTTTGAAATGAAAGGAGAACATAAACTGTTCACTTATCAACATGGATGTGCTTTTAACCTATCTGAGAGAAAAGGAATCTGACAATGAGTCGATAGGGGTTCTAAAAGACGGAAACCATTGTCATTAAAAATCCCCGTCAAAACAGGTGGCGAGTAACATATATGGATTTCTGCATTTATCATACATGCGTATGTATTGTTGGAAAGGTTCCAAGCAAAATGTCAAGAGGTTCTCAAATATATGCATGACATGTCTGGCAGCGGCGAGGTCATACGAAATATGGTAGTTTCAATATTATGAGCAGCACCGTTTAAGCAAGACCAAGATATCCGAATCGCAGATACGGAGAAATTCCAATTCCAGGTGTTCTCCAAAAACAAACCTTCAACACTACAATACATTTACTATAACAGAAGAAGATTCCGACCAGAGGAGACATTGTAAAAATAGATGGAAGAACTGTGCTACTACACTCAGTCACCAATATCTGTCTCTAACCACATGTCGATAACCCGTGTTTTTGAAATGATAACATTTTTATCAGCAAATCTACAGTTATATATTGTACAATGTTTAACCTACTTTATTGAATATGTTTGAGTGTTTTCTGAATATAGATACGTCTTGATTTAATTTCAAACGATAAAGCATTGAGTTAAGCAATTAGATTATATATTATTTTATATTTACGGAGTCGGTAACTCTCGATTCTGTATCGGGTAGACAAAGTATAACGAGGAATATGTACATTTTGAGATCTTCATAATGAGGACGGATTTTATTTCGTCCTTGTGAGGCCTGCTTATCAAAATATTAGACCGAAGTATATAGTAGGAACTATTACAAAATGTTATCTACTCTCTTTTGCATAAATTGCAGTGTCAAATGCACCATATATCTTATATATTAATACAATGTATACATTTGTATGCAGATTAGCTCTCACGAGATACCAAGGGGAATTACTGTTCTTTATAATGTAGTTACAAACATTTTGAGCAGCAGGTTTGTCAGACTGGTTTTAACTCCTGAAATGATTTGAAATATTAAAGGTTCAAAGTACCCGCCTTATCTCCATTATTTTTTGACCAAACAATCGAGTTTCTACATTATAAGTGGTTTCTCAAACCCTTGGGACAAATCAGTTTTATACAATAGTTACACACCCACTTAAGTCCAGCTACGGACTGTCATCAGATTTGTTAAAATAGGATGCGGGTGAAGTGTCAACCCACATTTTATAACATTGTTGTCATGAACTACATATTTACAGATATTTATTTTTTTCAGTCATCTGGCAATGTACGATCATTTGACGGCTTTAAAAGAAACTGTTCCTATCCACACTCGAAAAACTATTAGGTTACACCACATACAAAATGGCATTTTAAATTGCAATTATGCTACAAATGTTCTGTCCTCTTTCTGGGATGGTTCAGTATGACACGGGAAAAAATCGCAGTCCACTACATGTGCAGAAAAGCAACAAAAGAAAGTTACATGCACACACACACACACCAATTCTGAAATCTATCGCGAACATGAGACGCAATTTGCGAAAATGGTACTGCACTTTTAAATGTAGTAATCCGGCCTAATAAACGAATTAATTCATGTTCTTTCAAAAGAAATACGGTTTGCTAAGTCGTCGAGAAGAGAAGACTTTTGGCAATCCTCCTTGCTTCTGAAGCTGACAGACCAGAACATGGAGGAAGGCATATTGGTTTAGGATGGTAAATTACGGTTCTTTCCATTTCTCTTTTTAATATAGTGGGAAAAGCATTATTCAGAGGAAACCAAAGAATTCTAAAAGGTCGGTGGGAGACTAATCGGGGAAAAGTTTACAATAAGGCTCGTGGGTTGATTCAAGAACATGTCATAGATTTTATCTAGGAAATGCGACCTGGAAGTTTACAATCCAGAGTGTGCTGACATAAAAATATCACACAACGTTATGGAAAAGGGAGCAGACACTTTTACATCCCAACCCCTGAATTAATCATTCAAATTAATGCTGTCAGAATTCTTCCTTAGCACACGTCACACAAATTCACTAAATATCACAACTCAGATGACATACTTTGTTAGTAAAGGGTATAGATATGATATATATGTGTTGTGTAATGACGTGTGTGACGTGTTGTTTACGTTTAAGTGTACATGTCCTGAAATCGTCGGATACGACAGTTGATTGCACTACGCTTTTCACCCGTGGGTCAGCTCAGTGGCAAATCTTCTATTTAATGTTGTTACGTTCTAAATAGAAATCAATCAACAAAACCCTTTCAGAATAAGAACTCTTCAGTTAAGAGGGAGACAAGTTCACATAATAATATGGCTGCGTCTATTAAGGCGTGCAGATCATGAGAGATATTAAAGTGGACAAAAAGTCTGACAGGTCTTTAGTATTTTAAAAGAGTATAACCTAATTTGTCAATGTTTTAGTGATGCCTAGGAACAACCATGGTATGGGTAACAGGTAATCTGTGCTTCAATAAGCTAACTTGGCATCGAAATCGAGCCATGATCTGACAATGGGTTTTTTTCACCACCCAGGCCTGTTTTTTGATAGATAGGAAGATATCTCTGTAAGACAAAAGGGCATAGGTGGTGTTCTGGTGAAATGGTTAAACCCTTTGATGTTCAATTTGAGACACGCTTTCGAGGACACTCGCAGCGACTGTTGTTGATATGCGGCTTCTAAAAGCGAATTTTAAATTATATTCAATCTGATTGGCTGAAATTCCAATAGGAAAATGTGACGGAGCCAATCAAATAGCCTGTTTTTACCGAACTGACTCACGGATGACTAACGGGTGATGAGAGGAGTAGCTATCTGATGATGATGTCCTATGGAATATGGCCAAACCAGTCCGACGTAACATTGACATGAACGCAACAAATAAGTACCCGTATTGCATGTTTGCCTTAGCACACCTGTCCACGTCAACACCTTCAGAGTTCCCCAAGTCCATCAGTTGCTGGACGTACAATGGCACGTGTGTGATGGAGTGTATCGTTCGCTGCTTGTTGAGTTTGAACATGTTGTATCAATGTTTGTCTTGTCTTTTGTTTTTTGCTTTTATCCGTGTTTGTTACAAACCCCGATGACATAAACAAAATATTTCACTACATTACTAAAGTAATGGGACTCGATGTAACTTCCAATGAAACGAGAATTCATTATTTTGCAATTTTGATCAATCATTTTTCATAATAATCTTAAATGTATAGAGTCACTCGGAATAGACATTTTGCGAGGCTGTTTAGTCATCCTTTTCTGCGCCACATCAAATCGTGTAATACTCTATTGGAATTCTTCCAAGTATTCCTTACCAGTTACCTTTTGTGAAACCTACATGGGCAAACAACCCCGCAAAATAAGACTTGTAATCCAGAGCTCCCTGGTTCGATCCCTAGCGGAGGCAGTGATTTGAATTTAATCAATCACGCGCTCGGTTACATCAGAAAAAGAAAAGGGAGAGCTTATTTATTGACCTAGGGCACGCTGTAAAATTCTACAAAATGAAGCCTGATATTTAGTCTACAGCGGCGTACAACGAGGGTTTGAATTAGATATGGAATTGCATCTGTCTGGCAGCAACTAGGTCATCTCAGACAGTGCGAGAGAGAATTCAAAAAATGAAATATTTATTTTATCTTAACACGCATGAAATTAGTTTGTCAATATTTCATTATTTCGATTGATACATATATATCGGTTTTAAAGTGGCAAATAGTGTGAAACTATACATAATCTACAGATGTAGTTTAAAGTGTGAAACCGCACACAAACGTGTTTAAGGTTCAAAACCATTGTATACAAACAGTCAGCACTACAACCTGGTCAGTACTAAAATATGGTCAGTACTATAATCTGGTCAGTACTATAATCTAGTCAGTACCATGATCCGGTCAATAAAACGAACACGACAACACAGGGAAGTTTCAAGTTGAGGAAATCATCACATCTTTCTGTAGATGTTATAAATATTGATCGTAATGTGTCTTATAAGAACTTGCAGAAAGATGTCATTTCAGTGGCCACCAACTTGACCATCACCTCAGACAAAATGGCATCTTTGAGGGATGATCTGGTAAAGGCCTTTTTATAGAACTGATTCCTTCTTACTAACTTCATATCCATCATATTGTGGTAGTTACTATCATATGTTAGACATCACGCCATGTAGACTTGTTTCTGAGTGAAATCCCAAAGTGATATTCGTATTCGAAAATAGTTCACAGGTCTAACCTAAAGTATTGCCTGGTAAAAAGATAATAACTGCATTCAAATAAATAGTCAAACGGTTTTGTATCACTTTCCCAATAAACCACACATGTTGATTGGATGACTCCATTGGTCGATTGACACAAACGGAAGCATTCTAGTGGATAAACTGACATATTGACGGGAATATCCGAGTGGATAGACTCACATATCTTCCGAAATATCCGAATGGATAGACTCACATATCTTCCGAAATATCCGAGTGGATAATGTAACATATTGGCGGAAATGTTCCAGTGGTTAAACTTTCTCTTCCGACTTATTTGAGAACGCAAAGGAGAAAGAAAGTTAAGTATGTAGAATACCAAATATTATCCATGTGATTATAAATGTCTGTAGTAAAACCACAGAAGGATGGAAACTGATTGATGTATTCATTGTAAACCAATGTCCTCTATAACGGAGATATATCGGCACGACATTATCGCCCCCATCCAGACCTCATATGTCACTCCTGTCACCAGGGAATTCGTCCATCACTGATAGTCCGTGTCATCAATACGCTTACTTGGATGCAGTATAACAGCCATGGTCATATCTAGGTCAAACTGACCCTTTTACCAGTAGTAATGACGGATCTGATGCCAACCAGCCGTGTGTTTATAGCTGTAATCATTCTACAGAAGTACGTTATATGTCATTATCTCCAAAGTACTCAGATATGCCACATTGTGTAATATAACAGTTGTGTTGTGTTAAAGGAAAATAACTAAAGAAAGACAGTTGACATAAATAATGGCGGACGCGTTATAGAAATCATTTTGGTGTGTACTGCTTTCTCCTACTTTTTCAAAAATAACATAGGGACAGGTATGCTGTGACCGTCATTATAGCTCTTCATCTATTCTTACCTGGATTTTACACGTGTTCTCCCACATTACCTGGATTTTACCCGTGTTCTCCCACATTACCTGGATTTTACCCGTGTTCTCCCACATTACCTGGATTTTACCTGTGTTCTCCCACATTACCTGGATTTTACCCGTGTTCTCCCACATTACCTGGATTTTACCCGTGTTCTCCCACATTACCTGGATTTTACCCGTGTTCTCCCACATTACCTGGATTTTACCTGTGTTCTCCCACATTACCTGGGTTTTATCTTTATTCTTCTACATCTCCTGTTTATTACCGGTATTTGACACAAACTTTGAATTCATCTCATTTTGTCACTATTTAATCAATTTTTACAAACCATATACCATTTTTATCAGCTAGATTAGCAGAACAACTGTCACAGTGGTACAAACAAGTATATATATTTAAGATGTTTCATTGGTTTGAATGATTAGATACTGTTAACTAAAATCAAAACAGCCATTATTTTGGAGGAACAAATTTAGTAGATATGATTAAATAATAACTACTGAATTATCATAAATATCGCTGGTATTTCTCTAGATACTAATTAACAGTGACGACGTCATGTTACTGGTACAACGAGCCACTGTACTGCCCCTTGTTCAACGCACTGGAAGACATAGAAGATAACAAGTTGATCGCAACAAACAAATCTGGAACCCGGATGAGACCAGGGCCCTAAGACAACCAACAAATCTGGAACCCGGATGAGACCAGGGGCCCTAAGACAACCAACAAATCTGGAACCAGGATGAGACCAGGGGCCCTAAGACAACCAACAAATCTGGAACCAGGATGAGACCAGGGGCCCTAAGACAACCAACAAATCTGGAACCAGGATGAGACCAGGGGCCCTAAGACAACCAACAAATCTGGAACCCGGATGAGACCAGGACCATAAGACAACCAACAAATCTGGAACCCGGATGAGACCAGGACCATAAGACAACCAACAAATCTGGAACCCGGATGAGACCAGGACCATAAGACAACCAACAAATCTGGAACCCGGATGAGACCAGGGCCCTAAGACAACCAACAAATCTGGAACCAGGATGAGACCAGGGGCCCTAAGACAACCAACAAATCTGGAACCAGGATGAGACCAGGACCCTAAGACAACCAACCACATCGAAGGATGGCACAATAAACTGAAGAAGATGGTGAATCACTCGCACCGCACTCCGGACTATCTAAAACAAATCCTAATGCGCGATAATGTTGTTTGCTTGCAAAGCTTTGACGTTCAAATAGAACATAGATACCAAACACAAACAGTTTAATGCCTAAATAACTACTAATTTCGTTTAAATGTTCGTCTTTCGTTGAATTTTTAATAAGTCCATGTCTTGTGCTGAATATTCTAAGTATGCTTTTTTACTTTAGTCATTTCAGGCACATATCACGTACAATGTAATTTACTGATTGATGTAAATTTCCGTGCTAGTGTATTCTCTGTATACATGTATTACAATATACAATATCAATTCAAATGTTTGATATTATGCCATGAAATATATCAATATAATAAGGTTAATTGTCAAAAATAATAAGTAAAAAAAAAAAGCTTTAAAATTGTAAATTTTGTTGTGCTATTAATTGAACTGGGTATATAGAATCTGGAGAATGTTAATTCTTATTACAAAAACAATCATTGAATATATTGTGATATATATAGTACATGTAGTATGACTGAGAAAATGTGCAGTTTCCATACCAGACTAGAATTGATGAGCCATGCCATGGTTCTCTAGTATCTATGTAATTCTTTTGATCCCCAAAAAGTGGGAGAAAGGAGAACTAATCATCATTTTTACGACACCTACAGCAAGACACCTCTGATCCTAATGTCGTTATAGGGCTCGGGAGATAGTTTCAGATATATATGTCATGAAAACATGCATATAGAGTCTTAAATGAATGTTGTTGTTTTTTTCAAATGAGATTTTATGAAACTAGTCTGAGAGGTTTTTATTTTGCGAGTCTTAGTGAACAAAATTGAAACTTGGAGACGGGTTTAAAAAAATCAAAACGAAATGAAAGTATTAAAGTCAAAATATTGACAGCAATATCAAATGGAAGCCGACATTTTGTTGTGCCATGTTTATAACGTGACGTTATAGTCCATATTATGATATCACACTTCATTTCTTACAGGCGCAGTCAAAGTAAAACGCCCCGATGTATACAGTGAAAACCTGACTTTACGGTATGGGAGAGACTTTGTATCCGATACATGTATACAGTATGGGTGTCGATAACAATAGTGGCGCGTGTCACCGTTATGGTAGATATTTTTCAGATTTTACAGGATGTCGGTAAAGTAAGTGGTCTGTAAATTGGGATTCCAAGGAATTACACCTGGGGCACATAAATTGATAGAATATTACGTGGGACTGTTCCATGGATATCTCAACCCGAGTGTAAGAGTTGATCTAATCAGCATGAGACTTACTTACACGGAGGCAGATTATCCCTGTCCGCGATACAGGACCATGTTTGGTTATTTTTCTCGCATACATGTACTTTAAAAGAGTAACAAATTGTTATGTGTTGTAAAACCGTTTCATCCCACTAGCATCACTATTGTGAGATGACGTTATCAATTTGCGATGTGGTTACGCTACATAACATGAGGACGTTACGCTATTGTGAGTGGTGTCATAGCGCGAGTGAGCTGTCTTATATTTTCCCTTCCAAAAAACGGAGATTCACCTGTGATGTATGGAAGAAAAAATGCCGACAAATGTGACAAAAGGCACGACAGAAATCATTTCATTTTTGAGCATCTGTACTTACTGTTGTGTCGCAAAGTGGACAGGGTTTAGGTATAAATTCAGTGGCGACAGTACCAACACATGCTCGACTGAGTAAGGTATCCGACTCAGGTCACTCACTCGGGCAGTTACACCTTCACTTTCGGTTTATTCATCAAGAAATCAATGCGATCTGGTACCATACCCGAAAAAGATCAAGGACCAATGTTTTGACTTAAATACATCATTCAGACAAATTCCAACATTTTCATAATCTTTCTAAATATACAGTGTATATATTTTTCTTATATACTTTTCAAAATAAGAAAAGTTATACATATAAATATAGGGGACACTATAATGTCATATGACGCCCTTTATACCGACATTAAGGTCAAGGTCGAATCAAAGGAGTAGTGTCAGTGGTCCAGTTTAGAGGTCAATGTTGAATGGAGATGATAGTTTATGGTTAGGCAGGTGAGAATAGTGTCGGGGTCAACAAGAGGTCAAGGACATAAGTCGCCGAGGTGTACTGTAAACACCAGAAATCCAAGTGAAATACATCATGTGTTAAATTGTCTCCTTATTAAGCTACTTGTACCCGCATCAACACAGACCAACTTATAAAAGGTTTACTTTTTAAATTACGAATACCTTTATATTTTAAAATTTATTTGAACCATTGATTTTTCGCTGCCGAGATATACTATTTATTACCACACATCATACACAATAACATTAACACTTGATGAAGATAAGCTATTTAATTTTCTTCTTTTTTTCTTTGTTATTTTTATGAATAGTTTATGCAGCGATATATAACGGACACGGTGCTGGCCGACTACAGCTAGAATGATACCCAGGATATTTAAGTTTTCTTCAAATTAAAAGACATGCTACTTGCTAAAAAAACACGATGAAGATGTAATTATCGTTACAAAGATGTTCAAGAATGCGGCAAGGGTATACATGTTTCAATAAAATGGTTACCTGCACACAAGTATATAGTATATCATGGTATAAAACTATACATTTCTGTTTACACCTGCATTAATCAATTTTGTTGGTTTTCAACTTATTCGTACTGTATTTGCCGTCCGTCCTTTTCTTAGCCAGTATTCGCCATCCGTCCTTTGCTAAGCCAGTATTTGCCGTCCGTCCGTCCCTTTTTTACCCAACATTAGCCATCCGTCTTTTCTTAGCCAATATTCGCCGTCCGTCCTTTTCTTAACCAGCATTCGCCATTAGTCCTTTTCTTTAGCCAGTATTAGCCATCTGTTCTTTTCTTAGGCAGTATTCGCCATCCGTCCTTTTCCGTAGCAAGCACTCGTTTCTCTCTTAGATAGTATTTGTCCTCTGCTTTTCCTTAAGCAAATATTCGTTATCCTTCTTTCCTAAATCAAATATTCTTATCCTGAATCCTCAATCAAATTTTCGTTATCCTTCTTTCATCAAGCTAATATTCGTTATCCTTCTTTCATCAAGCTAATATTCGTTATCCTTTTTTCCTCAATCCAATATTCATTATCCTTCTTTTATCAAGCTAATATTCGTTATCCTTTTTTCCTCAATCCAATATTCGTTATCCTTCTTTCATCAAGCTAATATTCGTTATCCTTTTTTCCTCAATCCAATATTCGTTATCCTTCTTTCCTAAATCCAACATTCCTTATCCTTCTTTCCTAAAATCCGATATTCGTTATCCTTCTTTCAGAAATCAAATATTCCTTTTCCTTACCCACCTTTTCTCAAGCCAACATTCGTTACCACCTCTCCTCAAGCACAATATTCGTTACCACCTTTCCTCAAGCACAATATTCGTTACCAATCTCTCCTCTATCCAATATACGTTTGTTATCCATATATTTTTCCCCGCCCTTAATTAACTGTTTTCCTAATTTTATTCTCCTCCATTCTTCTTCAATAATATCACGGCGTGTTTAAGTACAAGAAAATGCCGAACAAATTGTATTTCTAATAAATATAGCTTCCATAAGCTAAAATCTACGACCACTGGGAGTTGGCTGGGAGCAATTCTAACAATCTATAAGTAAATTACGTTTCTCCGCACAAAGTTAATGGGTTAGTTTTTAAAGTTCATATTCACATGATGAAGATTTCTGCCGACAAGATTATGTTTGGCTTAATGTTGAATCAGCCGTCTAAGTATAGGAATGTCATTGTGGGAAGTTAAAATCTTTAGATCCATCTAAATTTGAAAATAATTGTTAGTAATGCACATCAGTGCCCCGCAGTATAACGTATCGCCTGTTTCCAAAATTGAAATGAGGTTTCCCTCGTAAAGCTGTATACGAACCACCACGTCCATATCTAATTAGCGAGGTAATGGGATCGCTATGTATGCTGTAAACTATTTATTAACTGCTCATATGAATTCAATACAGCGTGAAGAAAAGCGGTCACAGTGTTTATTTTAAATGGTTTATGCTTTCTTTTAGATTATTTTTGGTATTGGTTGGTCTTTTAAATCATCATCTTAAAACTAGCCGTGATCTACCAGTTATTTTGATGAATAAGGTTTCTAACACTAAATTTGGAGATTTTCACTATTAACATCATATGATTGTTGTAGTAAATGTCAAAATGTCTCTCACAGTAATCTATCGAATGCTTCAGCGACATCTATCATCAAAATCATTCCATTTATATCATTTTAAGTCATAAAGGACCCCTTCTGATCATTCTGTATAAGCAACACAACTCGTGCTTGTACATTCCTCTCCTAGCTTGTGTTTTTATTGACAATTAAGTTACTAGTGTGTAAATATCATATACATGTACAACTACCACGATATTTTTCTGACCTGCTTCTATCACAACAGAAATGTTATCATGAAAACGAATTGACCTAACCTAAAGCATATAACCTAAAGCTATGGTTTGTTTTTGTTTAACGTCCTATTAACAGCCAGGGTCATTTAAGGACGTGCCAGGTTTTGAAAAAAGCATATAGTGTAAGGCATATTACCTAAAAATAGAAAGTTTTTCATTTCCATAGCAATACATTTTTAGAAATCTACTTAGAAAATTAATTATCACATACAAATTGCTACTTTTTGTGTATCATCATTTCTGATGGTGTTTATGTTTTGCATTTTGATCCCTGCTGCAGATTCATAACGGGGCTTTAGATAAAGTTTAGCCAATGTGATTAAGGTCTATATAATACTTTCCTGACCATTGCTGTGAAATCCTTAGTGGTACTGAGTGTAGCCCATACTTTTATATCAGTATACACATGTAGTCAGAGGATGTATTCCACACGCAGATTAAGTAAACTTTTACGATGAAGTGCCAGTAGGAATTCCATAGTGAGATATGACATGTCCAGTGCCTTGAAATCGAACAACAAATTAGTGTTACCTGTATAGCTGGGTACTATGGTATGATGAGCCCTACCGCTGTCCTCCATGGCTCTGATAATGACCAGTACTGTCTGAGGAAATGTTTGTCCGCTACGTTAACGACTCTCCAACAGCCGCTTAATTATCTCCATACTCCTCATTGACGGCTTTTCCTATCAATATCCATCATCCCTCCAGCCCTGCTATATGCATGCGACAATCTTATTGTCAATGCTATTACATATGCTTTATTGAATATCCCCTTGCCTACACCATGTTTCTTTGTGGGCGGACATTTAACGAGGATACCCGCGGTAAGACAGCGTCATAGGAAGTACACGCGGATACCGCCATTGTTGATGGATTCGTCTAACATAAATACACGTATTTTTGTAAACGATAACAACAAGACCACGGGGCTGTTTCGAAGGACTAGAAGAAGACTAGATTTATTGAGAGCCTTCTGGAACCAACCCATCATTGATTGATGTTTGAATGACAGATAAGTTATAGTCCGACTCCCGATTTGTCCATCACTGTTACGAGTAGATCAGCCGTCACATCACAATAAGCCTTACCATTGTATTTCAAGTGAAAACCACGGTTTTGATTTCATTTTGGAGAAAGTCTCGATGGTTTATTATTAACAAAAATAGAAAAAAAAAAAAAAAAACGATTGTCATATAGTACTTGGCAACGAGATTTATACATATCCTTACCAGCTAATGATGTTCCTGATCTACTTGGGGTCAAGTTACAATGCCCGTCAATGTGAATGCTTGCTAACCAATATCCGTTCTCTGCGCTCAACGCATGCGTTATGTTTGTTTTAGTTCCATTGCAGAAGTCATTGATCCCCTGTTTGCCTTTCATCCGTGAACCAACTGGTCCTCTTGTTGTAGATTGCTGTGGGTCAAATATTAGTTGTATTTAAGGAAGTTTTGCGCTGGTCGTGTATTTGTTTGAACGAAGAACGTTTTGCGACAGGTCTGACATTTGTATTAATCAGCTGGTCAGATATTCTTTAAATAAAAAACGTTAAGCGACAGGTCTGACATTTGTTTCTGTTAAAAACGATTTGACGTAATGGCCAAGGTCACCAAGACGGGGTCAATCGGACTTTTCCACTTTTTAAGGGAAACATGGTGCTTACATTTGGCCTTTCCTACCCTGGATGACTATAGTTATATATTCCTATACGTTTTGTCGGTATGTTGAGATAGGTTTTGAGAAAGATATTCTATTAGATATCAACATTTACAACAATGGACCGATGCTCACGACACGTGGCAACTGTTAGCGCGCCAAGTGTATGTGTGATTTACCTACAAAGGTAATATTATTTTAATGGGTATTTATCTCTAAATCATATCAAGGTGGACCAAGTGTTTGAAAGTCTGATGCGGAAACCATATCATCTGATGTTCCCAGTTAATCAGGGAAGGACCGTATTGGTGTGTTTTTCCAACATGATATCCACACGTGTAACAGAGTCACATATGGTCACAACAATGGACAAACATGAGGGAGATTGAGAGATGGTATCAGACAGAAGGATAGAGATATTGTTGACCAGTTAGAGGGGAAATAATCGACCCGGGGGGAAATGACATCATGTACTGTACGAGAATTTAAGTCATATTAGTGAGCCGGCGGAAGTAAACACCAGTCTTGAAAACAAGGGCTGAGGGGAAAGAGGGAGATTGTTTGTGTTCGATAAATGAACACAGACGGAACTGAGGGAGAAGAGGGAAGTTATTCTAGGACTTAACACAAAGATAAGTGAGTGGAAGGGAACTTACCACAGAGGAGAAGAGGGAAAATACGCTAGGGGGCTTAACACAGAGGGAACTGAAGGAGAAGAGGGGGTTGTGTTGGAGGACTTACCATAGAGGGAACTGAAGGAGAAGAGGGGGTTGTGTTGGAGGACTTAACACAGAGGGAACTGAAGGAGAAGAGGGGGTTGTGTTGGAGGACTTACCATAGAGGGAACTGAAGGAGAAGAGGGGGTTGTGTTGGAGGACTTACCATAGAGGGAACTGAAGGAGAAGAGGGGGTTGTGTTGGAGGACTTACCACAGAGGAAACTGCAGGAGAAGAGGGGAAATACGCTAGGGGGCTTAACACAGAGGGAACTGAAGGAGAAGAGGGGGTTGTGTTGGAGGACTTACCATAGAGGGAACTGAAGGAGAAGAGGGGGTTGTGTTGGAGGACTTACCATAGAGGGAACTGAAGGAGAAGAGGGGGTTGTGTTGGAGGACTTACCATAGAGGGAACTGAAGGAGAAGAGGGGGTTGTGTTGGAGGACTTACCATAGAGGGAACTGAAGGAGAAGAGGGGGTTGTGTTGGAGGACTTAACACAGAGGGAACTGAAGGAGAAGAGGGGGTTGTGTTGGAGGACTTACCATAGAGGGAACTGAAGGAGAAGAGGGGGTTGTGTTGGAGGACTTACCATAGAGGGAACTGAAGGAGAAGAGGGGGTTGTGTTGGGGGACTTAACACAGAGGGAACTGAAGGAGAAGAGGGGGTTGTGTTAGAGGACTTACCATAGAGGGAACTGAAGGAGAAGAGGGGGTTGTGTTGGAGGACTTACCATAGAGGGAACTGAAGGAGAAGAGGGGGTTGTGTTGGAGGACTTACCATAGAGGGAACTGAAGGAGAAGAGGGGGTTGTGTTGGAGGACTTACCATAGAGGGAACTGAAGGAGAAGAGGGGGTTGTGTTGGAGGACTTACCATAGAGGGAACTGAAGGAGAAGAGGGGGTTGTGTTGGAGGACTTACCATAGAGGGAACTGAAGGAGAAGAGGGGGTTGTGTTGGAGGACTTAACACAGAGGGAACTGAAGGAGAAGAGGGGGTTGTGTTGGAGGACTTACCATAGAGGGAACTGAAGGAGAAGAGGGGGTTGTGTTGGAGGACTTAACACAGAGGGAACTGAAGGAGAAGAGGGGGTTGTGTTGGAGGACTTACCATAGAGGGAACTGAAGGAGAAGAGGGGGTTGTGTTGGAGGACTTACCATAGAGGGAACTGAAGGAGAAGAGGGGGTTGTGTTGGAGGACTTACCATAGAGGGAACTGAAGGAGAAGAGGGAAAATACGCTAGGGGGCTTAGCACAGAGGATCTAAGAAATACTGAAAAGTGTTAAGCATTCGTACAGCATATATAACAATTTAAAAATTAGGGCGGGAAAAGAAAAGAACGACTTGACATAGAAACTTGTTGTCGGAACCATCATATAAACAATAGGCTGGAATTATCTGAAACAAAGACATTTGATGGTCATATTAAATATATATTTCACACAAATTTATATATAAGAGTTGGAAGATAACTTTAAAAAAAAAAAACATTAGACTAAATCAGATTAAAGACAGCCGTGTAAAGTATAGGGCAGGATGGTAGGAAGAAAAAACCCTGTTATTATTTGTTTGTTTTAGAAAATACGAATTTTATATCTTAAGTAATACATTGTACCAAAATTAGAGAAAGGGAATAATGTAGTAATACAGAGCAGAATGAGAAAGTTCGGTCATTTTATGAAACAATGCAGGAAGACAATGAAGATATTGAATATGTTAATTTGATGGAATTTCTATATAAACATACAGTTTTAGAAAACTCGATCAATGTGATACTGGAATCAAGAAGAACTAGAAGGTATCATTTCTATTGATGAGGCAACCCAAACTACCAAAAACACAATCTTGGTATACATGGCTTTACTGTTGATAAGGGTGTCAAAGTGCCTTTGAATTTTTTTTATTGTACCCGAACAGTTCTTATTAAATTGGCAACCCACAACATTACTGTATAAATTGTCTCTGGATCTGTTATAAATAGAAGTAGAAAAGTTTAAGATCAACTGATTATCGGTGATCCAACAGGGTTTCTTTCTGGCCGATATCTTGAGGAAAACAGATAGTTTATATCATGCAGTATATTGAAGAAAACAAACTTATTCTGTGAATTCTGTTGATAAAAGATTTCTAAGAAGCTTTTCATTTTTTTTTTCAATTTTGTTCCTGATATACAAGACCGGATGACATACTGTACACTAATGTAAGTGCTACTGCTCAAGGCGGCATTGTTCTCCATTCCTAGAAACTTAAAGAGGCTGTCGGCAAGGAGATCTGGAGGCCTCATATATTTTTAATTCATGTTTAGAAAGTGTTGGTATGAGACTGAAAAAAACAATAGTGGTATAAATGTAAGTAAAGTCAAGCCTTTATTTCGCAGTATGTTGATCTCACCTTTCGTATATTAGATGGTTAATCTTTAAACGAGCCCATTGTTAAATTGAATACCTTTGCAAAACTATCTGGTTTGAACACCGCACAATAATATAAACTGAATGTACGAAATTGCAATGGGGAATGGTAAAATTTACACTTCTACAGATTAAGTGTTAATCTCTACGTAATTCCAAAATCAAACATTGAGAGAAAAACAAAATAATAAGAATAAGAAAAAAACAACAACTGAAAACTAGAGTATATTAAGACAATGAACAGGAGATTACTGATATATAATATGTTTATTTCATTTCATCAAATCTTTACTGTTATCTCAATTTATTCTTTTATTGATGTCATTGCCAAATCCTGACGATTTCAGTTTTTGAGGAAAAGAAAAGGGGTGAAATGAAGATGGATGTTTAAACACAGAACTTCTAATTAGTAGGACCCAAGATGATTGATATAATTTCATTTATTGATTATTTGAAAAATCGATGGGTTATACGTTTTTTTCAGAAATCAACTAAATGTTAGCTCATTCTTAATCATCATACACTACCTACTTCTGGGAATGAGCATATTCTGGAATTTCAAAAGAAATGGGGAAATATATTTTAGAATGGATATCTTTAGAGCTTGACAGGGTAAAGAAAAAGTAATAAGAAAAATATCTGGAAACCCGATCATGGCATAACAAAGAGTAAACATTTGGAAAAGAAGTATTTTTGCACAAACCCTGATACAATGTCGGGATAACAATAGTAGATTATTTTGTTAAAGATTTCAATACACAAACATTCTACAAATTCTAAGAATTAAATCAAATACAGTGAGTAAATACTCATTTTCTCCAATATCATGATGTAAAATGCGACGAAATCCACTGGTGTAAAAACAAAGAAAGCATATTATAATTAAGTAATTTAATATAGGTAATGATTTATAAAAGATATTTCTAAGTCAATAATACCAAACTGCCATGGTTTTAATACAGACTAGTCCACCGTATTTTAATCCAATGATGTATAAAGTAATGTTAGTGAATATTCATCTTTGTTCACTTTACAATCAAGACGAAGAAACAAAACTTTTTAATTTTTGGGCATGTCGAGAGCTATGGAGGTTTGTTTTCACACAACTTTGACATTCTTCTAGACGCACTTTTCATACCTTTCTCTTTCTATGACAAATTGATTTCCATAGCTAACAGGCATACTAATAAAATACTGATTATCATCCAATTGTACACATACATGACAGGATGTTTGCATACAAGTTTAAGGCCGAATGCCCTTATTGATCATCGGAAAGGAGGTCAGGCAGAACAATATTTTACAATGAATGAAAGTTGCGGATACAGGGTGTCACAACGGTAATCTCTATAGAAAAAACACACAACCAGGGTGACATCTCGGTTGATCCTACAGAAAACATCACAATGGTTGATCCTACAAAAAACAGCAAACAACCAGGGTGTCACCACGGTTGATCCTACAGAAAACACCACACAACCAGGGTGTCACCACGATTGATCCCACAGTAAACACCACACAACCAGGATGACATCACGGTTAATCCTACAGAAAACACCACACAACCAGGGTGTCACCGCGGTCGATCCTACAGAAAACACCACACAACCAGAGTGTCACATGGTTGATACTACAGAAAACACCACACAACCAGGGTGTCACCGCGGTTGATCCCACAGTAAACACCACACAACCAGGGTGTCACCACGGTTGATACTACAGAAAACACAACACAACCAGGGTGTCACCACGGTTGATCCTACAGAAAAAAGCACACAACCAGGGTGTCACCGCGATTGATCCTACAGTAAACACCACACATCCAGGGTGTCACCACGGGTGATCCTACAGTAAACACCACACAACCATGGTGTCACATGGTTGATCCTACAGAAAACACCACACAACCAGGATGACATCACGGTTAATCCTACAGTAAACACCACACAACCATGGTGTCACCATAGTTGATACTACAGAAAACACCACACAACCAGGATGTCACCACGGTTGATACTACAGAAAACACCACACAACCAGGGTGTCACCACCATTGATCCCACAGTAAACACCACACAACCAGGGTGTCACCACGATTGATCCTACAGTAAACACCACACAACCAGGGTGTCACCACGGTTGATCCTACAGTAAACACCACACAACCATGGTGTCACATGGTAGATCCTACAGTAAACATCACACAACCATGGTATGACCATGGTTGATCCTACAGTAAACACCACACAACCATGGTGTCACCACGATTGATCCTACAGAAAAAACCACACAACCAGGGTGTCACCACGATTGATCCCACAGTAAACACCACACAACAAGGGTGTCACATGGTTGATCCTACAGAAAACAGCACACAACCAGGATGTCACCATGATTGATCCTACAGTAAACACCACACAACCAGGATGACATCACGGTTAATCCTACAGAAAACAGCACATGACCAGGGTGTCAACACGGTTGATACTACAGAAAACACCACACAACCAGGGTGTCACCACGATTGATCCCACAGTAAACACCACACAACCAGGATGTCACCACGATTGATCCTACACTAAACAGCACACAACCAGGATGTCAATATGATTGATCCTACAGTAAACACCACACAACCATGGTGTCACCGCGGTTGATCCTACAGAAAACACCACACAACCAGGATGTCACCACGATTGATCCTACAGTAAACACCACACAACCATGGTGTCACCACGATTGATATTACAGAAAACACCACACAACCATGGTGTCACCATGGTTGATCCTACAGTAAACACCACACAACCAGGGTGTCACTATGGTTGATCCTACAGAAAACACCACACAACCAGGATGTTACCACGATTGATCCTACAGCAAACATCACACAACCAGGTTGTCACCACGGTTGATCCTACAGTAAACAGCACACAACCAGGGTGTCACCACGGTTGACCCTACAGAAAACATCCCACACAACCATGGTGTCACCACGATTGATTCTACAGAAAAAAAACAACACCGTCAGGGTGTCACAACGTTGGACCGTACAGAAAACACCCCACAACCAGGGCGTCACCACGATTAATCCCACAGAAAACACAACACAACCAGGGTGTCACCACACTTTCATGAGGGCATCATCTTTGTAGGACGTAAACAAGTTCCGGAGTGGACTTCAACCCAGGTTTCAACTCCTAATTGTTCCTACTCTTAGTTAAACTGTATATCTGGTTTTCCACACCGGGAGCTTGACCCCTGATACACATTATTGACCCCGGTTAGGCAGTCACCAGAGTAACAGTACAGTGATGTAGTAGACGACAGATCATATATATCACATAATTAACGAATATTAATTAAACTCATTAGCAATTCATGTCACTAATTACACATAAGGTTGTAATGTAAAAGTGAAACAATTAATTTGTAACGATATTTAGAATATGATATATAGTAATTGAAATGTCAGTAGTAAACATATATATGTACTGTTTCATCATAAATCAACATTTTTATCTTTTTTTTTAATTAGTGTGCAGTTGTTTTACCGCGGGCTACGGTAACACGTAGTGAAATATTTTGATATGAAATGTTAATCTACGTACGCTACAAAGCGCGTCCCAAACAATATACATCCCTCATCCCGTCTCTCCCTCATCCCGTCTCTCCCTCATCCCGTCTCTCCCTCATCCTGTCTCTCCCTCATCCTGTCTCTCCCTCATCATATCTCTTGGGACATATCCAAACAAAGGGTGCATTACTACCTACGTAGCAGCATCCGTTGATGAAATACAATTGCTGCAGCAGTAGTGCTCATTTAAAAAGAGCATTTGCAAATGTAGCTTAAAGTGTAGTGTTAGTACACTTTAAAAACCTCTATTCGCACTGGCAACATATAGGAAGGCCAATTGGGGGTTTAGGGGACCTTTAATTACACGGTGGTACTCAATCGCACCTGTGTTTGATAATAATAACGTATCTCCCTACCACTTTATACTAAAGTTTAGCGATTTTCCCAAGTGTACATATCTTCTTCACATATCCATAGATCGCTACAAGCATTTCATGTTCAACAAAATTGGTTGGAAACGTTTCGTAGATTTCTCAACATTTACATATTAGTTTTGTTTCAAAAGTTTAAAGTAAAGTACTGAGATAGATTAAATCTTAATTTATTCCCAGGTATGTTACAGGAGGTAACTCTTGATTTGTCTCCTCAGGTAGACTAAGTACAGTTCACCCCTCCCCAGTATAGTTACTAATACCTGGCCAAGTCAGTACCTCTATACTCTACTCCCGACAATAATCACCACTGGACTCTACTACCGCCAAGGTAAACGGAGCACCCGATGTAGTATTGATGATGATGATGATGATGATGATGATGATGATGTACTGCTGTATCATGTTTGTATCTGATTGGCCATTAGGCCAAAATTAATAAAGAAACTAATGTAGTCAAAAGGACAAGACAGGGAAATACACGTCAAAAATGAATAAAAGTGTATCTTCTCACTTGCATAATCAGAACACAAACGCCCGAAGTAAATTGTGTATTTGATTCTAATCAATCCAATTCCATTCTATTCTATATGACAAAACAAAACATTGTTAATGGAAAATCTCCCTCTGTCTCGAGTTATTTCCCTTGGTGGTGTAGGCTATATAGCGTGTTTACATGTATAGTGCTACATAGAAAGGTGAGGATTTGCTGTTCGACTAATATTTTTTATTACATTTTTACCAGTGAAATATCAAAAATTATTTGACCATATCAAAAATTAGTGATTAGAAAATACCAAAATAATTGACCAATCGACCAATCAAAGAGCCCGGCATATATATCAGCACCTGGACAGGGGGAACTACCTTTTTTGTTTATATTAGGCCTAGTTAGCATACGGGGTAGGTTTTTCGTTGATAAAAAATGTAATAAGCAGAATATCTAACAGTGTCTTCAGTAATACCAAATATATTTCACTCGTGTGGCTAATATTTTGATATTTTTCACGAGTGCGCAGCACGAATGAAAAATATCAAAATATTAGCCCCACTCGTGAAATATATTTGGTATTACTGAAGACACTGTTAGATATCCTTTATGTATATTAAAGAATGCTTTACTGTTTGTCTGTTATCTATAATATTAAGTTACTACTGGTCTGGTATTTGTTATTTTAAGAAATTCTGAAATGCTGCTGTGGTATTTATTATTTTGAGGTATGCTTTGCTGCTAGTCTGATATTTTATTTGTTAAATTGTTCCTCGCGCATTGACAATGGTTTGTTATTTGGTTTCGCCTGATGCAAACAATTTGGTGTTTACCAGTTTTAATGTTTCCGTGGTCTACTTTACTCCAGTTCCTGTTTTTAACGTTTTCTTGGTCTACTTAATCCATTTATCGTCTTTAAGGTTTTTCGAGGTCTGATTTAATCCAATTCTTACCTTTATTTTTTCTGATCTCAAATGTCATTATTTTGATATCTTACTTATCAACTGGATTGTGCTGTAGACTATTTTTCACATTGAACTGTATGATTACCGGGAGCTCAATAGTTACCTATTTGTGTACATTGGTGTAGGTTTAAAACATTGACAAATTCACAATGATTTTCGATAGAATTTAGCATTGGAATGCACTGATAGATGGTTTCTGGTGAACGGCGGGCAGCCTTGTTCATTTAAGTATTGGTTCTTGGATAAATCTAAATGTCTTGATTGAAATAAATGGTATTGTATAGATTTACATAGTGCTATAACGAGGTCTACGTGAAGACAGTGATACTGATTTTTGTAATGACTAACTAAATCCGATCTTATCCAATGTCGACCTGGCGAGCATTCCAATGAAACCTAGAATTGCTAACTTGTATGGCCGACTTTTTAAAATGTGTTTTTAATTTGTACTGATAGTTTTCACGCTTCTAGACATCGTATACAAGAAAATGAATCCTAAACCCACAGATTGAAGACAGTTTGGGGATAGCTATCTCGTGATGTTTAAATATGGTTTCACATCAGACATGAAGTTTGTACTGGTATGGTGGGCGAGTATCTTGTTATAAAGCATGCTGTTTGAGGATTTCGGTACACAGAACTCACGTGCGTCGTACTTGGTGTTGTGTTGAACACTTTCTTTCTAAGAGGAATATTCGTATCAAATGCTGGATAACATATATGACATTCTTAATCCTAGAAAAATCACTAACGTATCCGGAATCATATTTTCTGGAATTGGTTTTCGTTGTCAGACCATAACAGGGTATCGCATCTGATTGATCACTGACATGCGTGTTAGCCGCCGGAAGCTGTTTGGTGATGTTCATTTCCTAACCGCCCACGTCACACATATAGTGATGTAGACAAATGACACCTACTTCCATGACATTAACATCTGAACGTATTGTGTATTCATATTTTTGAGAATATGGTTGAAAACAATACACTATAAACCTGTTAGTTTGGATCGAATAACTGAATACCAGAGCTTTATATCTTGGGAGTATATGACTGACCACCACTACACTATAGTTTGGAGTATATGACTGACCACCACTACACTATAGTTTGGAGTATATGACTGACCACCACTACACTATAGTTTGCAGTATATGACTGACCACCACTACACCATAGTTTGAAGTATATGACTGACCACCAGTACACTATAGTTTGGAGTATATGACTGACCACCACTACACCATAAGTTGGAGTGTGACTGACCACCACTACATTATAGTTTGGAGTGTGACTGACCACCACTACACTATAGTTTGGAGTATATGACTGACCACCACTACACTATAGTTTGGAGTATATGACTGACCACCACTACACTATAGTTTGGAGTATATGACTGACCACCACTACACCATAGTTTGGAGTATATGACTGACCACCACTACACTATAGTTTGGAGTATATGACTGACCACCACTACACTATAGTTTGGAGTATATGACTGACCACCACTACACCATAAGTTGGAGTGTGACTGACCACCACTACACTATAGTTTGGAGTATAGGACTGACCACCACTACACTATAGTTTGGAGTATAGGACTGACCACCACTACCCTATAGTTTGGAGTATAGGACTGACCACCACTACCCTATAGTTTGGAGTATATGACTGACCACCACTACACTATAGTTTGGAGTATGTGACTGACCAGCACTACATTATAGTTTCGAGTATGTGACTGACCACCAATACACTACAGTTTGAAGTATATAACTGACCACCAGTACACTATAGTTTGGAGTATATGACTGACCACCACTACACTATAGTTTGGAGTATATGACTGACCACCACTACCCTTTAGTTTCGAGTATATGACTGACCACCACTCCATTATAGTTTGGAGTATATGACTGACCACCACTACACTATAGTTTGGAGTATATGACTGACCACCACTACCGTTTAGTTTGGAGTATATGACTGACCACCACTCCATTATAGTTTGGAGTATATGACTGACCACCACTACATTATAGTTTAGAGTATATAACTGACCACCAGTACACTATAGTTTGGAGTATATGACTGACCACCACTACATTATAGTTTTGAGTATATAACTGACCACCACTACACTATAGTTTGCAGTATATGACTGACCACCACTACACTATAGTTTGGAGTATATGACTGACCACCACTACACTATAGTTTGGAGTATATGACTGACCACCACTACACTATAGTTTGGAGTATATGACTGACCACCACTACACCATAGTTTGGAGTATATGACTGACCACCACTACACTATAGTTTGGAGTATATGACTGACCACCACTACACTATAGTTTGGAGTATATGACTGACCACCACTACACCATAAGTTGGAGTGTGACTGACCACCACTACATTATAGTTTGGAGTGGGACTGACCACCACTACACTATAGTTTGGAGTATAGGACTGACCACCACTACACTATAGTTTGGAGTATAGGACTGACCACCACTACCCTATAGTTTGGAGTATATGACTGACCACCACTACACTATAGTTTGGAGTATGTGACTGACCAGCACTACATTATAGTTTCGAGTATGTGACTGACCACCAATACACTACAGTTTGAAGTATATAACTGACCACCAGTACACTATAGTTTGGAGTATATGACTGACCACCACTACACTATAGTTTGGAGTATATGACTGACCACCACTACCCTTTAGTTTCGAGTATATGACTGACCACCACTCCATTATAGTTTGGAGTATATGACTGACCACCACTACACTATAGTTTGGAGTATATGACTGACCACCACTACCGTTTAGTTTGGAGTATATGACTGACCACCACTCCATTATAGTTTGGAGTATATGACTGACCACCACTACATTATAGTTTAGAGTATATAACTGACCACCAGTACACTATAGTTTGGAGTATATGACTGACCACCACTACATTATAGTTTTGAGTATATAACTGACCACCACTACACTATAGTTTGCAGTATATGACTGACCACCACTACACCATAGTTTGAAGTATATGACTGACCACCACTACACCATAGTTTGGAGTATATGACTGACCACCACTACACTACAGTTTGGAGTATATGACTGACCACCACTACACCATAGTTTGGAGTATATGACTGACCACCACTACACCATAAGTTGGAGTGTGACTGACCACCACTACATTATAGTTTGGAGTGAGACTGACCACCACTACACCATAGTTTGGAGTATATGACTGACCACCACTACACCATAGTTTAGAGTATATGACTGACCACCACTACACTATAGTTTGGAGTATATGACTGACCACCACTACACCATAGTTTGGAGTATATGACTGACCACCACTACACCATAAGTTGGAGTGTGACTGACCACCACTACATTATAGTTTGGAGTATATAACTGACCACCAGTACACTATAGTTTGGAGTATAGGACTGACCACCACTACACTATAGTTTGGAGTATATGACTGACCACCACTACCCTATAGTTTGGAGTATATAACTGACCACCACTACCCTATAGTTTGGAGTATATGACTGACCACCACTACACTATAGTTTGGAGTATATGACTGACCACCACTACCCTATAGTTTGGAGTATATGACTGACCACCACTACACTATAGTTTGGAGTATATGACTGACACCACTACACTATAGTTTGGAGTATGTGACTGACCAGCACTACATTATAGTTTCGAGTATGTGACTGACCACCAATACACTACAGTTTGAAGTATATAACTGACCACCAGTACACTATATTTTGGAGTATATGACTGACCACCACTACATTATAGTTTGGAGTATATGACTGACCACCACTACCCTTTAGTTTGGAGTATATGACTGACCACCACTCCATTATAGTTTGGAGTATATGACTGACCACCACTACATTATAGTTTAGAGTATATAACTAACCACCAGTACACTATAGTTTGGAGTATATAACTGACCACCACTACACTATAGTTTGGAGTATATGACTGACTACCACTTCCCTATAGTTTGGAGTATATGACTGACCAACACTACATTATAGTTTTGGAGTATATGACTGACCACCACTGTACTATAGTTTGGAGTATATGACTGACCACCAATACACGATAGTTTGGAGTATGTGACTGACCACCACTACACTATAGTTTGGAGTATATGACTGACCACCACTACACTATAATTTGGAGTATATGACTGACCACCACTACACTATACCTTGGAGTATGTGACTGACCACCACTACAAAATAGTTTGGAGTATATGACTGACCACCACTACACTATAGTTTGGAGTATATGACTGACCACCACTACACTATACCTTGGAGTATGTGACTGACCACCACTACACTATACCTTGGAGTATATGACTGACCACCACTACACTATACCTTGGAGTATGTGACTGACCACCACTACACTATAGTTTGGAGTATATGACTGACCACCACTACACTATAGTTTGGAGTATATGACTGACCACCACTACACTATAGTTTGGAGTATATGACTGACCACCACTACACTATAGTTTGGAGTATATGACTGACCACCACTACACTATAGTTTGGAGTATATGACTGACCACCACTACACTATACCTTGGAGTATATGACTGACCACCACTACACTATACCTTGGAGTATGTGACTGACCACCACTACAAAATAGTTTGGAGTATATGACTGACCACCACTACACTATAGTTTGGAGTATATGACTGACCACCACTACACTATACCTTGGAGTATATGACTGACCACCACTACACTATACCTTGGAGTATGTGACTGACCACCACTACACTATAGTTTGGAGTATATGACTGACCACCACTACACTATAGTTTGGAGTATATGACTGACCACCACTACATTATAGTTTGGAGTATATGTCTGACCACCACTACACCATAGTTTGGAGTATATGACTGACCACCACTACACCATAAGTTGGAGTGTGACTGACCACCACTACATTATAGTTTGGAGTGTGACTGACCACCACTACATTATAGTTTGGAGTATATAACTGACCACCAGTACACTATACCTTGGAGTATGTGACTGACCACCACTACAATATAGTTTGGAGTAGATGACTGACCACCACTACACTATAGTTTGGAGTATATGACTGACCACCACTACCCTATAGTTTGGAGTATATGACTGACCACCACTACACTATAGTTTGGAGTATGTGACTGACCACCACTACACTATAGTTTGGAGTATATGACTGACCACCACTACATTATAGTTTAGAGTATATAACTAACCACCAGTACACTATAGTTTGGAGTATATGACTGACCACCACTACATTATAGTTTGGAGTATATAACTGACCACCACTACACTATAGTTTGGAGTATATGACTGACTACCACTTCCCTATAGTTTGGAGTATATGACTGACCAACACTACATTATAGTTTTGGAGTATATGACTGACCACCACTGTACTATAGTTTGGAGTATATGACTGACCACCAATACACGATAGTTTGGAGTATGTGATTGACCACCACTACACTATAGTTTGGAGTATATGACTGACCACCACTACACTATAATTTGGAGTATATGACTGACCACCACTACACTATACCTTGGAGTATGTGACTGACCACCACTACAAAATAGTTTGGAGTATATGACTGACCACCACTACACTATAGTTTGGAGTATATGACTGACCACCACTACACTATACCTTGGAGTATGTGACTGACCACCACTACACTATACCTTGGAGTATATGACTGACCACCACTACACTATACCTTGGAGTATGTGACTGACCACCACTACACTATAGTTTGGAGTATATGACTGACCACCACTACACTATAGTTTGGAGTATATGACTGACCACCACTACACTATAGTTTGGAGTATATGACTGACCACCACTACACTATAGTTTGGAGTATATGACTGACCACCACTACACTATAGTTTGGAGTATATGACTGACCACCACTACACTATACCTTGGAGTATATGACTGACCACCACTACACTATACCTTGGAGTATGTGACTGACCACCACTACAAAATAGTTTGGAGTATATGACTGACCACCACTACACTATAGTTTGGAGTATATGACTGACCACCACTACACTATACCTTGGAGTATATGACTGACCACCACTACACTATACCTTGGAGTATGTGACTGACCACCACTACACTATAGTTTGGAGTATATGACTGACCACCACTACACTATAGTTTGGAGTATATGACTGACCACCACTACATTATAGTTTGGAGTATATGTCTGACCACCACTACACCATAGTTTGGAGTATATGACTGACCACCACTACACCATAAGTTGGAGTGTGACTGACCACCACTACATTATAGTTTGGAGTGTGACTGACCACCACTACATTATAGTTTGGAGTATATAACTGACCACCAGTACACTATACCTTGGAGTATGTGACTGACCACCACTACAATATAGTTTGGAGTAGATGACTGACCACCACTACACTATAGTTTGGAGTATATGACTGACCACCACTACCCTATAGTTTGGAGTATATGACTGACCACCACTACACTATAGTTTGGAGTATGTGACTGACCACCACTACACTATAGTTTGGAGTATATGACTGACCACCACTACACTATAGTTTGGAGTATGTGACTGACCAGCACTACTTGATAGTTTGGAGTATATGACTGACCACCAGTACACTATAGTTTGGAGTATATGACTGACAACCACTACACTATAGTTTGCAGTATATGACTGACCACCACTACACTATAGTTTGCAGTATATGACTGACCACCACTACACTATAGTTTGCAGTATATGACTGACCACCACTGTATTATAGTTTGGAGTATATGACTGACCACCACTACACTTTAGTTTGGAGTATATGACTGACCACCACTACACTATAATTTGGAGTATATGACTGACCACCACTACACTATAGTTTGGAGTATATGACTGACCACCACTACACTATAGTTTGGAGTATATGACTGACCACCACTACACTATACCTTGGAGTATATGACTGACCACCACTACGCTATAGTTTGGAGTATATGACTGACCACCACTACACTATAGTTTGGAGTATATGACTGACCACCAGTACATTATAGTTTGGAGTATATGACTGACCACCACTACACTATAATTTGGAGTATATGACTGACTACCACTACACTATAGTTTGGAGTATATGACTGACCGCCACTACACTATAGTTTGGAGTATATAACTGACCACCACTACATTATAGTTTGGAGTATGTGACTGACCACCACTACACTATAGTTTGGAGTATATGACTGACCACAACTACACTATAGTTTGGAGTATATTACTGACCACCAGTACACTATAGTTTGGAGTATATGACTGACCACCACTACACTATAGTTTGGAGTATATGACTGACCACCACTACACTATAGTTTGGAGTATATGACTGACCACCAATACGCTATAGTTTGGAGTATATGACTGACCACCACTACATTATAGTTTGGAGTATGTGACTGACCACCACTACACTATAGTTTGGAGTATATGACTGACCACCACTACACTATAGTTTGGAGTATGTGACTGACCACCACTACACTATAGTTTGGAGTATATGACTGACCACCACTACACTATAGTTTGGAGTATGTGACTGACCAACACTACTTGATAGTTTGGAGTATATGACTGACCACCAGTAAACTATAGTTTGGAGTATATGACTGACAACCACTACACTATAGTTTGGAGTATATGACTGACCACCACTACACTATAGTTTGGAGTATGTGACTGACCAACACTACTTGATAGTTTGGAGTATATGACTGACCACCAGTACACTATAGTTTGCAGTATATGACTGACCATCACTACACTATAGTTTGCAGTATATGACTGACCACCACTGTATTATAGTTTGCAGTATGCAGTATATGACTGACCACAAATACACTATAGTTTGGAGTATGTGACTGACCACCACTTCACTATAGTTAGGAGTATATGACTGACCACCACTACACTATAGTTTGGAGTATATGACTGACCACCACTACCCTATAGTTTGGAGTATATGACTGACCACCACTACACAATAGTTTGGAGTATGTGACTTACCAGCACTACTTGATAGTTTGGAGTATGTGACTGACCACCAATACACTACAGTTTGGAATATATGACTGACCACCAGTACACTATAGTTTGGAGTATATGACTGACAACCACTACACTATAGTTTGGAGTAGATGACTGACCACCACTACACTATAGTTTGGAGTATATGACTGACAACCACTACACTATAGTTTGGAGTATATGACTGACCACCACTACACTATAGTTTGCAGTATATGACTGACCACCACTACACTATAGTTTGCAGTATATGACTGACCACCACTGTATTATAGTTTGGAGTATATGACTGACCACAAATACACTATAGTTTGGAGTATGTGACTGACCACCAGTACACTATAGTTTGGAGTATATGACTGACCACCACTACACTATAGTTTGGAGTATGTGACTGACCAACACTACTTGATAGTTTGGAGTATATGACTGACCACCAGTACACTATAGTTTGCAGTATATGACTGACCATCACTACACTATAGTTTGCAGTATATGACTGACCACCACTGTATTATAGTTTGCAGTATGCAGTATATGACTGACCACAAATACACTATAGTTTGGAGTATGTGACTGACCACCACTACACTATAGTTAGGAGTATATGACTGACCACCACTACACTATAGTTTGGAGTATATGACTGACCACCACTACCCTATAGTTTGGAGTATATGACTGACCACCACTACACAATAGTTTGGAGTATGTGACTTACCAGCACTACTTGATAGTTTGGAGTATGTGACTGACCACCAATACACTACAGTTTGGAATATATGACTGACCACCAGTACACTATAGTTTGGAGTATATGACTGACAACCACTACACTATAGTTTGGAGTAGATGACTGACCACCACTACACTATAGTTTGGAGTATATGACTGACAACCACTACACTATAGTTTGGAGTATATGACTGACCACCACTACACTATAGTTTGCAGTATATGACTGACCACCACTACACTATAGTTTGCAGTATATGACTGACCACCACTGTATTATAGTTTGGAGTATATGACTGACCACAAATACACTATAGTTTGGAGTATGTGACTGACCACCAGTACACTATAGTTTGGAGTATATGACTGACCACCACTACACTATAGTTAGGAGTATATGTCTGACCACCACTACACTACAGTTTGGAGTATATGACTGACCACCACTACCCTATAGTTTGGTTTATATGACTGACCACCACTACACAATAGTTTGGAGTATGTGACTGACCAGCACTACTTGATAGTTTGGAGTATGTGACTGACCACCAATACACTACAGTTTGGAATATATGACTGACCACCAGTACACTATAGTTTGGAGTATATGACTGACAACCACTACACTATAGTTTGGAGTATATGACTGACCACCACTACACTATAGTTTGCAGTATATGACTGACCACCACTACACTATAGTTTGCAGTATATGACTGACCACCACTACACTATAGTTTGGAGTATATGACTGACCACCACTACACTATAGTTTGGAGTATATGACTGACCACCACTACACTATAGTTTGGAGTATATGACTGACCACCACTACACTATAGTTTGGAGTATATGACTGACCACCACTACACTATACCTTGGAGTATATGACTGACCACCACTACACTATACCTTGGAGTATGTGACTGACCACCACTACAAAATAGTTTGGAGTATATGACTGACCACCACTACACTATAGTTTGGAGTATGTGACTGACCACCACTACACTATAGTTTGGAGTATATGACTGACCACCACTACACTATAATTTGGAGTATATGACTGACCACCACTACACTATAGTTTGGAGTATATGACTGACCACCACTACACTATAGTTTGGAGTATATGACTGACCACCACTACACTATACCTTGGAGTATGTGACTGACCACCACTACACTATAGTTTGGAGTATATGACTGACCACAAATACACTATAGTTTGGAATATGTGACTGACCACCACTACACTATAGTTAGGAGTATATGTCTGACCACCACTACACTACAGTTTGGAGTATATGACTGACCACCACTACCCTATAGTTTGGTTTATATGACTGACCACCACTACACAATAGTTTGGAGTATGTGACTGACCAGCACTACTTGATAGTTTGGAGTATGTGACTGACCACCAATACACTACAGTTTGGAATATATGACTGACCACCAGTACACTATAGTTTGGAGTATATGACTGACAACCACTACACTATAGTTTGGAGTATATGACTGACCACCACTACACTATAGTTTGCAGTATATGACTGACCACCACTACACTATAGTTTGCAGTATATGACTGACCACCACTGTATTATAGTTTGGAGTATATGACTGACCACCACTACACTATAGTTTGGAGTATATGACTGACCACCACTACACTATAATTTGGAGTATATGACTGACCACCACTACACTATACCTTGGAGTATGTGACTGACCACCACTACACTATAGTTTGGAGTATATGACTGACCACCACTACACTATACCTTGGAGTATGTGACTGACCACCACTACACTATAGTTTGGAGTATATGACTGACAACCACTACACTATAGTTTGGAGTATATGACTGACCACCACTACACTATAATTTGGAGTATATGACTGACCACCACTACACTATACCTTGGAGTATGTGACTGACCACCACTACACTATAGTTTGGAGTATATGACTGACCACCACTACACTATACCTTGGAGTATGTGACTGACCACCACTACACTATAGTTTGGAGTATATGACTGACCACCACTACACTATACCTTGGAGTATGTGACTGACCACCACTACACTATAGTTTGGAGTATATGACTGACCACCACTACACTATAGTTTGGAGTATATGACTGACCACCACTACACTATACCTTGGAGTATGTGACTGACCACAAATACACTATAGTTTGGAGTATGTGACTGACCACCACTACACTATACCTTGGAGTATGTGACTGACCACAAATACACTATAGTTTGGAGTATGTGACTGACCACCACTACACTATAGTTTGGAGTATATGACTGACCACCACTACACTACACCTTGGAGTATGTGACTGACTACCACTACACTATAGTTTGGAGTATATGACTGACCGCCACTACACTATAGTTTGGAGTATATTACTGACCACCACTACACTATACCTTGGAGTATGTGACTGACCACAAATACACTATAGTTTGGAGTATGTGACTGACCACCACTACACTATAGTTTGGAGTATATGACTGACCACCACTACACTATACCTTGGAGTATGTGACTGACCACCACTACACTATAGTTTGGAGTATATGACTGACCACCACTACACTATACCTTGGAGTATGTGACTGACCACCACTACACTATAGTTTGGAGTACAATGTATATGACTGACCACCACTGCACTATACCTTGGAGTATGTGACTGACCACCACTACACTATAGTTTGGAGTATATGACTGAACACCACTACACTATAGTTTGGAGTATATGACTGACCACCACAACATTATAGTTTGGAGTATATAACTGACCGCCACAACATTATAGTTTGGAGTATATAACTGACCACCACTACACTATTGTTTGGGGTAAATAACTGACCAACCACTTCACTATAGTTTGGAAGAAATGACTGACCACCACTTCACTATAGTTTGGAGTATATGACTGACCACCACTACATTATAGTTTGGAGTATATGACTGACCACCACTACACTGTAGTTTGCAGTATATGACTGACCACCACTACATTATAGTTTGGAGTATATGATTGACCACCACTACACTATAGTTTGGAGTATGTGACTGACCACCACTACATTATAGTTTGGAGTATATGACTGACCACCACTACATTATATTTTGGAGTATATAACTGACCACCAGCACACTATAGTTTGGAGTATATGACTGACCACCACTTCACTATAGTTTCGAGTATATGACTGACCACCACTACACTATAGTTTGGAGTATGTGACTGACCAGCACTACATTATAGTTTCGAGTATGTGACTGACCACCAATACACTACAGTTTGAAGTATATAACTGACCACCAGTACACTATAGTTTGGAGTATATGACTGTCCACCACTACACTATAGTTTGGAGTATATGACTGACCACCACTACCCTTTAGTTTCGAGTATATGACTGACCACCACTCCATTATAGTTTGGAGTATATGACTGACCACCACTACACTATAGTTTGGAGTATATGACTGACCACCACTACCGTTTAGTTTGGAGTATATGACTGACCACCACTCCATTATAGTTTGGAGTATATGACTGACCACCACTACATTATAGTTTAGAGTATATAACTGACCACCAGTACACTATAGTTTGGAGTATATGACTGACCACCACTACATTATAGTTTTGAGTATATAACTGACCACCACTACACTATAGTTTGCAGTATATGACTGACCACCACTACACCATAGTTTGAAGTATATGACTGACCACCACTACACCATAGTTTGGAGTATATGACTGACCACCACTACACTATAGTTTGGAGTATATGACTGACCACCACTACACCATAGTTTGGAGTATATGACTGACCACCAGTACACCATAAGTTGGAGTGTGACTGACCACCACTACATTATAGTTTGGAGTGTGACTGACCACCACTACACCATAGTTTGGAGTATATGACTGACCACCACTACACCATAGTTTGGAGTATATGACTGACCACCACTACACTATAGTTTGGAGTATATGACTGACCACCACTACACCATAGTTTGGAGTATATGACTGACCACCACTACACCATAAGTTGGAGTGTGACTGACCACCACTACATTATAGTTTGGAGTATATAACTGACCACCAGTACACTATAGTTTGGAGTATAGGACTGACCACCACTACACTATAGTTTGGAGTATATGACTGACCACCACTACATTATAGTTTGGAGTATATAACTGACCACCACTACCCTATAGTTTGGAGTATATGACTGACCACCACTACACTATAGTTTGGAGTATATGACTGACCACCACTACCCTATAGTTTGGAGTATATGACTGACCACCACTACACTATAGTTTGGAGTATATGACTGACCACCACTACACTATAGTTTGGAGTATGTGACTGACCAGCACTACATTATAGTTTCGAGTATGTGACTGACCACCAATACACTACAGTTTGAAGTATATAACTGACCACCAGTACACTATATTTTGGAGTATATGACTGACCACCACTACATTATAGTTTGGAGTATATGACTGACCACCACTACCCTTTAGTTTGGAGTATATGACTGACCACCACTCCATTATAGTTTGGAGTATATGACTGACCACCACTACATTATAGTTTAGAGTATATAACTAACCACCAGTACACTATAGTTTGAAGTATATGACTGACCACCACTACATTATAGTTTGGAGTATATAACTGACCACCACTACACTATAATTTGGAGTATATGACTGACTACCACTTCCCTATAGTTTGGAGTATATGACTGACCAACACTACATTATAGTTTTGGAGTATATGACTGACCACCACTGTACTATAGTTTGGAGTATATGACTGACCACCAATACACGATAGTTTGGAGTATGTGACTGACCACCACTACACTATAGTTTGGAGTATATGACTGACCACCACTACACTATAATTTGGAGTATATGACTGACCACCACTACACTATACCTTGGAGTATGTGACTGACCACCACTACAAAATAGTTTGGAGTATATGACTGACCACCACTACACTATAGTTTGGAGTATATGACTGACCACCACTACACTATACCTTGGAGTATGTGACTGACCACCACTACACTATACCTTGGAGTATATGACTGACCACCACTACACTATACCTTGGAGTATGTGACTGACCACCACTACACTATAGTTTGGAGTATATGACTGACCACCACTACACTATAGTTTGGAGTATATGACTGACCACCACTACACTATAGTTTGGAGTATATGACTGACCACCACTACACTATAGTTTGGAGTATATGACTGACCACCACTACACTATACCTTGTAGTATATGACTGACCACCACTACACTATACCTTGGAGTATGTGACTGACCACCACTACAAAATAGTTTGGAGTATATGACTGACCACCACTACACTATAGTTTGGAGTATATGACTGACCACCACTACACTATACCTTGGAGTATATGACTGACCACCACTACACTATACCTTGGAGTATGTGACTGACCACCACTACACTATAGTTTGGAGTATATGACTGACCACCACTACACTATAGTTTGGAGTATATGACTGACCACCACTACATTATAGTTTGGAGTATATGACTGACCACCACTACACCATAGTTTGGAGTATATGACTGACCACCACTACACCATAAGTTGGAGTGTGACTGACCACCACTACATTATAGTTTGGAGTGTGACTGACCACCACTACATTATAGTTTGGAGTATATAACTGACCACCAGTACACTATACCTTGGAGTATGTGACTGACCACCACTACAATATAGTTTGGAGTAGATGACTGACCACCACTACACTATACCTTGGAGTATGTGACTGACCACAACTACACTATAGTTTGGAGTATATTACTGACCACCAGTACACTATAGTTTGGAGTATATGACTGACCACCACTACCCTATAGTTTGGAGTATATGACTGACCACCACTACACTATAGTTTGGAGTATGTGACTGACCACCACTACACTATAGTTTGGAGTATATGACTGACCACCACTACACTATAGTTTGGAGTATGTGACTGACCAGCACTACTTGATAGTTTGGAGTATATGACTGACCACCAGTACACTATAGTTTGGAGTATATGACTGACAACCACTACACTATAGTTTGCAGTATATGACTGACCACCACTACACTATAGTTTGCAGTATATGACTGACCACCACTACACTATAGTTTGCAGTATATGACTGACCACCACTGTATTATAGTTTGGAGTATATGACTGACCACAAATACACTATAGTTTGGAGTATGTGACTGACCACCACTACACTATAGTTTGGAGTATATGACTGACCACCACTACACTATAATTTGGAGTATATGACTGACCACCACTACACTATAGTTTGGAGTATATGACTGACCACCACTACACTATAGTTTGGAGTAGATGACTGACCACCACTACACTATACCTTGGAGTATGTGACTGACCACCACTACACTATAGTTTGGAGTATATGACTGACCACCACTACACCATAGTTTGGAGTATATGACTGACCACCACTACGCTATAGTTTGGAGTATATGACTGACCACCAGTACACTATAGTTTGGAGTATGTGACTGACCACCACTACACTATAGTTTGGAGTATATGACTGACCACCAGTACATTATAGTTTGGAGTATATGACTGACCACCACTACACTATAATTTGGAGTATATGACTGACTACCACTACACTATAGTTTGGAGTATATGACTGACCGCCACTACACTATAGTTTGGAGTATATAACTGACCACCACTACATTATAGTTTGGAGTATGTGACTGACCACCACTACACTATAGTTTGGAGTATATGACTGACCACAACTACACTATAGTTTGGAGTATATTACTGACCACCAGTACACTATAGTTTGGAGTATATGACTGACCACCACTACACTATAGTTTGGAGTATATGACTGACCACCAATACGCTATAGTTTGGAGTATATGACTGACCACCACTACATTATAGTTTGGAGTATGTGACTGACCACCACTACACTATAGTTTGGAGTATATGACTGACCACCACTACACTATAGTTTGGAGTATGTGACTGACCACCACTACACTATAGTTTGGAGTATATGACTGACCACCACTACACTATAGTTTGGAGTATATGACTGACCACCACTACACTATAGTTTGGAGTATATGACTGACCACCACTACACTATAGTTTGGAGTATATGACTGACCACCACTACACTATACCTTATAGTATATGACTGACCACCACTACACTATACCTTGGAGTATGTGACTGACCACCACTACAAAATAGTTTGGAGTATATGACTGACCACCACTACACTATAGTTTGGAGTATATGACTGACCACCACTACACTATACCTTGGAGTATATGACTGACCACCACTACACTATACCTTGGAGTATGTGACTGACCACCACTACACTATAGTTTGGAGTATATGACTGACCACCACTACACTATAGTTTGGAGTATATGACTGACCACCACTACATTATAGTTTGGAGTATATGTCTGACCACCACTACACCATAGTTTGGAGTATATGACTGACCACCACTACACCATAAGTTGGAGTGTGACTGACCACCACTACATTATAGTTTGGAGTGTGACTGACCACCACTACATTATAGTTTGGAGTATATAACTGACCACCAGTACACTATACCTTGGAGTATGTGACTGACCACCACTACAATATAGTTTGGAGTAGATGACTGACCACCACTACACTATACCTTGGAGTATGTGACTGACCACAACTACACTATAGTTTGGAGTATATTACTGACCACCAGTACACTATAGTTTGGAGTATATGACTGACCACCACTACCCTATAGTTTGGAGTATATGACTGACCACCACTACACTATAGTTTGGAGTATGTGACTGACCACCACTACACTATAGTTTGGAGTATATGACTGACCACCACTACACTATAGTTTGGAGTATGTGACTGACCAGCACTACTTGATAGTTTGGAGTATATGACTGACCACCAGTACACTATAGTTTGGAGTATATGACTGACAACCACTACACTATAGTTTGCAGTATATGACTGACCACCACTACACTATAGTTTGCAGTATATGACTGACCACCACTACACTATAGTTTGCAGTATATGACTGACCACCACTGTATTATAGTTTGGAGTATATGACTGACCACAAATACACTATAGTTTGGAGTATGTGACTGACCACCACTACACTATAGTTTGGAGTATATGACTGACCACCACTACACTATAATTTGGAGTATATGACTGACCACCACTACACTATAGTTTGGAGTATATGACTGACCACCACTACACTATAGTTTGGAGTATATGACTGACCACCACTACACTATACCTTGGAGTATGTGACTGACCACCACTACACTATAGTTTGGAGTATATGACTGACCACCACTACACCATAGTTTGGAGTATATGACTGACCACCACTACGCTATAGTTTGGAGTATATGACTGACCACCAGTACACTATAGTTTGGAGTATGTGACTGACCACCACTACACTATAGTTTGGAGTATATGACTGACCACCAGTACATTATAGTTTGGAGTATATGACTGACCACCACTACACTATAATTTGGAGTATATGACTGACTACCACTACACTATAGTTTGGAGTATATGACTGACCGCCACTACACTATAGTTTGGAGTATATAACTGACCACCACTACATTATAGTTTGGAGTATGTGACTGACCACCACTACACTATAGTTTGGAGTATATGACTGACCACAACTACACTATAGTTTGGAGTATATTACTGACCACCAGTACACTATAGTTTGGAGTATATGACTGACCACCACTACACTATAGTTTGGAGTATATGACTGACCACCAATACGCTATAGTTTGGAGTATATGACTGACCACCACTACATTATAGTTTGGAGTATGTGACTGACCACCACTACACTATAGTTTGGAGTATATGACTGACCACCACTACACTATAGTTTGGAGTATGTGACTGACCACCACTACACTATAGTTTGGAGTATATGACTGACCACCACTACACTATAGTTTGGAGTATGTGACTGACCAACACTACTTGATAGTTTGGAGTATATGACTGACCACCAGTACACTATAGTTTGGAGTATATGACTGACAACCACTACACTATAGTTTGCAGTATATGACTGACCACCACTACACTATAGTTTGGAGTATGTGACTGACCAACACTACTTGATAGTTTGGAGTATATGACTGACCACCAGTACACTATAGTTTGCAGTATATGACTGACCACCACTACACTATAGTTTGCAGTATATGACTGACCACCAGTACACTATAGTTTGCAGTATGCAGTATATGACTGACCACAAATACACTATAGTTTGGAGTATGTGACTGACCACCACTACACTATAGTTAGGAGTATATGACTGACCACCACTACACTATAGTTTGGAGTATATGACTGACCACCACTACCCTATAGTTTGGAGTATATGACTGACCACCACTACACAATAGTTTGGAGTATGTGACTGACCAGCACTACTTGATAGTTTGGAGTATGTGACTGACCACCAATACACTACAGTTTGGAATATATGACTGACCACCAGTACACTATAGTTTGGAGTATATGACTGACAACCACTACACTATAGTTTGGAGTATATGACTGACCACCACTACACTATAGTTTGGAGTATATGACTGACAACCACTACACTATAGTTTGGAGTATATGACTGACCACCACTACACTATAGTTTGCAGTATATGACTGACCACCACTACACTATAGTTTGCAGTATATGACTGACCACCACTGTATTATAGTTTGGAGTATATGACTGACCACAAATACACTATAGTTTGGAGTATGTGACTGACCACCAGTACACTATAGTTTGGAGTATATGACTGACCACCACTACACTATAGTTAGGAGTATATGTCTGACCACCACTACACTACAGTTTGGAGTATATGACTGACCACCACTACCCTATAGTTTGGTTTATATGACTGACCACCACTACACAATAGTTTGGAGTATGTGACTGACCAGCACTACTTGATAGTTTGGAGTATGTGACTGACCACCAATACACTACAGTTTGGAATATATGACTGACCACCAGTACACTATAGTTTGGAGTATATGACTGACAACCACTACACTATAGTTTGGAGTATATGACTGACCACCACTACACTATAGTTTGCAGTATATGACTGACCACCACTACACTATAGTTTGCAGTATATGACTGACCACCACTGTATTATAGTTTGGAGTATATGACTGACCACAAATACACTATAGTTTGGAGTATGTGACTGACCACCAGTACACTATAGTTTGGAGTATATGACTGACCACCACTACACTATAGTTAGGAGTATATGACTGGCCACCACTACACTATAGTTTGGAGTATAGGACTGACCACCACTACACTATAGTTTGGAGTATATGACTGACCACCACTACACTACAGTTTGGAGTATATTACTGACCACCACTACACTATAGTTTGGAGTATATGACTGACCACCACTACACTATTGTTTGGAATATATGACTGACCACCACTACACTATACCTTGGAGTATGTGACTGACCACCACAACACTATAGTTTGGAGTATGTGACTGACCACCACTACACTATAGTTTGGAGTATATGACTGACCACCACTACACTATAGTTTGGAGTATATGACTGACCACCACTATACTATACATTGGAGTATGTGACTGACCACCACTACACTATAGTTTGGAGTATATGACTGACCACCACTACATTATAGTTTGGAGTATATGACTGACCACCACTACACTATAGTTTGGAGTATAAGACTGACCACCACTACACTATAGTTTGGAGTATATGACTAACCACTACACTATACCTTGGAGTATATGACTGACCACCACTACACTATAGTTTGGAGTATATGACTGACCACCACTGCACTATAGTTTGGAGTATGTGACTGACCACCACTACACTATAGTTTGGAGTAGATGACTGACCACAACTACACTATAGTTTGCAGTATATGACTGACCACCACTACACTATATTTTGGAGTATATGACTGACCACCACTACACTATAGTTTGGAGTATATGACTGACCACCACTACACTATAGTTTGGAGTATATGACTGACCGCCACTACACTATAGTTTGCAGTATATGACTGACCACCACTACATTATAGTTTGGAGTATAAGACTGACCACCACTACACTATAGTTTGGAGTATATGACTGACCACCACTACACTATAGTTTGGAGTATAAGACTGACCACCACTACACTATAGTTTGCAGTATATGACTGACCACCACTACATTATAGTTTGGAGTATAAGACTGACCACCACTACACTATAGTTTGGAGTATATGACTGACCACCACTACACTATACCTTGGAGTATATGACTGACCACCACTACACTATAGTTTGGAGTATATTACTGACCACCACTACACTATAGTTTGGAGTATATGACTGACCACCACTACACTATTGTTTGGAGTATATGACTGACCACCACTACACTATACCTTGGAGTATGTGACTGACCACCACTACACTATAGTTTGGAGTATATGACTGACCACCACTACACTATAGTTTGGAGTATATGACTGACCACCACTACACTATAGTTTGGAGTATATGACTGACCACCACTACACTATACCTTGGAGTATATGACTGACCACCACTACACTATAGTTTGGAGTATATTACTGACCACCACTACACTATAGTTTGGAGTATATGACTGACCACCACTTCACTATAGTTTGGAGTATATGACTGACCACCACTACACTATAGTTTGGAGTATATGACTGACCACCACTACACTATAGTTTGGAGTATATGACTGACCACCACTACACTATAGTTTGGAGTATATGACTGACCACCACTACACTATACCTTGGAGTATATGACTGACCACCACTACACTATAGTTTGGAGTATATTACTGACCACCACTACACTATAGTTTGGAGTATATGACTGACCACCACTACACTATTGTTTGGAGTATATGACTGACCACCACTACACTATACCTTGGAGTATGTGACTGAACACCACTACACTATAGTTTGGAGTATATGACTGACCACCACTACACTATAGTTTGGAGTATATGACTGACCACCACTACACTATAGTTTGGAGTATATGACTGACCACCACTACACTATAGTTTGGAGTATATGACTGACCACCACTACACTATAGTTTGGAGTATATGACTGACCACCACTACACTATAGTTTGGAGTATATGACTGACCACCACTACACTATATCTTGGAGTATATGACTGACCACCACTACACTATAGTTTGGAGTATATTACTGACCACCACTACACTATAGTTTGGAGTATATGACTGACCACCACTACACTATAGTTTGGAGTATATGACTGACCACCACTACACTATTGTTTGGAGTATATGACTGACCACCACTACACTATACCTTGGAGTATGTGACTGACCACCACTTCACTATAGTTTGGAGTATATGACTGACCACCACTACACTATAGTTTGGAGTATATGACTGACCACCACTACACTATAGTTTGGAGTATATGACTGACCACCACTAAACTATAGTTTGGAGTATATGACTGACCACCACTATACCTGGATTAGATGTCGGTACATTTATGACATGACATTCTTATTATGTGGATTATTGTAATAGTTTATGTCGGTACATTTATGACATGACATTCTTATTATGTGGATTATTGTAACAGTTTATGTCGGTAAATTGGTGACATGACATTATAAATTATGTGGATTATTATGACAGAATATGTCGGTATATTTATGACATGACATACGATTGTAATATTCTCATAACGACTAAATGTCATTATATTACTATACACCTCGCCTTGTCGCTGATTTTCTCTCTTGTACAGTGCCGAGTGCCTTTACAATGCCGGTTCTCTGAAGACACGTCTTTACATTTTCCCACATTCTAGAACATTTTTGTTTAATTTTGTTTTGTATTTGCAAATGTTTCAGATGAAAGTGATTAGTTTTGGGGGGTTTTTTCAGAGAAGAGCAATATTGAATTTTGTACTTTGATTACAGCAGATAATTTGATTCACAATCAAGGTAGGCCAACACAGACCCGATACCATCTCTAAACGCATGTGTGACATTCCTCCTCACACGAAGTATACCACTCTTTAACAATTAGTTTAATTAAGACGCGCGTCACGTGAAACTGGTCCACAATTTGCTCTTAGGATGGGCTGACGACATGAATCATGCATTAACAAAGTTTGTACGGATCAGTTACAAGGTGCGGCAATTAGACAGGCTGTTTCTACATAAAATTATCTCTAAGGAATATAATTAAAACACTAGATGACGGAAATACATTATTTTTATTGGCCCAAGTTACGGTATGTATCCCAAAATTTGCATTATATGTCGTCCCAATGTGATATAATGAAAAATCATTTATGTAGCCAATTCATTTATGTAACCCAATGAAAAGTGCTGCACGGAAGAGTGAAGAATATGTCAGTAAACATCAGCGTGTATTGTATTGTCGGCAAGTTATAGACGACTGCTGTTTTAGATAATAAATTATTTATAAACAGCTTTCTACTTTTTCAAAACTCCATGTCGCAAATACGCCCAGTCCAAGAATGGTTGCCACTGACGCGTTAGTACGTGTAGATAGAGATCGCCATTAACGACCATCTAGAGGTCGCCACTGACACCCAGATACCAACATTATGCTATAGTACAACGTCCAAGTATATAGTAGACATCTACAATATCGACATGCTATGATTCGTGCGTCCAGTTAGTTGCATTAAGTATACGAGATAATTTATAGGATCTGGTTTCATCCACAATTCATTGTTGATAGTACCTTTGGGTAAAACTTAACTGTTATGTCAAAGTTATATAACAGAAAGTGCCATCCAAGCACGCTCTATAATTCAACAGCTCAGTATTTATGTCCACAAGTATATACACTTAAACTGATTATTGGATACATAAATCTGTATTATTGATATCAAAGTCGGAACATCATAACTTCTCCTTTGTAGTCTACAAAGTTGATTTGTCAGTTCACAGCCTGCCCTTGTATAAAGGTTTAATAGATTTATACGCCATGCCGATACTGGATGATATGACGCTGGGTAAGGCTTTCGTGCTGTTTCCTCTAATAAAACAACGTGCATTCTGGGTGCCTTAAGACTCGCCATAAGGCATCATACAATTACCTTTATGATACATTAGTTTTCGTCTCGGCGTCTTTTAGGAACCTTGATGTGCCCTGTTGTTGGCTCGGTTGGTAGTTTTTAAACTCTCTCCATTGTCTCATCAATTACCGGTGTATTATCCGTTTATCTTTGATTCAACGGTGAACAAAAAGTGAAAAGACCAAACAAAAACGATAAAACGAAGTGACAATATCTATGACAATAGTCACGCGATAAACTGGTTGATGCTTGGCATTTATATCGGCTATAATTACCACAGTAAGTCAGCTTCAACCTGAAGTATACATCAGACGGTTGGTGGGATTGAACAGTATCAATCTGTACGCCCTTTTCATGACACAAACACGGAATAGTCACATTTGTTTTCGACTTTTCCGTATCATTTCGATCTCCTAAATTCTGGATTGGAACAGCTACAATTTTATATATATTATCCGGCACCATCTATCTCTAAGTTGCTACATCTCCATTGTTAGTGGTACTGGTTGAGAATGGACATACGTATTTGATCGTACTACTGACTTCTGTAGATTTGTACTGTACAGTCTATATGATACAATTATTGTCTTTTGTGGAGGGGAACACGAGACTATACGGACCTGATCAAGAGTTTGTTCAACTAAAACAGATGAATAAAAATATCCAAAGGCTTCTGTCTAAATCATGGTGATTAAAGTTTTCAAAGTAGACATGCAGACTTACATTTGACACTTAAATATGGCCGGAATAGTTTTGTTGCATCTGAAGTATTTTTTATTTTTTTTTGTGTTCTTTTTTTTTCAAAATATCTTATAATTTCTCTTCGTTTATTGCATCGAAACGTTGTTGGGTATCTCGTCTGCCATATTGTAAACAAAGTGATGCCAAACAATAGCACGAACAGGTCCGCAATGCCTGGGGAATTTCACACCTGAGCTATTTTAGCACAAACAAGTCTATTCACTGATAGGTTCTTGTGAGAAAAATAGGAAATTGGCCAATGAAAATTAAGGAAACACTCCAGCCATGTTGCAAAAGTAAACATTTAGGTAAATTACATTCATTGGAAACAGACAGTCATTCCTGTAACAGCACCCCATCCAGTCTATAAACAGCCTGAAGCAGGTCAGGGAATGATCGCAATTAACAAATTGAATGTTGTAATATCATTTAATTGTATATCATTACAACATAAAAAATACTACATCTAATACTAATCCAAGATAGATAAACTGACATATCTTATCCAATATAGGGTATAACCGATTTTTATCAAATCCAAGGAGAACATTTCGATCATTAACCTCGATTTATTTTAACCGCGACAGCTGTCGCATACACGTCCTTCAATGACAATGACAATGACAATATTTTATTCTCATAAACATATAAAGTGTAGAGAATTATATACATACAAAATTTGTACAGGACATATGATATACTACATCGATACATTTGTTAAGCAAGAGATTATCTTAAATATTGTTGAGTCGTATACTTATTTCTTTAATTAATTTCACAAGTGATTTCAATTCATCGTCTACTACAAAATTAAAAAGTGTATTAAATTTGAATGTATTTGGTCTTTCATAATAGTATCTAGATATATATTTTTTCTGTTTAATGCTATTTGATGATCGCTACAATTAAATAGATAATGGAATTCGTCTCCTATTTCAATCAGGTTACACAGACTACAGATTCTATTTTCTCTTGGGATGTTTCGATCGCCAATCGTGGGCATGTTTATTCTACCGTGCATACATTGTACGCACATTGGACATCGTTTAACTTTTTGCGGTCACACAACTGTATGGAATACAAGCTTTTATCGTTGTTACGTAATCGTCACATGCTGTCTACGTCATCACATGGTCACATAGATCGTCGTGTCAAACAACGTTCACAAATACGCGTTTACATTCATGTAAGGTGAGTCCACTGTTTAGGCCGAGTCCACTGTTTAGTCCGAGTCCACTGTTTAGGACGAGTTCACTGTATTTATTGTTATTTGCCAATATGGTCTTGTCATGACTTTAATAACGATATATTTACATTTTGGTGGCAGAGCCACGATATAAACTAAGTAAAAAGATTTGCAGTCTATGTGACCATATTTGACACCCAAAACGTGACATCAATCCATGCCGCGCATGAATATATTCACCCACCGGAACTACTTAATTGTAACTAACGTAAATCGTTTTTTATGTTAATAAAAAAGTATCAAAAAGACAGTTTATACAATATTTTTACACAAATAATAAAAAAAAATTAGACACCAAAAAAAAGACAGTTTAATCCTTATACGGATTCCTGTTGAAAAATGACCGTTTCTTCCATCTCGTCAAAAGACGCGTATGTCATTTTGACAGGCTCAGACAATAGGGTAAAAATGTATCTTTCGATGCCGTACAACAAATGCTTCTAAATTGTGTGATCGGGTCGAAATTGAAAACATGCAAACACTGCATATCTTCGTCCTCTGATTGTACTTGAATTTGGTCATTGGAGAACCCGGATGCACATATTATATCGGCGGTTATTTCTATTTTAAATATGATGACTTATCGTTTTCCTCCTAGTGTCAACATTGTAACAATAACTTTGTTATTCAGGACGACACTGAAACGACATTGGATCCAGCATAGATTCGGGCTAACACATAGCATACAGTAAGAAATCGGTAGTTTTCGCCCGTTTGTACATTCAGTGTATCGTTGACATGTTTCGCCCGTTTATACAATATAGTGTACATTTTTACATGTGCTGACCATTTATACAATTTGATGCATATTGTGACATGGTCCGCCCGTTTATAAAATACAGTGTATATGTTGACATGGTCCGACCGTTTATAAAATACAGTGTATATTTTGATATGTTCCGTCCGTTTATACAGTAAAGTGTATATTTTGATATGTTCCGTCCGTTTATACAGTAAAGTGTATATTTTGACATGTTTCGCCCGTTTATACAACTTGATGTATATTTTGACAAGTTCCACCCGTTTAAAAGATAAGTAGATATCTTGACATGGTCCGACCGTTTATACAATGTAGTGTGTATTTGTACATGTTCTGTTCGTTTATACAATTTGATGTATATTTTGACATGGTCCACCCGTTTAGTGTATATATGATATATATTTGTTTAACATGGTCCACCCGTTTAGTGTATATATGATATATATTTGTTTAACATGGTCCACCCGTTTAGTGTATATATGATATATATTTGTACAAGGTTACACTTTGTGCGATAAGCTCACGATGTTTGCACGAATTCTGTAAGATGTGTATACATGATAGAATAAATGTGCGATTGTATTGTGCAGGCAAATGTGCGATCGAAAAAGAAGTGCGTGCGCTAATCTTTATATCTCGGCCCCCAATTCCAGTTTGGTTGAGTTTTGTGGGACGCAATCAACTAACTGGAGAGATAAACAGAAACTACAATATTTGCTTCATAGCACGCTCTGTCATCACATCGATTTAACTTGTGTTGTTTTTCAAAACCTCCTATTTTGACGATATATTTATACCATCTGAACACCACCTAATATGTTTTCTAATTAATTACAATAGGCCTTTGCCTTTCGACGAACTAACTATCGCCCGAGGTGATCAATAATACAAACGTAACGATATTTTTCGTTGATATCTACTAAACTTGTAAACTCTTCCATGTTTTATGTCTATATGTGATCGTTTGTAATTCACTTGCTTTTTTGATAAAGGCGTAGATTGCCTCGAAAATTCGGCAATTTACTGTCGTTACTACTACATGACCAATTATCTATTTCTAGTAATACGCATCCAGCGACCATTTGTTTGTTAGGATCCAGTACCTATATTGGACCATACCGTCTTTAATACTTACTAGACCATAATGACCCTAGCTGTTAATAGGACGTTAAACAAAAACAAACCAAAATAGACCATATACATAGCATTGTATATTTAGAAATTTATTACGAATAATGTTAAAATGTTCGGAACGATTTTGTTTGATGATGATATTATACACTGTACATACATTATCTCTATAATATCCTAAATGGAGTTATGTGTGTCAGCTTATCCATGCTGGATTCAATTTCAGAAAATAAAATAACATTTAATATTTTTTTATTTCAACTACATATTGTATAATAATATCAGCGGCTTGTGATCTAACTGGTAACCGGCCTAACACCTTATTTATCATAACTTGCCATCGAGGCGTGAAATGTCGGATGTTGCACCAATAAGTCATACCGAATATCCCCTCAATAAGTAAGTGATAGCATATCATTGAATTGGTTGATTCTGCGATCATTCTGTTACAAGGATTGCGTACAGTATACCTGTATGTTTACCTGTATGTTTACCTGTATGTTTACTTGTATGTTTACCTGTATGTTTACTTGTATGTTTACTTGTATGTTTACTTGTATGTTTACCTGTATGTTTACCTGTATGTTTTCTTGTATGTTTACCTGAATGTTTACCTGAATGTTTACCTGTACGTTTACCTGTTTTACCTGGATGTTTCCGTGTATGTTTACCTGTATATTTACCAGTTTTTACCCGTTTATTTACCTGTTTTACCTGTATATTTACCAGTTTCTACCCGTTTATTTACCTGTTTTTACCTGTATATTTACCTGTTTTTACCCGTTTATTTACCTGTTTTTACCCGTTTATTTACCTGTTTTTACCCGTTTGTTTACCTGTTTTTACCCGTTTATTTACCAGTTTTTACCCGTTTGTTTACCTGTTTTTACCCGGTTATTTACCTGTTTTTTACCTGTATAATTACTTGTTTTTACCCGTTTATTTACCTGTTTTTACCCGTTTATTTACCAGTTTTTACCCGTTTATTTACCTGTTGCTACTAGTGATAAGTAAGAAACTTTGATGGTTTTGTATCAATGTAAACAAATCCATCGCGTTTCTTTGTTCCCCAAAAATGTATATTTTGACATATCCTCGCCCTTTTATAGAACTATAATATATATTTAGATGTTCGTTTTCACAGTACCCTTAAAGGTTCTGCTTCGAAAATTAAATCACAGTCGAATTATCCACTTGAAAATATTGTTCGTAAAAATTTCTTAGATTCCTTTATCGATGCGAACTAATGTTTTCAAAATGAAGCAGCTGACCAAAGTTCATCAATCACATGTTAATTTTCCTCGGGTAACAATAGTAAAAACGGCAACATCATTATATAGATATGATGATTCTGTAGGTTAACATCATTATATAGATATGATGATTCTGTAGGTTAACATCATTATATAGATATGATGATTCTGTAGGTTAACATCATTATATAGATATGATGATTCTGTAGGTTAACATCATTATATAGATATGATGATTCTGTAGGTTAACATCATTATATAGATATGATGATTCTGTAGGTTAACATCATTATATAGATATGATGATTCTGTAGGTTAACATCATTATATAGATATGATGATTCTGTAGGTAACATCATTATATAGATATGATGATTCTGTAGGTAACATCATTATATAGATATGATGATTCTGTAGGTTAACATCATGATGTAGATATGATGATTCTGTAGGTTAACATCATTATATAGATATGATGATTCTGTAGGTAACATCATTATATAGATATGATGATTCTGTAGGTTAACATTATTATATAGATATGATGATTCTGTAGGTAACATCATTATATAGATATGATGATTCTGTAGGTTAACATCATTATATAGATATGATGATTCTGTAGGTTAACATCATGATGTAGATATGATGATTCTGTAGGTTAACATTATTATATAGATATGATGATTCTGTAGGTAACATCATTATATAGATATGATGATTCTGTAGGTTAGCATCATTATATAGATATGATGATTCCTTCGAAGAGGCGAATGATTATCGAGGTATGAAGAATCTAGAGAGTAAATCAACAATTTTATTTACTCATTTTCAAGAAATATTTCACATTTATTTATAATATTAAATACTTAAAGAAACAAGAAGAGGTATAAGTAAAACATGTTTTATGTCTCCTTTGACTTACCTTGACAATTTTCACACAGGGTTTCACTTCAAAAATATCTCTGTTTCCAAACAGGAGACTAATATATCGATAGCCAATTCTCAAAACATCCGTAAAGGACCTTCCCTATAAAACAGATAATGACTCCAGTACTCCAAATAAGTCCGTGTACTTATCAAACAGATGGCAATAAAGTTCCGCAACACGCGTGTAAGTGATTGTAAACCCAATATTAATGAAAATCAAACAGCCTTTATAAATCACAAAACGTTCTCATCAACAGAATAAACGTTCCAAGATGTCAAGAAAGAGGCAATGATGCGACCTCAAACACGATCTGGTAACCAAACAGGGCGAAGGAATGTTTATAGGAGCAAGCCACTGGTGTTAACAGTGGCGGCGTGTCTCCAAATCAACTGTCTTAGCAGAGCACCGGTTGGCCAGACTAAGCAGTGAGCGTTGTTTGCGAAACTTTGTCAAGACATACCGTCAGAAAGGAAACGATTCTATGATAGCCAATCACAGACTCGGAATCAACATCGGCTGCTGTTGCTGCTGGAAAGAATCGTAAGTCAGCGATAGGCATACTGTACAGCCAAGTGTTCGGATACTGGCTGTGTCGCCTGGAATCCAAGTAGCACTAAACCCCGTGATGCCAATGTCGCCATATCTGTGTAATAGGCGAAACGGGCTATCGATAAATAAGAAGGATATATATGTGGAGTGTATTTTGCCGAGTGAGGCCCGGTGTGCTGTTAAAGGGTCCCGGGATGTGAGTAAGCCTGTCTCCACACAACAGGGTATCTAATCCAGACATTTAATAATATAACACAAACAAGAACAGGGAGGAAGATTACACAGAATCCGTCTCTAATTACACAATCTTTGTTATGATTATATTTAATTACCTTGTAGTTAGAAGGTACAAGAAACTTGTGACAATAAAGTCCCTTTTAAAACCGCTAAAAACAATTTCTACTGTGACGTCGTATCCTACTCGGTATTTGCATTCATATCAGACATTCGACGGAACAAATGTTTGGATGATTTTTACCGATATGCCCGTTGCCGAGTCTTCATGATGATTAATACCCAGTTCATGTATTGCATTTTAGGTTAGATTTACGATGAACATATACTGCTACACTCACCCTGTTAACGCCCTGTCACACAATATTGATTTACACCTCGATACATATAAAACAGTGTTTGACAGTCACCTAAGTCGCTTCTTCTGAGTTTGAAGAAAACTGTTTTTGTCTCAGATATTTGTAAAGCTTCATCGCGACCTAGATTGTAGTTGAGTCCAACACTAACAGCCATCTTAGAATATGCTGTACCGAACGTGCCATTTTCTGAAGAACCATATTATTTTGAAGCTGATCGAAATCAACTGTAATGAAATATTGTATCGTGTACTGTAATATGTTTTCTTACGAGTTCTGTGAGAGCTGACGAACAGCTTTTATTAGAACTGAAAATATACCATCATTTTGGAGAGAAATTCCATATGAACATTTTAGCTGTCAATGGACATAATGGTATGCTCTGATATACTTAGAGACATTATATCACAGCTTTATTTTTAAATGTGGGATTTTTGTCATACACATCACGTCGACTATCTGTCAGAGTATTGATTACGGTAACTTTGTTATGACGTCATACGCTCCGCCAGGGTTCGGACAAATAGAATGACCTCTTAGTAATACCATCTCAGATTGATAACGTATCGGAATACCAGATATCAGTGGTACGATGTCAGAACATGTCGGACCCTGGTGCGAGAAAAGTGACAGTGTCGGGTCACGTGACAGAAGGACACATCTGTCCTCTGCTATCCATGTTGTCTTTGTTTCCCTAGTTACACTGAGTCAACATTAACAAGCTATACCGAGGGATGTAACGGTTATACAAGTAATGCTGTAAACATTAGGCCCCCATGTAGGAATATACACACTATTGGAATATACACACTATTGGGATATACACACTATTGGGATATACACACTATTGGGATATACACACTATTGGAATATACACACTATAGGGATATACAAAATATTGGAATATACACATTATAGGGATATACACACTATTGGGATATACACAATATTGGGATATACACAATATTGAGATATATACAGTATTGGAATATACACACTATTGGGATATACACAATATTTGGATATACACACTATTGGGATATACACAATGTTGAGATATACACACTATTGGAATATACACATTATAGGGATATAAACAATATTGGGATATACACACTATTGGGATATACACACTATTGGAATATACACATTATAGGGATATAAACAATATTGGGATATACACACTATTGGGATATACACAATATTGGGATATATACAATATTGGGATATACACACTATTGTGATATACACACTATAGGGATATACACAATATTGGGATATACACACTATTGGGATATACACACTATTGGGATATACACACTATTGGAATATACACACTATTGGGATATACACAATATTGGGATATACACACTATTGGGATATACACAATGTTGAGATATACACACTATTGGAATATACACATTATAGGGATAAACAGAATATTGGGATATACACACTATTGGAATATACACACTATTGGGATATACACACTATTGGGATATACACACTATTGGGATATACACACTATTGGGATATACGCAATATTGGGATATACACAATATTGGGATATACACACTATTGGGATATACACACTATTGGAATATACACACTATTGGAATATACACACTATTGGGATATACACACTATTGGGATATACACACTATTGGAATATACACACTATTGGGATATACACACTATTGGGATATACACAATATTGGGATATACACACTATTGGAATATACACATATTGGGATATACACACTATTGGGATATACACACTATTGGGATATACACACTATTGGGATATACACACTATTGAATATACACAATATTGGGATATACACAGTATTGGGATATACACACTATTGGATATACACACTATTGGGATATACACAATATTGGGATATACACACTATTGGGATATACACACTATTGGAATATACACAATATTGGGATATACACACTATTGTGAATATACACACTATTGGGATATACACACTATTGGGATATACACACTATTGGGATATACACACTATTGGAATATACATTCTATTGAGATATACGAAATATTGGAATATACACAATATTGGGATATGTATACAAACTATTGGAATATACACACTATTGGATTATACACATTATTTAGGGGATAGTAAGTTGTTTTTCGTGGCTATACTGGCGATTAGAACATGAAATTTGGTTTGAACTCGAGACCGATAGGTCCCCCCCCCCCCCCCCCCCCCCCCCCCCCGCTCCCCCTCAAAATCATAGCAGATACTAACCAATACCATTTGATATCTTTTGAAATCATATTTTAAGTCAAAGTTCAAAAAACATTTAGCAGCAATCTGTTGTGCAGGAGAAACTCAGCCAAATGACAACATAAGCAGAATGCGAGTGCTTGCCACCGCCACAACAGAGTGCGAGAGAAAAGCCTGGTTTGTTAAATTTTGATGTTTTAAACAATCAAAAATTTGTTGTTAAAAGGCGACCAATTTTCAAAAACAAAATATTCAGCAGCAACTGAATAGCAAGTAAACAAAGAACACCACAAAATCGGTGCAACCGTGACGCAAAAATCAATTTCAAAAATATATTCAGCAAAAACTGAAAACGATGGTGGGGAGCCCCAAGTGCCCGGCTGAAAAAAAATGTACGCCAATGTACAAAAATACTGCATTCCAATTGCAGTATATCAAGATTAAGGAGCCGACCCAAACAAGGTTATGGGCGATTTGGCATCCTCCAAGATTTCAGCAAATACACCACACCAAAGTAAAAAACAGTCACGTAAAAGCAAGACAATTAAATAAAGATCCAAAACAAATTTTAAGATACTATATCAAATGACCAGGCAATGCTCTCACACATCTTTAAAAGTTAAATGTTTGCTGAACAAAATAGCACCCAGAATTAGCACCATAACCATGGCCCCCTTTCCCCAAAAACAGGGGCCATACTAGTATTATTGCCCAATAATGCCTGAAGACCCTGCTGTAACCTGTATAGGAAAATATCGTTTCCCAAGTTACTTAGATGAAGCCCCATCCAAGAATAGACTTGTGTTCTCACCTGTAATCTCTGGGTATCTTATATACCCGCCCCCATTCCTAATTAGGTAAGAACTTATTTGACTGTTAATACGTACAGGTATCTTACGAACTGACTGATGTTGTAACCCCCCTCCCCTCCCCTCCACTGTAAACGCGGTAAAATTGCTTACCACACAATTCTCGTGTTTGGGAACATAGTTTGTAAGGTTTCCAGATCTGAAAGCATTTTATACCACAATGATCCTGAATTCACTTTACCAACATCATTGCCTCCACAATGGATGACTAAAATGTCTGGAGGATTCCCAATGGGGAGTAGAAGTTTAATATGACGGATAACACTGTTCCACCTTAAACCTCCTTTGGCATGCCATAAGATGGAGGCACCATAACGACCCAGGTCAAGGCATGATCCTTCCTTGGAGGCCTTGCATGACAGAAAGCTCTTCTTATAATGGATGAACAAACTATCCAAATTCTTTTGTGGTACTCTGTGAAGACCTAAACTTACAATAAGTTACTGCAATTGAGCCAATTTTTGATGATGAACAGAAAGCTACCCTGCATATGAAATTCTTTTGTTTGCTACATTGATGGGAAAAAAACCTGGTATTCTGACTACAAATGAATTCAATTGATCTACAATAAGGATACAGTTGAAATTCGAATGTATTTTTTATATGCTCTTGACTCCCAACGACCCATTTCCTTAATTTTTTTCATCAGAGAAACCCTTCAACGAAGCGACGGTAGCTGCCCCCACCCTAAAGGAGTGAGACTTGTAGCCACTTGAATGAATGCCAATTACATTCAAAGCCTTTTTCAAAACTGCTGAAAACTGATAGCGAGTCACCGGAACATTGTTACAGTGACAGAAAAACACCCCAGGGGCATGGCCACGGGAGGCTATAAAATTCTTAACTAACCTAAAAGGGCAAACGGTTTCCTTGTTCTCCTGTAATGTTATGACAACCCCAGATCCACACTGATCTGTTTTTGAATGAGGAAGCTTTAGCTGAACCAGGCGCTCTATTGTAGAAACTGAGACATTATGCGCCAATAACGCATGTCCATACTCCCCCTGCTTAGCTGCTACCAATTCCCCAACACGCAAAAATGCAAAAAATGCTACTGAAAAAAGGGGGGCGCGAACATATTTGCTTCATAAGGTGAAATACAAACATAAGGTAGAATGTTGATAATCTTGGTGAGGAGCTCTGGAGTAACGGGTAGACGGGAATCACATCTAGCATCTAGTCTTGCCATACCAAGAAGCATGTTTTTGATAATGAAAAATTGAGTCACACCCACAACTCCACTCATTTTACATTTGAAACCTATACCAGAAATATAAGCCCTTGCAGTAGATGGAGCAATACCTTGTGACGACAAATACGCGATAAACTCCATTGCACTCTGTTGGGTTGGTGGCCAAGAACAGTTTGAGAGGTAAGTTTTACAAAACTGTTCGAAACAAACTATTCCAGTCTCATACACTTATCTAGAGTTTGATGAAATGGAAGCTCTCAGGAGCCGGTTAATTTCGTGTTGGATATCAACTCTAGGAATGAAGCCAGAATTTCTGATGGTACCAGCTCTGCGAGAGGTGCCAATCCGCGGAAGCGGTCCCATTGCTGCCGAGAGATAGCATCAGCAATACGATTTAACTTCCCATCAATATGAACTGCCCTAAACTGAATATTGTACAACATACACCTCAGTATAAATGGGCGAATGAAACCCATGACTCTACACAATTTTGAAGTTTTCTTGTTCAAAATTGCCACTAGGCCTTCATTATCTGTATTCAAAATGATTTTTTTGTTTTCAAGTTCAGAGCCCCAAATAAAAATTGCCATGACAATAGGAATAAGTTCCAGAAAGGTGATGTCCCGAATGATTGGTGAACCTATCCATGCTTCAGGCCAGGGAAAAAATGCCCACTCATTTTACATTTGAAACCTATACCAGAAATATAAGCCCTTGCAGTAGATGGAGCAATACCTTGTGACGACAAATACGCGATAAACTCCATTGCACTCTGTTGGGTTGGTGGCCAAGAACAGTTTGAGAGGTAAGTTTTACAAAACTGTTCGAAACAAACTATTCCAGTCTCATACACTTATCTAGAGTTTGATGAAATGGAAGCTCTCAGGAGCCGGTTAATTTCGTGTTGGATATCAACTCTAGGAATGAAGCCAGAATTTCTGATGGTACCAGCTCTGCGAGAGGTGCCAATCCGCGGAAGCGGTCCCATTGCTGCCGAGAGATAGCATCAGCAATACAATTTAACTTCCCATCAATATGAACTGCCCTAAACTGAATATTGTACAACATACACCTCAGTATAAATGGGCGAATGAAACCCATGACTCTACACGATTTTGAAGTTTTCTTGTTCAAAATTGCCACTAGGCCTTCATTATCTGTATTCAAAATGATTTTTTTGTTTTCAAGTTCAGAGCCCCAAATAAAAATTGCCATGACAATAGGAATAAGTTCCAGAAAGGTGATGTCCCGAATGATTGGTGAACCTATCCATGCTTCAGGCCAGGGAAAAAATGCCCACTCATTTTACATTTGAAACCTATACCAGAAATATAAGCCCTTGCAGTAGATGGAGCAATACCTTGTGACGACAAATACGCGATAAACTCCATTGCACTCTGTTGGGTTGGTGGCCAAGAACAGTTTGAGAGGTAAGTTTTACAAAACTGTTCGAAACGAACTATTCCAGTCTCATACACTTATCTAGAGTTTGATGAAATGGAAGCTCTCAGGAGCCGGTTAATTTCGTGTTGGATATCAACTCTAGGAATGAAGCCGGAATTTCCGATGGTACCAGCTCTGCGAGAGGTGCCAATCCGCGGAAGCGGTCCCATTGCTGCCGAGAGATAGCATCAGCAATACAATTTAACTTCCCATCAATATGAACTGCCCTAAACTGAATATTGTACAACATACACCTCAGTATAAATGGGCGAATGAAACCCATGACTCTACACGATTTTGAAGTTTTCTTGTTCAAAATTGCCATTAGGCCTTCATTATCTGTATTCAAAATGATTTTTTTGTTTTCAAGTTCAGAGCCCCAAATAAAAATTGCCATGACAATAGGAATAAGTTCCAGAAAGGTGATGTCCCGAATGATTGGTGAACCTATCCATGCTTCAGGCCAGGGAAAAAATGCCCACTCATTTTACATTTGAAACCTATACCAGAAATATAAGCCCTTGCAGTAGATGGAGCAATACCTTGTGACGACAAATACGCGATAAACTCCATTGCACTCTGTTGGGTTGGTGGCCAAGAACAGTTTGAGAGGTAAGTTTTACAAAACTGTTCGAAACGAACTATTCCAGTCTCATACACTTATCTAGAGTTTGATGAAATGGAAGCTCTCAGGAGCCGGTTAATTTCGTGTTGGATATCAACTCTAGGAATGAAGCCGGAATTTCCGATGGTACCAGCTCTGCGAGAGGTGCCAATCCGCGGAAGCGGTCCCATTGCTGCCGAGAGATAGCATCAGCAATACAATTTAACTTCCCATCAATATGAACTGCCCTAAACTGAATATTGTACAACATACACCTCAGTATAAATGGGCGAATGAAACCCATGACTCTACACGATTTTGAAGTTTTCTTGTTCAAAATTGCCATTAGGCCTTCATTATCTGTATTCAAAATGATTTTTTTTGTTTTCAAGTTCAGAGCCCCAAATAAAAATTGCCATGACAATAGGAATAAGTTCCAGAAAGGTGATGTCCCGAATGATTGGTGAACCTATCCATGCTTCAGGCCAGGGAAAAAATGCCCATTTACCATAAAAGAAGCCCATCACCCGCCCCCCCCCCCCCCCCCCCCCCCCCCTCCCCCTTGTGCTGTCACCCCCTGCACTGTGAATAGCTGTAACTCTGAGTTGTTGACCCAATCTTTCTCAGGAAAACTACAATATCCATTAAAAAGCTCTAAAAAAGTAAGCCAAGTATGGATATCATCCCTCAATCCTTGGGAAACTCGTATAAAGTGATGTGGCCTGTTAACTCCTGACATCGCATTGTTGAAACGCCGCATAAATGCACGGGGAGCTGGAATTGCCCTTACACAAAAATTCAGAGACCCAGTCAAGGCCTGAAGTTGTTTTAGTGTGACTTTTTTCTTAACAGCAACCTCATTCAGTAACCCAACTAGCAACACCAGCTTATCACTGGTAATTTTAATTTGCATATTTATAGAATCTATTTCCAAACCTAAAAATGTTAAAATAGGGGTTGGTAAAGCAGTTTTTTCTACGGCAATAGGAACCCCCAAATCAGTACAGATCCTGTCAAAAGTGTTCATGAAATAGAAGCATTCAGAAGTACCGTCCTTACCAGCAAAGAAAAAATCATCTAAATAGTGATCTAGATCTGAACAGTGCTGTGAACTATCCAACTTTACCACCTCCCGAACAATCCATTCCAGAGCCGTTGAAAATTTCTCAAATAATGAACAGGATATTGCACAACCCATAGGTAAACATTTATCAACAAAAATTTGTTCCCCAAGTTTAAACCCCAACAAATTGAAGTCAGAAGGACTGATAGGTAATAAACGAAATGCAGACTTTATGTCCATTTTTCCCACCAAAGTGTTGGGTCCAAGACATTGAACTATATTAATTATGCGGTCAAAATTTGTATAAAGCACCCTACAAAAATTCTCATCAATGAACGTGTTAACACTGTTATCCTTCGGATATGAAAGATGGTGAATCAATCTCCATGACCAATCTTTCTTGGGTACCAAACCAATCGGAGAAAGTTTCAATGTGGACAAAGGCCCCGCTACTCTACCTGCATCTATCTCTTTCTGTATCTTCTTGAGAACCTCATTTTCATTACCCTTAACCGAAAGTAAATTCCGACAATTAGAATGTACACGTGGACCTCGATAATGTAATGAAAAACCAAAACGAAAACCAGACACTAGCTCATCCACTAAAATACTGTCTAGATGTGACCGCAACAAATTGCTGAGAATGTCAGGTTTAATTGGTGTTCGCCCGAGATCCATTAAACTTGTTATAACCCCCGGCTGGAGGTTGACAACTACCTGCTTTGCTGGTGGAAGGATTGTTGCCTGACATAGAAGAATAATTCATATTAGAATTATTTGTCTGTGCCCCCAGCTGATAACAGTTAATCTTCCTATGATTTCCTGAGCAATGTAAACAAATATGTTTGTAAAAACAAAAAGACCTGTTACAGTTGCCATTATTAAAATCAAAACATTTCTTTATGCCCTGAACCATCCTGGGAGGTTTTGTTATGGCTGACGAAGTTGCGCCCCCAAAATGCATATAAAGGAGCCACAGCTCCTGGTCCACTGTATTCCAAGGAATAGCATGGTTTTGGGCCTTTTTTAAGCGGAACTGCTCATCATAACTCCTCCATCCAAGACCTCCAACCCTTTTTGCCCCTAACCTTACTGTATGCATGTACTTTAACATGCTAGATACCTCTCCTGGATACACTGATGTGTACATTGACATGAACACGATGAACGCATATCCAAGTCGACTATTGTAGGGGTTTTATTTTTACTTTTTACAACAAATTCACCCCCAACCAAAGACAAGCGTTTCTCGTCATCTATCCGAGAAGGCTTTGCTAACATACGACCAAGGTCAATAAATTCCTTGCCCATGATTTTTTGCCTTATGGATTGTGAAATGTTACTGCCTAAATCATTATTGACACTGGCAACTCTTTTGGGTCAAACTGACTAACACAGCTCGATATTGTAGACTGAGAGGGCTCCAGGGATGGATTTACAGTATTACATGCTACTATACCTTCTGGTTGAGTGGCGGTAACTGGCTCTATTGCTGAATGAACTGCCTCAACCAGGCGAGGGGTAACTCTGGCAGATACTGCCTCCACGACCTCGAAATACTGAACAGTAGAGTGTAAGAAGGACACAATGAATCGCTTAATTGCGGAAGGAATACATAGCCAAACTGTAGCCGAATGATAAATCGGCGCCCGCATGGCTACCGTGGCCTATTTTCAGTTACACTTATCGGTAACACAATTTTTAAATATCTGAGTCCGATTATACCATCGGAGAGCAAAAGGCCCATCCAAACCCTCAATCAATGACAATGAATACAGCAGCGTTCAAGGTTGGTTGATAATAATGGTTGGTAGCTGTCCCGAAGGAAATTAATCGGACATTTGTATCTCACACGCTAGCAATGGCTACCAAATATCAGGAACTGCCAAGGGCGATAACTCTAATTGCAAATATGGAAATAAACTACCAAACCAAGGGAAGTAACCGTACAGGATAAATCAAACTATATTGCTACCTAACAACAACTTACCAATAAAGAAATTAACAAGCAGTCTTCATTATGATCAATTAAATTATATTCTAGGAATAATTTTTATTATAGGGATATACACAATATTGGTATATACACACTATAGGAATATACACATCATAGGGATATACACAATATTGGGATATACACACGATAGGGATATACACAATATTGGTATATACACACTATTGGAATATACACACTATTGGAATATACACAATATTGGGATATGCACAATATTGGGATATACACACTCTTGGGATATACACACTATTGGAATATACATAATATTGGGATATACACACTATTGGGATATACACAATATTGGGATATTCAAACTATTGGGATATACAAACTATAGGGATATACACACTATTGGGATAAACACACTATTGGAATATACACAACATTGAAATATACACAATATTGGGATATACACAATATTGGGATAAACACATTATAGGAATATGCACACTATTGGGATATACACACTATTGGAATATACACACTATTGGGATATACACAATATTGGGATATACACAATATTGGGATATACACACTATTGGGATATACACACTATTGGGATATACACACTATTGGAATATACACAACATTGAAATATACACAATATTGGGATATACGCATTATAGGGATATACACACTATTGTGATATACACACTATTGGGATAAGCACCACACACACACACACACACACACACACACACACACACACACACACAGGACTTGAAATACAACTATTATTTTTGACATACAGCAAGTACTGTCAATAAAAATCTCAGTCTAGACACGCTGATTATCTTAGAAATGAAACTCTTACCCTACGCATCCAGCTATCTCTTTACACAAAGCGTTTATGAAATTCTAAATCTAAACACAGTGCGAATATCGCCAACAAAGCTCTCAATCAAGATACACTGCAGATGTCGTCAATAAAACACTCAATCTAGATTCACTGCAAATTTCATCAATAACTCTCTACATACACTATGGATATTGTCAATAAAACGCTCAATCTACACACCCAGCCATCTCTATACACAAAGCTTCCATTGTCAATAAAACGCTCAATCTACACACCCAGCCATCTCTATACACAAAGCTTCCATTGTCAATAAAACGCTCAATCTACACACCCAGCCATCTCTATACACAAAGCTTCCATTGTCAATAAAACTCTCAATCTACACACCCAGCCATCTCTATACACAAAGCTTCCATTGTCAATAAAACTCTCAATCTACACACCCAGCCATCTCTATACACAAAGCTTCCATTGTCAATAAAACTCTCAATCTACACACCCAGTCATCTCTATACACAAAGCTTCCATTGTCAATAAAACGCTCAATCTACACACCCAGCCATCTCTATACACAAAGCTTCCATTGTCAATAAAACTCTCAATCTACACACCCAGCCATCTCTATACACAAAGCTTCCATTGTCAATAAAACTCTCAATCTACACACCCAACTATCTCTATACACAAAGCTCCCATTGTCAATAAAACTCTCAATCTACACACCCAGCCATCTCTATACACAAAGCTTCCATTGTCAATAAAACTCTCAATCTACACACTCAGCCATCTCTATACACAAAGCTTCCATTGTCAATAAAACTCTCAATCTACACACCCAGCCATCTCTATACACAAAGCTTCCATTGTCAATAAAACGCTCAATCTACACACCCAGCCATCTCTATACACAAAGCTTCCATTGTCAATAAAACGCTCAATCTACACACCCAGCCATCTCTATACACAAAGCTTCCATTGTCAATAAAACTCTCAATCTACACACCCAGCCATCTCTATACACAAAGCTTCCATTGTCAATAAAACTCTCAATCTACACACCCAGCCATCTCTATACACAAAGCTTCCATTGTCAATAAAACTCTCAATCTACACACCCAGCCATCTCTATACACAAAGCTTCCATTGTCAATAAAACTCTCAATCTACACACCAGCCATCTCTATACACAAAGCTTCCATTGTCAATAAAACTCTCAATCTACACACCCAGCCATCTCTATACACAAAGCTTCCATTGTCAATAAAACTCTCAATCTACACACCCAGCCATCTCTATACACAAAGCTTCCATTGTCAATAAAACCTCAATCTACACACCCAGCCATCTCTATACACAAAGCTTCCATTGTCAATAAAACGCTCAATCTACACACCCAGCCATCTCTATACACAAAGCTTCCATTGTCAATAAAACTCTCAATCTACACACCCAGCCATCTCTATACACAAAGCTTCCATTGTCAATAAAACTCTCAATCTACACACCCAGCCATCTCTATACACAAAGCTTCCATTGTCAATAAAACTCTCAATCTACACACCCAGCCATCTCTATACACAAAGCTTCCATTGTCAATAAAACTCTCAATCTACACACCCAGCCATCTCTATACACAAAGCTTCCATTGTCAATAAAACTCTCAATCTACACACCCAGCCATCTCTATACACAAAGCTTCCATTGTCAATAAAACTCTCAATCTACACACCCAGCCATCTCTATACACAAAGCTTCCATTGTCAATAAAACTCTCAATCTACACACCCAGCCATCTCTATACACAAAGCTTCCATTGTCAATAAAACTCTCAATCTACACACCCAGCCATCTCTATACACAAAGCTTCCATTGTCAATCAAACTCTCAATCTACACACCCAGCCATCTCTATACACAAAGCTTCCATTGTCAATAAAACTCTCAATCTACACACCCAGCCATCTCTATACACAAAGCTTCCATTGTCAATAAAACTCTCAATCTACACACCCAGCCATCTCTATACACAAAGCTTCCATTGTCAATAAAACTCTCAATCTACACACCCAGCCATCTCTATACACAAAGCTTCCATTGTCAATAAAACTCTCAATCTACACACCCAGCCATCTCTATACACAAAGCTTCCATTGTCAATAAAACTCTCAATCTACACACCCAGCCATCTCTATACACAAAGCTTCCATTGTCAATAAAACTCTCAATCTACACACCCAGCCATCTCTATACACAAAGCTTCCATTGTCAATAAAACTCTCAATCTACACACCCAGCCATCTCTATACACAAAGCTTCCATTGTCAATAAAACGCTCAATCTACACACCCAGCCATCTCTATACACAAAGCTTCCATTGTCAATCAAACTCTCAATCTACACACCCAGCCATCTCTATACACACAGCTTCCATTGTCAATAAAACTATCAATCTACACACCCAGCTATCTCTATACACAAAGCTTCCATTGTCAATAAAACACTCAATCTACACACCCAGCCATGTCTATACACAAAGCTTCCATTGTCAATCAAACTCTCAATCTACACACCCAGTCATCTCTATACACAAAGCTTCCATTGTCAATAAAACGCTCAATCTACACACCCAGCCATCTCTATACACAAAGCTTCCATTATCAATAAAACTCTCAATCTACACACCCAGCCATCTCTATACACAAAGCTTCCATTGTCAATAAAACTCTCAATCTACACACCCAGCCATCTCTATACACAAAGCTTCCATTGTCAATAAAACTCTCAATCTACACACCCAGCCATCTCTATACACAAAGCTTCCATTGTCAATAAAACTCTCAATCTACACACCCAGCCATCTCTATACACAAAGCTTCCATTGTCAATAAAACTCTCAATCTACACACCCAGCCATCTCTATACACAAAGCTTCCATTGTCAATAAAACTCTCAATCTACACACCCAGCCATCTCTATACACAAAGCTTCCATTGTCAATAAAACTCTCAATCTACACACCCAGCCATCTCTATACACAAAGCTTCCATTGTCAATAAACTCTCAATCTACACACCCAGCCATCTCTATACACAAAGCTTCCATTGTCAATAAAACTCTCAATCTACACACCCAGCCATCTCTATACACAAAGCTTCCATTGTCAATAAAACTCTCAATCTACACACCCAGCCATCTCTATACACAAAGCTTCCATTGTCAATAAAACGCTCAATCTACACACCCAGCCATCTCTATACACAAAGCTTCCATTGTCAATAAAACTCTCAATCTACACACCCAGCCATCTCTATACACAAAGCTTCCATTGTCAATAAAACTCTCAATCTACACACCCAGCCATCTCTATACACAAAGCTTCCATTGTCAATAAAACTCTCAATCTACACACCCAGCCATCTCTATACACACAGCTTCCATTGTCAATAAAACTCTCAATCTACACACCCAGCCATCTCTATACACAAAGCTTCCATTGTCAATAAAACTCTCAATCTACACACCCAGCCATCTCTATACACAAAGCTTCCATTGTCAATAAAACTCTCAATCTACACACCCAGCCATCTCTATACACAAAGCTTCCATTGTCAATAAAACGCTCAATCTACACACCCAGCCATCTCTATACACAAAGCTTCCATTGTCAATAAAACTCTCAATCTACACACCCAGCCATCTCTATACACAAAGCTTCCATTGTCAATAAAACGCTCAATCTACACACCCAGCCATCTCTATACACAAAGCTTCCATTGTCAATAAAACTCTCAATCTACACACCCAGCCATCTCTATACACAAAGCTTCCATTGTCAATAAAACTCTCAATCTACACACCCAGCCATCTCTATACACAAAGCTTCCATTGTCAATAAAACTCTCAATCTACACACCCAGCCATCTCTATACACAAAGCTTCCATTGTCAATAAAACGCTCAATCTACACACCCAGCCATCTCTATACACAAAGCTTCCATTGTCAATAAAACTCTCAATCTACACACCCAGCCATCTCTATACACAAAGCTTCCATTGTCAATAAAACTCTCAATCTACACACCCAGCCATCTCTATACACACAGCTTCCATTGTCAATAAAACTATCAATCTACACACCCAGCTATCTCTATACACAAAGCTTCCATTGTCAATAAAACTCTCAATCTACACACCCAGCCATCTCTATACACAAAGCTTCCATTGTCAATAAAACTCTCAATCTACACACCCAGCCATCTCTATACACAAAGCTTCCATTGTCAATAAAACTCTCAATCTACACACCCAGCCATCTCTATACACAAAGCTTCCATTGTCAATAAAACTCTCAATCTACACACCCAGCCATCTCTATACACAAAGCTTCCATTGTCAATAAAACTCTCAATCTACACACCCAGCCATCTCTATACACAAAGCTTCCATTGTCAATAAAACGCTCAATCTACACACCCAGCCATCTCTATACACAAAGCTTCCATTGTCAATAAAACTCTCAATCTACACACCCAGCCATCTCTATACACAAAGCTTCCATTGTCAATAAAACTCTCAATCTACACACCCAGCCATCTCTATACACAAAGCTTCCATTGTCAATAAAACTCTCAATCTACACACCCAGCCATCTCTATACACAAAGCTTCCATTGTCAATAAAACTCTCAATCTACACACCCAGCCATCTCTATACACAAAGCTTCCATTGTCAATAAACTCTCAATCTACACACCCAGCCATCTCTATACACAAAGCTTCCATTGTCAATAAAACTCTCAATCTACACACCCAGCCATCTCTATACACACAGCTTCCATTGTCAATAAAACTATCAATCTACACACCCAGCCATCTCTATACACAAAGCTTCCATTGTCAATAAAACACACAATCTACACACCCAGTCATCTCTATACACAAAGCTTCCATTGTCAATAAAACGCTCAATCTACACACCCAGCCATCTCTATACACAAAGCTTCCATTGTCAATAAAACTCTCAATCTACACACCCAGCCATCTCTATACACAAAGCTTCCATTGTCAATAAAACTCTCAATCTACACACCCAGCCATCTCTATACACAAAGCTTCCATTGTCAATAAAACTCTCAATCTACACACCCAGCCATCTCTATACACAAAGCTTCCATTGTCAATAAAACTCTCAATCTACACACCCAGCCATCTCTATACACAAAGCTTCCATTGTCAATAAAACTCTCAATCTACACACCCAGCCATCTCTATACACAAAGCTTCCATTGTCAATAAAACACTCAATCTACACACCCAGCCATCTCTATACACAAAGCTTCCATTGTCAATAAAACGCTCAATCTACACACCCAGCCATCTCTATACACAAAGCTTCCATTGTCAATAAAACGCTCAATCTACACACCCAGCCATCTCTATACACAAAGCTTCCATTGTCAATAAAACTCTCATTCCAAACGCACACTTCTTATTGTCAATTAAATGTGTATCATAGAAAGAAAGGGTCTATAATAAATAAATAAAAAAATATCAGTACAACTTCCTTTCAAACTTAAAGTCTTAATTGTCAATCAAACTCCCATCCTAGTTATACAGTGTACAATGTCAATAAAAATCTCTTTCTAGACATTCAGTTAAAAATGTCAATAAAACTCTCATTCTTGACATACAGTGTACAACGTCAATATAAATCTCATTGTAGACATACAGCGTTCAATGTCAATAAAACTCTCATTCTAGACATACAACGTAAAATGTCAATATAACTCTTATTCTAGACATACAGCGTACAATGTCAATAAAACTCTCATTCTAGACATACAGCGTAAAATGTCAATAAAACTCCTATCCTAGACATACAGCGTACAATGTTAATAAAACTCCTATCCTAGACATACAGCGTACAATGCCAATAAAACTCATTCTAGACATACAGCGTACAATGTCAATAAAACTCTCATTCTAGACATACAGCGTACAATATTAATAAAACTCTCATTCTAGGCATACAGCGTACAATGTTAATAAAACTCTAGACATACAGCGTACAATGTCAATAAAACTCTTATTCTAGACAAACAGCGTACAATGTCAATAAAACTCTCATTCTATACTTACAGCGTACAATGTCAATAAAACTCTCATTCTAGACATACAGCGTAAAATGTCAATAAAACTCTAGACATACAGCGTACAATGTCAATAAAACTCTTATTCTAGACAAACAGCGTACAATGTCAATAAAAATCACTTCTAGGCACACAGCGTAAAATGTCAATAAAACTCTCATTCTATACTTACAGCGTACAATGTCAATAAAACTCTCATTTTAGACATACAGCGTACAATGTTAATAAAACTCTAGACATACAGCGTACAATGTCAATAAAACTCATTCTAGACATACAGCGTACAATGTCAATAAAAATCTCATTCTAGGACATACAGCGTACAATGTTCAATTAAAACTCTATTCTAGACATACAGCGTACAATGTCAATAAAACTCTTATTCTAGACATACAGCGTACAATGTCAATAAAACTCATTCTAGACATACAGCGTACAATGTCAATAAAACTCTCATTCTAGACATACAGCGTACAATGTCAATAAAATCACTTCTAGACATACAGCGTACAATGTCAATAAAACTCTATTCTAGACATACAGCGTACAATGTCAATAAAACTCACTTCTAGACATACAGCGTACAATGTCAATAAAATCTCATTCTAGACATACAGCGTACAATGTCAATAAAACTCTCATTCTAGACATACAGCGTACAATGTCAATAAAACTCATTCTAGACATACAGCGTACAATGTCAATTAAAATCACTTCCAGACATACAGCGTACAATGTCAATAAAACTTCATCTAGACAACAGCGTAACAATGTCAATAAACATCATTCTAGACATTACAGCGTACAATGTCAATAAACTCACATTCTAGACATACAGTGTACAATGTCAATAAAACTCTCATTCTAGACATAACAGCGTTACAATGTCAATAAAACTCATTCTAGACATTACAGCGTACAATGTCAATAACAATCTCATTCCTAGACATACAGCGTACACATGTCAATAAAACTCTTATTCTAGACATACAGCGTACAATGTCAATAAACTCTATTCTAGACATACAGCGTACAATGTCAATAAAACTCCACTTCTAGACATACAGCGTACAATGTCAATAAAACTCACATTCTAGACATACAGCGTACAATGTCAATAAAACTCTATTCTAGACATACAGCGTACAATGTCAATAACAATCTACATTCCTAGACATTACAGGTACAATGTCAATAAAACTCTTATTCTAGACATACAGCGTACAATGTCAATACAAATCACTTCTAGGCATACAGCGTACAATGTCAATAAAACTCATTCTAGACATACAGCGTACAATGTCAATAAAACTCTCATTCTAGACATACAGCGTACAATGTCAATAAAACTCATTCTAGACATACAGCGTAAAATGTTAATAAAACTCATTCTAGACATACAGCGTACAATGTCAATAAAACTCTAATTCTAGACATACAGCGTACAATGTCAATAAAACTCATTCTAGACATACAGCGTACAATGTCAATAAAACTCATTCTAGACATACAGCGTACAATGTCAATTAAAATCACTTCCAGACATACAGCGTACAATGTCAATAAAACTCTCATTTTAGACATACAGCGTACAATGTCAATAAAACTCATTCTAGACATACAGCGTACAATGTCAATAAAAATCACATTCTAGACATACAGCGTACAATGTCAATAACAATCTCATCCTAGACATACAGCGTACAATGTCAATAAAACTCATTCTAGACATACAGCGTACAATGTTAATAAAACTCTAGACATACAGCGTACAATGTCAATAAAACTCTTATTCTAGACAAACAGCGTACAATGTCAATAAAACTCTCATTCTATACTTACAGCGTACAATGTCAATAAAACTCTCATTCTAGACATACAGCGTAAAATGTCAATAAAACTCTAGACATACAGCGTACAATGTCAATAAAACTCTTATTCTAGACAAACAGCGTACAATGTCAATAAAAATCACTTCTAGGCACACAGCGTAAAATGTCAATAAAACTCTCATTCTATACTTACAGCGTACAATGTCAATAAAACTCTCATTTTAGACATACAGCGTACAATGTTAATAAAACTCTAGACATACAGCGTACAATGTCAATAAAACTCTTATTCTAGACAAACAGCGTACAATGTCAATAAAAATCACTTTTAGGCACACAGCGTAAAATGTCAATAAAACTCTCATTGTAGACATACAGCGTACAATGTCAATACAAATCTTATTCTAGACATACTGCGTTCAATGTCAATAAAACTCTTATCCTAGACATACAGCGTACAATGTCAATACAAATCACTTCTAGGCATACAGCGTACAATGTCAATAAAACTCATTCTAGACATACAGCGTACAATGTCAATAAAACTCTCATTCTAGACATACAGCGTACAATGTCAATTAAAATCACTTCCAGACATACAGCGTACAATGTCAATAAAACTCTCATTTTAGACATACAGCGTACAATGTCAATAAAACTCATTCTAGACATACAGCGTACAATGTCAATAAAAATCACATTCTAGACATACAGCGTACAATGTCAATAAAACTCATTCTAGACATACAGCGTACAATGTCAATGAAACTCCTATCCTTGACATACAGCGTACAATGTCAATAAAACTCTCATTCTAGACATACAGCGTACAATGTCAATTAAAATCACTTCCAGACATACAGCGTACAATGTCAATAAAACTCTCATTCTAGACAAACAGCGTACAATGTCAATAAAACTCATTCTAGACATACAGCGTACAATGTCAATAAAAATCACATTCTAGACATACAGTGTACAATGTCAATAAAACTCTCATTCTAGACAAACAGCGTACAATGTCAATAAAACTCATTCTAGACATACAGCGTACAATGTCAATAACAATCACATTCTAGACATACAGTGTACAATGTCAATAAAACTCTTATTGTAGACATACAGCGTACAATGTCAATAAAACTCATTCTAGACATACAGCGTAAAATGTCAATAAAAATCACATTCTAGACATACAGCGTACAATGTCAATAAAACTCTTATTCTAGACATACAGCGTACAATGTCAATAACAATCTCATCCTAGACATACAGCGTACAATGTCAATGAAACTCATATTCTTGACATACAGCGTACAATGTCAATAAAACTCTCATTCTAGACATACAGCGTACAATGTCAATAAAACTCTCATTCTAGACATACAGCGTACAATGTCAATTAAAATCACTTCCAGACATACAGCGTACAATGTCAATAAAACTCTTATTGTAGACATACAGCGTACAATGTCAATAAAACTCTCATTCTAGACAAACAGCTTACAATATCAATAAAACTCTCATTCTAGACAAACAGCGTACTATGTCAATAAAACTCCTATCCTAGACATACAGCGTACAATGTCAATTAAAATCACTTCTAGGCATACAGCGTACAACGTCAAAAAATCAGCTATATATGTAGATACTTAGACACGCAACGAGTATTGCCAGTACAAATTCTTATATACTTTACTGACCTGATCATCGCCTCACACTGTATAAAACAATTACATTTTGTATAGCATTTAGAGGCATACTAAGGAATAACTCCTTTATTTCACCAGATAATCTTTTTTTTTTTACTGTAACAAGGACTTTTATACTGACTGCACCAATGACCTTTATACAAACTGGAAAAATGACGTTTATACTGAGTGTACAAATGACTTATATACTGACTGTACCAATGACTTTTATACTGACCTTACTAAGGAATTTTATACTGACGTCACCAATCACTTTTATACTGACTGTAACAAGGACCTTTACACTGACCTTACTAAGGAATTTTATACTGACGTCACCAATCACTTTTATACTGACTGTAACAAGGACCGTTACACTGACCTTACTAAGTAATTTTATACTGACGTCACCAATCACTTTTATACTGACTGTAAAAAGGACTTTTATGCTTACCTAACCAAGGACAAACTTTCTTTTAAATGAGAATATAGTAATATACATGTATGTAGGCATTAATACGAAAATGAAATGGAGGGAGATTGCCCCAACAAAACAAAAACAAAAACAAAAAGATGTAGGAAGGAAGGTACATCACCTGGTTATGTTTTATTAGGGATACTAGATAATCCTATTCTGACGGCCCGTCGACTACACGTGTACCACCAGGTGTGGTGTTTTATCTAATGTTTTATAAAGGATACTAGATAATCCTATTCTGACGGCTCGTCGACTCCACCTGTACAAGGTGTGTCCTAATATCTAATGTTTTAGGAAAACAAAAGGTTCAAACAAAGTTAATTTGATATCACTGGCGGATACTGTTAATCACTCTATCGCCATACAAAAGGAGGCGTCTGTATTAACAATGCATTACAATACGTTATCGCAGCGTGTTATCTATGCTATCAGCCCAACTATCATAACTAGACTTTCTCACATAATTTACTGTGGCCTTAACCTGCCCTTATTAATACATCACTTTAATTTGTTATCCTCATTCCTCTTAAATCCATCACTTTCTTCCAAATTTATTTGTTAATTTCAATGTGAATAATACAGTACTCCAAGCTTCAACACTTAACGTTCCCCCTGTGAACCTGTCAGCATTTGTCGGTAATGCCATACTAAGCTAATCAATTAGTTGCTATGCCAGCAATAGTTAGAGTGTGAAACATCACCTTGGACCAGATTGATAATGTGTCTATGTGTTAATTATCCTTTTGGCACATGTGATTAAAAAAACAAAAGGTAGACATAAGTATGTTATTACACTTCGTCATAAAGAACAAACAAAAGGTAGATATAAAGTATGTTGTAACACCTCGTCATATAATAAAAACAAAAGGTAGACATAAAGTATGTTATAACACTTTGTCATAAAGAAAAACAAAAGGTAGATATAAAGTATGTTTGTCATATAGCAAAAACAAAAGGTAGAAATAAAGTATGTTATAACACTTCGTCATATAGAACAAACAAAAGGTAGATATTAAGTATGTTATAACACTTCGTCATATAAAAAAAAGTTAGATATAAAGTATGTTATAACACTTCGTCATATAGAAAAAAACAAAAGGTAGACATAAAGTATGTTATTACACCTTGTCATATAAAAAAGGTAGATATAAAGTATGTTTTTACACTTCGTCATATAGATAAAACAAAAGGTAGACATAAAGTATGTTTCAAGCTCCCCCAGATGTTATTACACCTTGTCATGTATCGTGTTAGCCAATACTAACGTTTCGTCCATTCTGTGCATCAACGCGACACTCAATAACCCAATCATGATGGACAGGTAAAACAATGTTCTGATTAATATATATCTATAATTCTAATATCGTTATAAATGGACACATACGTATACAATTGTACGCGAGGGTATAGGCTTCAGACAAGTTGGTGTGGCTGATGAGATAACACTGTTCAACCTAAATACTTTTATCGTCCTGTAGATAGGTAACATGTAATCAGTTGACTATTATTGCGTTGATTATATTGATAATACAATACATATTTCAGATTATATTACCACCATAAGCTATAGTATCGAATGTATTATTAGATTTAGCCTGATTCCTGTGGTGAACTATCCCTTACATCTATTTAGACTGGTTCCTGTGGTGAGCTATCCCTTACATATATTTAGACTGGTTCCTGTGGTGAGCTATCCCTTACATCTATTTAGACTGGTTCCTGTGGTGAGCTATCCCTTACATCTATTTAGACTGGTTCCTGTGGTGAGCTATCCCTTACATCTATTTAGACTGGTTCCTGTGGTGAGCTATCCCTTACATCTATTTAGACTGGTTCCTGTGGTGACCTATCCCTTACATCTATTTAGACTGGTTCCTGTGGTGAGCTATCCCTTACATCTATTTAGACTGGTTCCTGTGGTGACCTATCCCTTACATCTATTTAGACTGGTTCCTGTGGTGAACTATCCCTTACATCTATTTAGACTGGTTCCTGTGGTGAGCTATCCCTTACATCTATTTAGACTGGTTCCTGTGGTGAGCTATCCCTTACATCTATTTAGACTGGTTCCTGTGGTGAACTATCCCTTACATATATTTAGCCTGATTCCTGTGGTGACCTATCCCTTACATCTATTTAGACTGGTTCCTGTGGTGACCTATCCCTTACATCTATTTAGACTCGCGGTCATGATTAAGTAAACCGATGAGGAATTTTAATGTGTTTAAACTATTCAATTACATCATTGCAACAGGTTAACCACAATCAATTTTCTAAATAAGCGTGTAAAATGCTCGAAAATTTGACCTTTTAGAAACGCCGTCACATGCTCTGGACTGTAAACATCGATCTTGTGTTAAACCTCCCCTGTTCGCTGACTTGACGTAGGTTGTCGTGTACTATTAAGACGATATTTTAGGATTATTTGCTTTCAAAAACCACCTAAAACGTTTTAAAGATGATACTTAAAGCTGCTTAAAACTTAGACAAATCACTCGTTTATGTCTTAGATATTCAAACTCTCTAAGACGCAACGTAAATCATCCTGTCAACGATTTGTAACATCAAAGGAATTATCGCAGCAGGTCCCAGTAGATCTATGAACATACGGAGAAGCCGTTTTCCATCTATCTAATTCCTATATTGATGTATAAAGACCCTGTCGGACCAATATAAAGACATACACGTAATGTATACTTAATTCTGAATAACCTTAGGCATTAGTGTAAAAATTTACAGGAATCCTGAAACCAGAGTAAGGCACTATCAGGCTACTACAAGAATGCTGGGTATGGCAATTTACTGCCGGAAACAATACATATTAATATATATACACGTATACCGAATTCATATTATTTCCGACGGGGACTTGGTTCTTTATACATGTGTACCCGCCGTTTATCCAGTGTCTTTCTAGCATTTGCGTTTCACTTAAAAACGTTCAGTCAACAAAGACGCCAGCTTCAGAAAGTCGTATGCTTTGTGCTGTGTAACAACGTTCTAGACTAACTCTGTAGAGATACGCTGTAATCACAGATAATTATAACATCAACAAAACAGATATATTGACATGTAAATAATGAAAACGTATGCATACCATGGTACACAAAGATATGGAAATTCACATAATTGAGTACTACAGAAAAGTTCATCATGGCAATACAGATTATCAAAACACAAAATTACAAAAATTACAAAAACACCCTTAATGTATATGTATGCATACCAACAGCAAATATTAACCGGCAAAATGGATCGGATTTCCCATTATTTCTGTAACGTGGTACACATTTACTTAGTACAAATAAATATTAATCCTTATCTGTATCTACCGTGTCACACCTTTTTTTAAAAAAAATTTTGTACCACCAGATCATCGGGATGTTGTTATCGGACGTTTTGACCAGAACTTATTACCGTCTAATAAAACGTATAATATATAAAAATGTAGCATATACATATCAATTATTTGGATAAGGGTAGATTTCATATAATTTGATACTAACGATGGTACACACAGAAGTGAATTACATGAAGATATACATTGTACGTCATCAGACGTAGTTTATAAACATAGGCGATTGTCTGGTGTTGTGCTTCAGGGATACTCAGTATACTAAAACCTCGTTTGTTCACACACTCATGTGCGTATCTCAATATGTATGAAATGACGTCAGGACAAAAACGCCACAGACAAAAAACAACCATTGACCTGGTATTGTCAGTAAAACTAATGGTCTAATACACCAGGAACACACACAAACAAATTTGGTTGCCTTCATTGTGAATTGATCAGTGGAATGATTTCCAGTTAGCCTAACTTTATATGATGTAATTAGTTTATACCAAATATAATAGTGATTGTAAAAGTCAATCAGTCACTTTCAGATAAAATACTGATTTCCCTGACTGTTAGAGTAGGAGGGACAACAGCACTAATTTAGGTTGATTCCTGGTAATTCTATGGAAAACATGTTGAAGAACCGTAACTATTCAAATGGAATATTTTCTGATGTGTGTGATACTTCTTTTTCACTTATTTATTTTAAAAACATATTCGTTCTTAGGACCGCTAGTCTCTGTTGTACCAGACACTCAGTCATTCCTAGATGTCCTTACTTACAGATCGTAATTAAGTGTTGTCGCATTTACATATATGATATATCAGCTTAGATTGTATCATTTATCTCAAATACGTCATATTATAGCCAAACAGTAATTCTACAGATAAAGAACATTATTGTTCTAATAAAGCAAATATTGATCCTTCCATCCGGATACTCTTTTAATATCACACTGAAATACAAAGCAAGCCCATGCTTATCATCTGAGGGATTGTATTATCGAATGGGAGGACATGTTATCCTACTGTATATCATTTCGTTTTTTTTATTTAAGATACTGTATTATAGAATAGACTGACATCTTATCCTACATCATTTCCGTTATATCATCTAAGGTACATGTACTGTTTTATAGAATAGACTGACATCTTATCCTACATCATTTCCGTTCTATCATCTAAGGTACATGTACTGTATTATAGAATAGACTGACATCTTATTCTACATCATTTCCGTTCTATCATCTAAGGTACATGTACTGTTTTATAGAATGGAATAAAATTCCAAAAAAGAAAGCCACATGTGTCGACGGAATATCCCCTCGAATTTTGAGGTCAAGTTCTGACACATTAGTCCAGTTCTTACGAATCTACTAATTTGTCAATTAGTTGATATATTTGCACTTCAAAGACTTTTGAAGGAATTTTATATGACCAGTTGTCGATTTATTTTACAAATATTTTGAATTCTTTTTTTGTAGCTTATATATCAGGTTTATGGTGCAAGACCACCTTACTGCGCATGTTGGAGGATTGGCGACAGATCGTCACAGACATGTTGGGGCCACCTTAATGGATGTCTCCTTCGACTGTCTTCCACATTACCTGTTCTTCAGAAATCTCTCATCATATGGTGTGACAAAAGAGGCTGAAAGTCTCCTGAGCAGCTATCTGGGGAACAGGAAGCAGCGTGTGAGACTCGGCGACAATACCAGTGAGTGGATAGGTCTAGTCAAAGGGGTACCCCAAAAGCTACGAGGTACTACGAAAAGACTGACATGTTCTCTTACATAATTTCCGTTCTATCATCTGAGGTACAGTATTATCGGACAGACTGGCATGTCCTGAGGTACAGTATTGTCGGACAGACTGACATGTCCTGAGGTACAGTATTGTCGGACAGACTGACAGGTCCTTAGGTACAGTATTGTCGGACAGACTGACATGTCCTGAGGTACAGTATTGTCGGACAGACTGACATGTCCTGAGGTACAGTAGTGTCGGACAGACTGACATGTCATGCTACATAATTCCCGTTCTATCATATGAGGTACAGTATTGTCGGACAGACTGACATGTCCTGAGGTACAGTATTGTCGGACAGACTGACATGTCCTGAGGTACAGTATTGTCGGACAGACTGACATGTCCTGAGGTACAGTATTGTCGGACAGACTGACATGTCATGCTACATAATTCCCGTTCTATCATATGAGGTACAGTATTGTCGGACAGACTGACATGTCCTGAGGTACAGTATTGTCGGACATACTGACATGTCCTGAGGTACAGTATTGTCGGACAGACTGACATGTCCTGAGGTACAGTATTGTCAGACAGAGTGACATGTCCTGAGGTACAGTATTGTCAGACAGAGTGACATGTCCTGAGGTACAGTATTGTCAGACAGAGTGACATGTCATCTTACATCCTTTCGAAAGGTGGAAGTGCTCGTAATAACATTCATGTATATGAATAAGTCTAGGGCAGTTCTCCATATATCTAGTCTGGGAGTTTATGGTAAACCATGACCATTGAAAGTGATGGCTGACCATTACTTTCTTATTTAAGTGTAAGCAGGTACTTTTTACTGTTTCCTTGCTGTCTGAATCAAATAATGACATATCCCTTCGTATAATTTGAAAATAATGACCCCTCCCCTTAATTTAAGCATCTCTATGATTGGGATTTTTCCTCTGTCTCTGAGAAAATGGCTTCAGAAGGTGGAAAAAGTGCTATTTCAGAGGGTCAGTTTGAGACTGTCTGTGATGAGCATAGGCCATGTCTGCTGTCTATATCTGGTATCAGATGATAAAGAATGCTGTAATGTATCCATAAATGTGCTTAATGTCATGATTACGTTTTTATTAAGAGAAAGTACGTTTTTATAAATTCACTTATCCAACTACATTTTGTCTAAAAGATACGATTTACCGTAACTTTTAAATTGGAAAAGTTATGGTTTTACCTTACTTTTGTAAGTTATGGCTTTCCGTGACTTTTCTTATCAGGGAGCATTAATTGTTGTTCCTCATTACTACAAAGAAAAAAAATCTAATGGCTTTAGCCTGAACAACTCTGACTAACAAGTGTGTAGTGAGTTGGTCATGCACTGCCGAAGTATAGTTAGCTTGAACAAATATCTGTTTTGTTTGTGTTGTCAATATATAACTATTTGTTTTACACCTTTTTTTGTATGTGTGTAGAGTTTTGTTCGATAAATAAATAATATTTTGGAATATTGTAGAATTCTTTTTAAATCTATTGATGATATTGTTATTTTCAATGTTTTTACTGTTATATCGAACTTCATTCAGGAGTGTTAATGCATAAGAAAATGGAAAATTAAACCATAGAATAAACACCAATTTGTTTATATCATAACTTTTATGATGTTACCGGTCAGTTATAATGACGTATCTTATGTTGTCTTATAGATGTTAAATATATGGTTAGCTTTCATTCCATTTCTAAATTTGGGATCTTATCGTTTCTCTTCTTAAAGCAGACAGTGCAAGTTAAAAAGCATCCAATTGAAATTAAAAAAAAAATAATACATGTACAGATTTCCAAAAATCGTTTCCGAGACAATCCCCAGTTATGGTAGTGTCGTATCTAAGGACGGGCAGACATTTTTCTTTTTTGTTATGCGTGGATACAACCAAGCCGCCGCTGCTATAAAAAGAACATGCTTCGTCACACTCGCATTCACTCTAACCTCAGGTGTTCACGGTGACACACCTGTATCTTCTACACTATATCTGTACACCACTTGACCTACAACTGTATTCGCGAACGACACCAAACAGAAGCACTTACCTGTAACTTGAGCAGAAAGATGGTCAGTGTCTCTCAATTATCTTTCAAATCTTGTTGAAAATAAAGTCTCCAAACAAATGCTTGAAAATGCATAACGAATTAATCCCAAATACTCTATCCATCTTCTCACGTGTTTTTCGTGGGTGCAGCCATTTTCATAACAAGTAAACAGTCCGAGGAGTTCCAATTTTTACTCGTATCCTACACTAGCACTACTCGGGTGTTTTCGTATTGTCTACACTACACTAGGGCTGTTGTGCGGTTTTATCACGTTTTAATTGCGTTATGGCACGTGCACAAATAATACGAAAACACGGAAAATATTTCGATGGAAACTATGGATATAATGATGTAACAGTTGTAAAGTTGTTCTTGCTGCACATCCCACTGGAAAGACTCGGGTAGGAATTTACATTTATGTACTCATATTTACTCTGTTTATAATTTCATTAGGTACATGTTTTGTTGGGGCCCAAATAGTTTGTGTTGTCAATACTTTCTTTTCTTTCTTTTATTGCCAAATAACATATATATGTATATATATAAAGTTACCTCTTCAAATTCCATATTCAAGTTCCGTAATGTGAACAAAAACTCATTTGCGTTTGTATTGAGAACGTATACTATGTATAATGGAGAGATGTGTCGCTATGCGCATGTATCGATAGACTGATACTTGTCTCAATGAACGCACGCGCTTTTATAGCGGCTCGTATCTACGCATAACAAAAAACAAAAATGTCTGCCCGTCCTTAGATACGACACAACCATAATTGGGGGATGTCTCGGAAACGATTTTTGGAAATCTGGTCATGTATTATTTATTTTTTTAATCTCAATTGGATGCTTTTTAACTTGCATTGTCAGCTTTAACAACTTTCTTTTTCCTAACGTCTTCCTTGACACTGCCTCACTTTTGGCCTTTAGTTGAGCGTTCGCCCATGTGAGGAAGGCTTTGGGTTCTGTTCCCTGGCCGAGACATACCAGAGTCTTTAAAAATGGTAGTTGCTGCTCCTGCTTAGCGCTCAGCATACACGGAGTGGGACGACTGGTTCGCCCGTTGTCAGTATAATGTGACCGGGTGGGGTGTGCTGCTGGGTGTCTTCAGCAGTATGCTTCAGTGAGGTAGCACTTTAAATCGGCAAAAGTTCCAGCCTATCTCAAGGAGACTTAACACGAACATACCGCAGCCTCCCAAAACACGCATACGCACTCAACACAAACATGCATATCGCACGCACGGGAGGCCGTCCTTAAATGACCTTAGCTGTTAATAGGACGTTAAACAAAATCAACCAAACCAAACCAAACTAAAGGGGCATAATTTTCTGATAATGTGTATTTGTGTTTTAATAGACAGGGTGGATAATCGTGTCTTGGGTCAAGAATGTAATTTACCTGATTTAATGGAATGTCACAAAGAAGCATTAGCTAAACTATGTAGGATTTGTGGAGGAACTGCTGTCAAGACAGTACCAAAACTGCAATTCATATCAGATATCAAAAACATATATGGGGTTGATTTGCAAGCTGACAATGGTTTTCAACACCCTTCAGATATATGCCGGGCTCATGCAGCAGTATTTTACAGATACCGTGTTTCTACCAACCGAAAGGAACCTTTTTCTACATCAATGAAACTTACAGAATTGATGCCACACTCCCAAGATGACTGTTTATATTGTCAACCTGGTACAAATTCCACTCATGCACAGGAACAGTCCCGGAAAAGAAAATGGCAAGCACTTGGGAGGGGAAATTGAGGAAATTTGTTCACTTTGCCAACACCAGCTTGTGAAAATACACAAAGAAAAAGTACTTTAGAGTCAATGATAGAAATCTTTGTAAACCTGTCTACAGATGAGCTAGACTGTGTAATACGAAGACTCACAAAACAAAATAAAAATCCATGTTATGGAAACAATAATAAAAGATGAATTAACTAACATCTAGAAGGATATTGAATCCAATTAAAAGAAATTTTCAAGCATTTCAGAACTTACCCATTTGGATATTTCAAAGTATTTAGATGAGCAAAATGAGACACTTGTTACATTTATATGCACAATCTCCAGGTCATCAACACCCGAGATGGATGAAATATTTTGCCAGGCAGTCCTACTGGAAACTTTATACAGATTGAGGAATTCCCATTTTATTGGCCCTGTAAGTTTGCTGCAGAATCTAACGATACTTTCCTTGACAAAATAAAAAATCTGCTTTAGACATAATTGGATGTTCCAGGGCAGGAGGAAAATATTCAACCCTTAGCAGATGGCTTGATTCTTCAACATCAGAAATTCCACTGACACCGTCAGGAGATGCATTATTTGTTTTTGATAATGAACAAATGATTAGCAAAACCTGGAGTATCAAACCACAAAACAAAATCAAAACATCTGTGATCACTATATACAGGTGCAGTAATGGAGTTGGAAACAGAAATGAAATTTGAATGTAATCGTATATATCACCCTGCAAAATGGTTCACAACGGAAAACGTCCACAGCTTTGTTGAAAGTTTTGTTGGGGGAGAAGGAAGAATGAACGACAACTTACAGAAAATCCATATGGACCAATTTAAGTTATTTGTGACTGCAACCATTGAGCAGCTTACAGAAGAGAAAGACGGTACATCAGATACGATTGATAAGTTGCTTGCCAGGATTCAGCAATCTAGGGATTACAAGATCTGTCTTGATTGCAACATTCTCCTTGCAAAATCAAAACGCAAATGTTCTCTATGTAAAAAGGAGTCGTCTAAGAACAACATTGACGATGAAATCAGCATTCCTAATGACAGTACATCAATGTCCTCATTCAATCCAAAGAGCGGCAATATGGCAACTATATCTCCAAGATATGACCATGTAGTAAGCAATCATCCAAAGAAGCCCATACCTGTGTCGGTGATGGAACCTGTTTTTGTTAATCATAATTCTCATGAACGGTTGATCATTGTACTACGACACATTGGTAAAACAGCAGGCCTGGCGGGAGTTCTAGTGAATGGTTGATCATTTGCTACGACGGTTTGCCATATACAATGTTGTTTAGACTAATTCAAGAATACATGGTGTGTTCGTCATGTAATAAGGGCCTTTAATGGGCTGACCTTGTTCAGCAGCATCGAAAAGAACATCGAGATTTATGTAAAATTTATGTAACATCAAAATGACTCGTAACCTCGATCTTCTCAGAGATACAGATAGTAACACGAATTAATGATATCTACAATGTATGTGTTAGTTTCATCTGATAGCAGTTTTGTTCAATTTGTGATAAGTATACTTGATGTTTCTTTCAATTCCAATAATCTTTCCATGTAAATAATTGTAAATTGTTAACACTGAAAATAAATGATCCCCCAGTTTTCAGGTCTTTGACAAACACAATTTTTGGTAATTATACTTAACAAATACATGAACATGTACATTTATTGTCAAAATAATAAAAAAAAAACACAAAAAACGAAAACAAAAAACAAAAACAGGAGATGAATACAAGTAAAAAAGAAAATTGTCTGTCCTTTAGTATTTCAATTCTGCCCTGCATGTAGGGCGTAAGAATTGTACCTGCTGCCCCCATTGCATGATCGTAAGAGACTAAATTTGGGATCTTATTTTTTCTCTTCTTTCTTAACAACTTTCTTCTTCCTAATGTCTCCCTTGACAATGCCTCTTATTTGGCCTTTAGTTGAGCGTTCGCCGCTGTGAGGAAGGCTTTGGGTTCTGTCCCCTGGCCGAGACATACCAGAGTCTCTAAAAATGGTAGTTACTGCTCCTGCTTAGCGCTCAGCATACAAGGAGTGAAGAATTTATATAGGCTTGCCTTTTATTCGATCCAATTGATATTAACATCATGTCAATAAAATTTGTTAAAATGAAAAAGGAGTGGGACGACTGGTTCGCCCGTTGTCAGTATAATGTGACCGAGTGGGGTGTCCTGCTTGGTGTCTTCGGCAGTTCGCTTCATTAAGGTAGCACTCTAAATCGGCAAAAGTTCCGGCCTATAACAAGGAGACTTAACACAAACATACCGCAGCCTCCCAAAACACACATATGCACTCACCACACGCATGCACGTCGCACACACAGGAGGCCATCCTTAAATGACAATAGCTGTTAATAGGACGTTTAACAAAATAAACCAAACCAAATCTGAAAGCAATTGCTAAAATTATTGAAAGAAACTGGATAGTTGGCAGGTATGAATACTTTCAAATTGGATACATTTTTGTTTCGATATCCAAGGTACTGTATCTCAGTATAGATATCCTTCTTACTGTTGGTATGAAAATAAATCTGTTTTAACTTGTGATCTGTATAGAGTTCCTCATATTTTTATGCAAATAATCTGGTGTCCAATTCAATTTGTGGAACATTTGTTCCTCCAATACATGCATAGCCTGCTCAAAACATGCAGATCTAATGGTGACATAGTATATGCATTCCAGATCTGCACCACCTCCCGCCTGGTCATGTCCCCTGTTGGGCTTCTCCTGTACCGCTGTTGAACATTGGGATGTAGACTTTTTCTGATTTCTCCTTTGTAAAAGCATGATATTTCTTGGACAAAGTTATATTATTCCTCAGCAACATTCGAAATGCACGACATAAATTTGCAGGCACACGACATATCTGTTGACCTGAACAATGCACAACAGAATTTTGTGTGAAAGTTACTATAAACCATAACGTTTGTGTGATGGCATGGAAAACCGTAACTTTTTTAAGAAAAGTTATGAAAAACCATGACTTTATCTTTAAAAGTATGAATAATAAATGCTCCCTGGATGTGTGGAAGCTAAAAGAGATGGATATTCATAACTTCTAACAAAGTGATGGTAAACCATAACTTGACCCATATGGTAAAAGTGATGGTTAGCCATACTTTTTGAAAGGTTATGGTTTACCCTAAAGCCATAGGATCTGTGATATTCATAAAGCCATAGGATCTGTGATATTCATAAAGCCATAGGATCTGTGATATATTCATAAAGTCATATGATCTACTTGTTACGTAAACCCAGTCCAGATTTAAGGATTCAAGGATTGTACAAAAACACAAATGATATTAGGACCTTTCAATACAAACTGAGACTTGGCTGATAAAAATAGTGGCTACATAACACGTGCTGTCATCCGATCCTTTTAACTTGCGCTGTAACTTATTAGACTTTTTATTGGACTATTTACCTATATCCATCATTACACCACCAAACTTATAACAACATGCCTCTGTCGAATGAATTATCGACCGAAAGGGTCATTAACACAAACATAACGATATTTTTCTTTGTCTATCAACCTAAAATTATGTCGCTGTTTCCTGTTTTATGTCTGTATCTAATAGTTTGAAATTTATTTTTGTCTTGATAAAGAGTCGGATTTTCTAAAATTGTCGGCAATAAGGAATATTCTGTACTGTCGTTATCTCGATATGACCAGTTATCTATTTCAAGTAATACTCATCCAGCGAACATCTGTTTATTATGATCCAGTACATATAATTGACCATACCGTCGTTATTACTTACTTAATCCTATATATGTGACCAAATAATGCCACTTAACGCTACAATGTAAAGTCATTTTTAGACCTCATACTGAAACCATTATACAAAAGTGTGAATAGTTATATCAAAAATGATTTTATTTGTTTCTTGTCTGTTTGCCTTAGCCTGTGTAACCTAATTATACACTTGTGTCTTTTGGTGTCGTTAGCCTATATACTAACATTCAAAATGATCTGGGTATAAAGGTTGTCAAATATTAGATGAACAAGAAGTCGGAAACATTTATTGCCACTTTAGTAATGATTTTATACTCGTAATTCATTTCATTTTGATCAGGTATTATTCCCATCTGATCAAAAGTAAATTATTGTAAAGTTGTCCCGATACATATTCTACCCTAGTTTAAGGATACTTAGAGGAAACTTTTAATTCTAAATTTGAAAAGAATTTTTGACAAACTTTCAATTAATTTCTTATAAAATTTCTTGAGGATTGTTTTATTATATGGCCTCATTATAAGGATTTAGAAGAATTTTGACACATGTTAAATTATTTACATTAATTGTTTATACCAAGGGGTGCAGTGAGACGTCTATACCTAGTTTAGAAGTTTTGATTCAGCTAGAAATGCATATGGAAGTATCACAAACGACCTGTATTGCAAAGGTAACGACATACATAATATTTAAACTTTTATTCAAATCATAATAAACATACTAAAGTGAATATTTCCTTTAATCTTACCTTGAGGCTTACGATGTTTCCATGTGTATTACGTGATAAAAAACAAATGTGAAGAGTTGAAGTAAAATAGTAGCCGACTGAGAAACATTTTTGATAACAACACTATGATATAAAACAAATGTTGACATGTTCTAAGTTTGAGGATTCTGGTGTTTACCCAGGGTTGTCCATCGTAAGACACCCGGGTGCGGTGTATGTCCTATGATTATTGAATGTAGTACATATGTGTTAATGATGACTTAAATTTCAGAGTAAAAGCAAATATGAATTATAAATGAACGTGTGTAAGATATGTTATAATATGTTCTAAATGTAGTGGATTTTGTATTGGTCAAAATAGTAATGATTTTAGAATATGCATGAATTTACATAGACAACAAATTGAACTGTTTTCTTACGAAGTTCCTACCTATATATCAATTACATTCATAAGACATTGTGTTGCCAGAAAAAGAAAGAGGAGAAATCAATAAAAATATTAAAACTCATGTATGTGAAATAAACGCCTGTACATTGTGTCGTCATTTATGACGTCATTAAGCTTTCCTATGAAAATTAACCTGACCTGAAGTGCACAACAAAGGGACAACGCTGCTAGTGATTGACCATGAAATATAATATAATATTTTTTTTCATATGTAGTGCATATAGTGAATGTATAATTTATATTTTACTTCATTGCTATTGTTTACATGTCAAATGCCTACATAAACGATAGCGGAATTGGCGCACTGCTTTTTTGTATACTGATGATTTTGTATCGACTGTGGCGTTCCGAAAAGATTCTTCAAAAACACGGTTAAATAATGTTATCCCAAAGTGTTTGTTGTGTTCCATAAGGCTTTGTCACATCCATAACATTTTCGGTGTCATGATCTAGGTGAAATTAGACAAAAATATCGCGCGCGAACATGGCATGCATTGTATGAGTAACTTGGGATTCAGGGAGTCTAGAGAAAGTTTGTTTAGAGAGATCAGTATAATGGAAGGACAGCTTACACAGACACGCCATCGTGCACCAAGATGTTTCACCGGAACTGGAACAGGGAAATGAAAAAAAAATAATTAATCAACTCATGCGTTTTTGTCAAAAATGTAACGCCTGTTTCCCTTGAGATAAACTTTGCCTGTTTCAATTGAAAACACAAAAACTCTGATTCTGACAGGAAACACTTTGCTAAATTACCACACCTGATATATTTGAGGTTAGAGCACCGCGTGTCAGCTGATGCTGATTTCGAGGTGTCACTTCTGATTGGACGTGGCTGATAACCGTCAGAGAGTCACAGACAAGACAAATATGACTTGGAGAGACGTTGGAAGGTCGAATGATAGTAAACGGTGACAAAGCCGAAGATGAAAAAGTTAGTTTGCAGACTATAAACTATAAACAGTTCAGTCTATAGCTACTCAGACACAAATACATTGCGAAATTACCGTTGGAGGATGACCTTTCGCCACTTCCTAGTAACAAAGGAGTGCTCGCGTGAGAAAGAAAAGTGTGCTAAAACGATTGGCCAAAGACTCGGCCATGCCGAACCATAATACTTCGCTCATAGCTGAACAAGACAGAGAGGTTTCGTGGAAAAGATAGATTACGAACAAACATCAAGCGGTAAGGTGCATAGCATACCTCACCCTGTTAAGAAGGACTAATCCACCACACCGATACGGAAAGTCAACGATTTCCGACAGTCGCCAGAAATTTAGTGATTGTTTACCGCACGACCCGCCATTTCTTAATGACATTACGTCAATACTAATGAGATTCCGACACAATACCTTTGCAGTCTCAGACAACGCTAAGGCACTTCGGTAGATACAGAGATATAGGGGTAGAGAAGGAAGACAAATACGTAACAAGATTATTCTGTCTCTAAGATCCTACTGATCTTACATTGGCGTTAATACTTACATGTTTAACGCTGTATTGGTTGGGCCGACCTGCTCACCATTCAAATTGGACGCCATGGTTTTACGACATTTACAAGATCACGCAAATGACATTACAAATATCATCAAAGATTACATACACGTTGACATCATCTTATCTACATGTTTGAAAAAGAAGATGAACTGCTTTGCGATATGGGGGAATGTTTCCAGAACTGAAATACCCGAGATACTATTTGGGTACCATGCTCCATGTGTTTGTAGATACAATCAGGAATGCGCGTACACTTCCAACGGGAATCAGTCGCAACTAGTAATGGCAGAAAAATCGAAAAAAAACGTGTAACATCCATTGATGGGATCTAGAATATATTCAGAAAAACCTCAAATGTTCATATTTTTCTAATGGAGCTACAGTCAGATAGGTTTTAACTGGCGAGATACATAGAATAATATGAAACCTTTTATTGAAAAGAGAGTTGTGGAAATTAAGACCTTACGCGATGATATACCTGCAGATATTGTCCAACAAGCACATAGAACATAACACACCACCTCCACAGTGAGGACAGGAAGAACAAAGATGGTGGCGCTGTATCAATTGAACAATTAAAAGATTCACATTGTGTTCTGTAAAGATCGTTGATTTGGGAAATTCTTATACTGTTATCATAAATGATATCTGGGTATCGTTTCTCAAAGCTTCGTAACTTACGAACGTAAAGCTTCGTAAATATTTATGAAAAAAAATACGCAAAACTTACGGAGTACGTAAGTCCGTTTCACAATCGTGACCGTAACTGTTTTCGTATCTTACGTCATAAACGTACTTTCTACCGGTAAAAATATATCACTCTCTAACTTGGAGGTAAAATAGAAGGACACTTTTGAGGTACAAATTGTACGCCACTCCTATTTCCGAGTCCTTTACACAGACTATAAACTTTAATTTGCTCTATCAAAATAACCGTATTTTTGAGATAAGATCTAATTTTCTGAAAAATTCCAATATCACACTGTTTATCATGCGGTTATACAAACAGTAACAACGCAATTTTCACAGATTTTGCTCACTGCTCACAGATATACCTAATACTTTTAAAATAGACACACTGTTGACACAGTTTGCGAATATACGTACAATTGGTTGCATGACAATGAGTATTTTCTATTCAAAAGGGAATGATTGCTTCCAATTAAAATTGTTTTCGTAAGTTACGACAGGGTGGATATGGCGTAAGCTACGCAAGTTGTTTGCGTAATTTACGAACGTTCGTAAGTTACGAAGTTTTTGTGAAACGCTTAGTAATTCATAAATCTGACTTACGCAAAATTCGTAAGTTACGAAGCTTTCTGAAACGGTACCCTTGTCTGCAAAGATTAGCCGATAAGAGATAAGTATTGACAATTGACATACATAGTCATTGCATTGAGTTTTACTTACACTGTCCAGTTATATTTGCAGACGCAATACTTGTGATCCGGTCACGTTCCATGTGATTGGGCAAAATGTACAAGAACGTGTGTTACATTGTTCCCGAATAAAAAAAAAAAAAAAAAAGTTGCCCAAAGACACTCCAAGTTAGATAGATGACTTTTATGAATAAATTAGTGATCTTACGGATAATACTAGTGAGTATGCTGCCGGTGTACCTGATGTTGATATAGAACCTGTGTGTGACGATCTTGATAGCTATATCACAGCAGAAGAAATAAGTAAAGGAATAGATGCATTGAAATTTGATAAAAGCTGTGGTGAAGACTTGATAATTAACGAAGTGTTTGTGCGAGGAAAGGAAATTTTATTGCCATATTTGGAACAGCTGTTCAATGCTATTTTTAGATCTGGGTTTCCCCCTGAATCCTGGTCACAAGCATGTATAGTGCCAGTATTTAAGAAAGGCTGTGTCAACGATACAAATAATTATCGGGGTATATCACTTGTGAGTTGTTTTTGTAAACTGTTTACATCCGTTTTTAATAGTAGAATTATGGAATGGGAAAAAGAAAATAGTATTCTAACTGATACGCAATTTGGTTTTAGAAAAGGCAGTTCAACTATTGATGCCATATTTGTTTTACAAACCCTCATTAATAAGTTACGGAAAAGGGAAAGACTTTATTGTTGTTTTGTAGATTTCAAAAAAGCTTTTGATTTTATAAATGGAAGCAAATTGTGGGGTAAATTGATAAACCAGGGAATACGTGAAAATTTTCTAAAGATTCTATCTTCTTTATACGAAAATGTCAAATCATGTGTAAAATACAATGGCCAATTAAGTCAGTGCTTCCCTAATTATACCGGACTCTTACAGGGGGAAATATCATCACCTGTTTTATTTTCTTTGTATGTAAATGATTTTGAAATTAACTTTATTAATGACAATTGTCCAAGTATTTGATTACAGATGCTTACTCTTTTCTTGCTAATGTATGCCGACGACATGGCTTTATTTGCTAACCGCCCAGATGATTTACAAAGTATGTTGGATTCTTTATATGAATATACCAGAAAATGGAATCTGGAGGTCAATGTTGATAAAACTAAAATCATGGTGTTTAGAAATGCAAAATAAGACAAATAAGAAATAATGAGTCATGGAAATATAATAATGACAATATAGAAATTGTTGACAGTTTTAAATACTTGGGTATGTTGTTCAACTACAATGGGAAGTTTTACAAAACACAAAAACATTTTGCAGAACAAGGCAGAAAAGCTTTATTTTCTCTGACAACTTCTCTTAGAAATCATTGCTTGAATGTAGAAACTTATTGTTCTATTTTTGATTTGTATGTAGATAGTATTTTATGTTATGCATCGGAAATATGGGGATTTCAAAAAGCACCGGATGTCGAAAGCGTACATTTGAAATTCTGTAAAAAAATACTTAAGGTGCCTAAATCAACTTGCAATGACTTTGTTTACTGTGAATTGGGTAGATTACCATTAATTATTATTAGAAAATTAAGAGTGTTCAAATATTGGTTAAAGTTGAAACAATCGGATAAGGTATTGAAAACATGTCTTGATGAAATGGTAAATGAGAATGACGTGTGGATATGTAACATTAAGAATGAATTAGCCGCTTTAGGCATCGAGTATATGTTTGATTCTAATTTACCAGTACACTATGCTTTTAAAATCATAGAGCAGAGATTGACCGATGTTACAAAACAAAACATGTTAACATCTGTACATATCTGGTTCGTCGAAAGGTAGATTATATCGATATCTGATAGATAGCCACCGTGTACAGTTTTATCTACGTAAACCTATAGAAACTAAATATAAATGTATGTTAACTAAGTTTAGAACATCCTCACACAAATTAAATATAGAAATAGGTAGACATAGTAATATTACTGGAAGAAATAGAAGCTGTAACAATTGTGATTTGGGTGACATCGAGGATGAGTTTCATTTTATTTTGATATGTCCATTATATACAGATCTGAGGGTAAAATATATAAAACAGTATTACTACAAAAGACCATCTGTTTTTAAATTAATCCAACTATTATCTATTAATAATGTTAGAGAGTTGTCAAATTTAGGTAAATATCTATACTTGGCTACCAAAAGACAAAATTGATTAGTGTAGATAATTTTATATTGAACAATTGTCATGTACATGTATGAAACACTCTCCTGTAATTGTTTAATGTTATATATATTGTATACCTATAGGCCTTAGGGCTTTTGGTAAATAAAGAACTTGAACTTGAGTTGGAACGGGAACGAATCCGTCGTCATCGCTAAGGTGGATTCTAATGTCTCCATAAGAAACAACATTGACGATATCCCAACAGACTGTACAAACACCGGTTTAAGTGTTATCGATATAGCTGCTTCAACTTCTACTCAAAGCGCTTATGTCTTACTGTCTACGACTAGAGATTTCTAGCGAACTGTAGGAGAAAAACCGGGGTTTTATCTCTAGATAAATTGGACGAAGCGTCGATCATTTGGAGTAGAATCGTACAAAGCAAACTATCGCTACATTTTCGAAAGTGTTAAGTCGAACACACACTAGTAATGAACAACACGAACATTCATTAAAAACAAAAACATTGTGGTACAACAGATTTTGGTATAGCCTGAATAAAAGTTGTTAGCGAAATGTCATCGGACGTGCATATGTGAATAAAGATTTGCTAGTGACAGTAATAACGGTTATCGAAACTATACTTAACGACTGCCCGCTGATAATACGGAGAAGGACCACAACGACCATCACGATATGTCTACCCACAAAACTCTAAATAAGGAGATCGGCACAATTTTCCAGCTAAGAGATTAATTTTAGGAATGATGAGGCCAGGGGTACCCATCTTTCTTACCTTTTTTTCTTTCTTTCGGGCAGTAATGTACATTTTATTATTGACCAATATTGCTCTGGTTCACAATGATTCTTCAAAGACGTCGTGGACAATTGCTGTGGTGGAGGATTAAGTATACGATGGAAACATTTTGTGCGACGAACAGTAATGCACGCAAGTTCCGGTGTCACAAATCGACCAATTGTCAAATTATACCCCTGGAGGTTCATTCGGAGGACAACAGAGATGACAGCTATGAGTCAAGCAGAGACGAGAACGGTCAAGAACGATTGGCAAAGACAATAGCGAAACAAAATATGCTGAACGGGACAACGTGAAAGAGTGCAATGGCATCAATAATGATTTACTACAGTTTTAGTGAATGTGTTTATTTTGATATATTGCTATAAGAAATTCAACGTTGAAAATTGATACATATTCGATGCATCAATATCAGTTTAATTATTTGCGAGGCCACATGATATTGTGAATATTGTGCCAATGCGATTTGTGCGACGTTTGTGTGTTGTATACAAATAGGAGTGTGACGTTTGTGTGTTGTATACTAATATGAGTGTGACGTTTGTGTGTTGTATACTAATAGGAGTGTGACGTTTATGTGTTGTATACTAATAGGAGTGTGACGTTTATGTGTTGTATACTAATATGAGTGTGACGTTTGTGTGTTGTATACTAATAGGAGTGTGACGTTTATGTGTTGTACACTAATAGGAGTGTGACGTTTATGTGTTGTATACTAATAGGAGTGTGACGTTTATGTGTTGTATACTAATATGAGTGTGACGTTTATGTGTTGTATACTACTATGAGTTTGCACAGGATTATCCGAATACACAGGTAATCAATGGTATCAGAACGTGGTTGTGACATTTCATAGAGCTCTGTCCCATTCATAAAACACTCATATATACATGTATATTTATCTGAGAATTTATCCCCATCCCACCTGTAATTTCATTGCTCATGATCAATGATGCCATTTGCTCACTCTATCTCATCTTCAGATGTTTATGATCTCCATACCCGTTCTGATCCTGCCTACTCTCCCTGTCTACAACTTATTGTTTGATATGACCTCGTATTCCTATCATATTCGTGTTTTATTGCTAGCTGGCTATTTGCTAAGAACACTCCCTACCATTTACATAGTTTATAGTTCATAGTATCATAACAAAGGCTGCAGTGGTATCGTGATTTTTTCTAGTTATGAAGTAAAATAAATGAGATGTGAATTTTGACCTGCTATTGAGAAATGTCTCTTCTCTTAAAACATTTGAGTTGTCTCCTGCTGACCAATTTCGGTTTAAGTGAAGGACAGAATCCAGTTCAAATAAAAGCCGAACTGCGATATCGGTACATATTTGTGGACTGCAGTTGTGCATATTTCGTGAAAAACACCATTTAGTCCAAAATGAAATATACCGAGGATAAAAAGAAAAGAAAAAGAAAAAGAAGAAATGATCGAATTTCTGGTTGACATCTTTGTAGATTTTGGTGACAAGGTCTTCCATAAAACTGTTGCATGCCAGTAACAAAGAAGGTCGATCTCTTAATAGACCTGTTCTTGTTAACATGCATTGTTGATTTGTCTTAGTTAGTGACATATCTAGCTGTGAGGAAGCTGAAGCTTTAAGCTGTATTTAACCGTATAACAGGATAATAAAACATACATCGCGGTTCATGTTATTCCCTGTAATGCAGTATTCATAAGCTTATCCCGAAATGAAATTGAATCTAATACTTATATTAAAATTTTTACCCCTATTCATATACAAAAAAGTAATTACAACAAGAAATTGAAAAGCATTTCCCCAAGTGTCTCTCAAATATTGAATTTGCGGAACAGCCTGTAGCATGTGTCCCCGTTTCCGCGATATATTTTACACGCTTCATCCTGGAACGGAGCCTGTCCGTGGATCATTTTACTTGTTAATTTTTTTCTTTTTCTCACTTTTCTTTATGAAAGTGTTGTAAAACACGCCAGGAATACGTCACCCTGCAGAGGCATGTTTGCTGATTTTAAAAACTTAATAATGTCATAGAAGAAAATATATTGTGATATATATTTTTCGATAGAAGCTGTAGGTTACATGCATTTTGGAGCCGCACGGACGAATACGATTGCTCAAATTCCTGTGTTAATAGACAGCATAAAAGGTGTGGGCCGTTCTATAGACTATGTATCAGTTTAGAAAGGTTCTCAAACATATATACACAACACATGACGGTCCGTGTATGAATATCTACATTTGCACTTCATTGTTTACGTGTCGTTCATTGTGTTATGCACTGCCTCACACAATAGGATGGCATCATTGTCCTTTTAGTGATTTTTGTTAATTTTTTTTTTCGTTTAAATGGATGAGATTTGGTAAAAAACAGCATCGAGCAATTAATGTTATGGATTTATGTTTAAAAAAACGGCAAACTACGTATACAACTTTTCAAAAACCCATCTGTATATATGTTTGTGATCTTAGTCGGGATCAGTTGTTATGTCAACGGTGAGGACACAGTTTTGTCAGTATTATAACGACCTGGAACAGTATTAGTTGACGTTGTTTTGTTTTCGAAGGTTTGGGTATTATGCTATAGATCGGCAGCCTCATGTATACCAATACCAGATCATTAATAGGTTAGATTACCATTAATTTACTGTGTCCCTGTCTGGTAACACACGAGTCATGCTGCCAAAATATATGTACACAAAATTGTTAGTAAAATTCGTGGTCTCGACTCTATTCTTAGTTAGCAAGTAAAAAAATCAGTCATTGTAATAAAGCAGTATTCATATCTAAACAACAGAAAGCTGTGTTAAGTGGGGTTAGGCCCCACTCTTAGACGGCACTCACCTTACAGTGTTCACGAATCAACAGTTAGGATACCGAAAACACATTCATATAGCTGTTTACAATTACTTAACACATTTACCGCAAATGTCGTAAAGTACTATTCTCTACTGCAGTACGAAGTTAAAGGTGTTTGATGTTTGGTGATTTATCTGGCGGAACTTTTGTCGCCACCATTGTTCTCATTCTATTGACATGACATTATCGACGAGACTGCTGCCCCTGGTGCTATTACCACAGTTTATTTGTTTTTTGTAAATTTGCATTTGGTGCCTTTGATTTTAATTTGTTTTTATTTCTATTTCAGTTGCCCTGTTTTGTTGAGATGTCGGTATTATTTTGATTTTTAATTTGTTTGTTTTTCTTTTTTTCTTTTTTTTTTCTTTTGTTTTTATCGATTTCAGGTTTGAGTCGCCGTGTTTCGCTGAGATGTCGGTATTATTTTGATTTTCCAAGGTCTCTTTCATAACATTAGCACAGTAAATCGAAAGTACATATATATGTAGTGATGGAAAAGCCGATTTTAATATTGATCGTTTCAGGAAAGGATAAAGATGGATTTTTTTATATACTATTCCACTTGATCTTGTTTCCTTCAACAGAATGCGATAACCATCGCTAATGCTATAAAACAAGGTTCACTATGAACACCTCACATATTAGCTGGAGATACTAACGGTGTTGGGGATAAATGTGATGACCGACAGACCAAGATCTGATTTTGATTATAAACCTTATTGGATTTTCCCTTATACACCATTCATCCTCTATTCCATACCCGTCAACATACCAGTCAATGTTGTTACATTTTGTAACTATATAAAGCAGTTTAGCATTATCATAAGTCCAGATTAAACTTCAGATAAAACCCAATCAGATTAAACTTCAGATAAAACCAAAATCTGCCTTCTCTGTTTTATAGTTGTTGCTGTTGAATGACTTCAATAGATCTTATCGTTACGTGTAACTGGTCATGTTCTTTATCAAAGACTTATACATGGTGTTCGGTTAGATATCTGTTCAATGTTTATCTTATGCCATTAAAGATGTGAAAATGTGTTATCGGTCAAACATTTATCTTTTGCCATTAAAGATCTGTATATGGTGTTAGGTTATCGGTCAAATATTTATCTTTTATCATTATAGATGTGTAAATGCTGTAAGGTTATTGATCAAATGTTTATCTTTCGTCATAATAGATGTGTAAATGCTGTAAGGTTATTGGTCAAATGTTTATTCATTTTCATACATAATTATTTCTTCCTAACAAAGTAACTGGTGGCATAAGTATGAGCAGCAAGGGAGCTACTCAATTGTATTCATTATATGAATTTGAACTTTAGGTATAATTTGTATCTTGTAATTTTAGCTGAAATCCCAAAAGCATGTACATGCATATAAAAGTGGTTATCAAGCATTATCTATTGAATCTGTTTACGGGGTGATTCTTATACAATGTTATTTTTGTATGGCAAGCTGTGTAAATACCACTATGATAGGTACTGATGGTGTATAATCTATGATAGGTACTGATGGTGTATAATCTATGATAGGTACTGATGGTGTATAATCTATGATAGATACTGATGGTGTATAATCTATGATAGGTACTGATGGTGTATAATCTATGATAGGTACTGATGGTGTATAATCTATGATAGGTACTGATGGTGTATAATCTATGATAGGTACTGATGGTGTATAATCTATGATAGGTACTGATGGTGTATAATCTATGATAGGTACTGATGGTGTATAATCTATGATAGGTACTGATGGTGTATAATCTATGATAGGTACTGATGGTGTATAATCTATGATAGATACTGATGGTGTATAATCTATGATAGGTACTGATGGTGTATAATCTATGATAGGTACTGATGGTGTATAATCTATGATAAATACTGACGGTGTATAATCTATGATAGATACTGATGGTGTATAATCTATGATAGGTACTGACGGTGTATAATCTATGATAGGTACTGATGGTGTATAATCTATGATAGGTACTGATGGTGTATAATCTATGATAGGTACTGATGGTGTATAATCTATGATAGGTACTTATGGTGTATAATCTATGATAGGTACTGATTTCTACCAAGAATTGAAATATCAATCTAACCTCGAGTATTTGACTTGCTAAAGGACACCTACCAATAAATACAGGTCCTCCCCTACAGACATGTTGAACATTTAGTCGAACGACATTGAAATATTTGTAATAACTGAAACAGACAACAGAGGAGTAATTGAGAAGCAATTGATTTAACAACATTAATTGTAGGGAGGGGGTACTCAGCAGGAAAGGCTTTAAGTCTTATCACGACAGTTTCCAAAACAGTTTGAAGGGAACTAAAACGTGGTTATTTAGCACTCGTGGGTAAAGAGGTCGAGGTCACTTGAGCGGCTAGTCAGGTGGACTTTGACGTCATGTCTAGACAGTGTTATGCTGAGACAGCATGGCAGATCACACAGGTGTATGATTAGAAATGATACCTCAGCACTAACTGTGCTACCTCTCAACCTTTACCAATAATAGATTAATGTTAAATGTAATAGAGCTGTTCCCATTTATATCGTTCTACAAATACATTAATGGCAAATATTAGAGCTGTTCCATTTATATTGTAGTCCAAATATATTAATGGTAAATGTAAGAGCTGTTCCATTTATATGGTAGTACAAATACATTAATGGTAAATGTTATAGAGCTCTTCCTTTTATATCGTTATACCAATAATAGATTAATGGTAAATGTTATAGAGCTGTTCCTTTTATATCGTAGTACAAATACATTAATGGTAAATGTTATACAGCTGTTCCATTTATATCGTAGTACAAATACATTAATGGTAAATGTTATAGAGCTGTTCCATTTATATCGTAGTACCAATAATACATTAATGGTAGATGGTGTAGAGTTGTTCCATTTACATCGTAGTACAAATACATTTTCTGCTTTCTGTGTCGTATTGGGTCCTATCTTGTACTTGGAGTAATATGCACTTCAATTAGGTGTCCATCGATACGAACGCTGTCATGGTCGGATTTGAATTTAACAACCTTATCGGTTTTTGATACATCGTTTTATTACCAGAACCAGGTTCAAAATAGTTTCAGGATTTATCTTAATGATATTTAATGAAAAGTTTTTAATTTTACAACACGGGACCTGAAAACAATATCATTCTTATGCTATTTAAACAAGAAAGGAAAAAGTGCATTATGAACTCTACCTTGGCATTTCTTCATATGGCTTTTATGGAAAATGTTAAGCGAACAATTTAATTCTGTCATTGTGTTGTCTAGCAACGGACAAGCATCTTGCAGGTGTTAGTATGGCTAAAACAGAAGAGTCGGCTTAGTATCCTTACATTAAGCCCTGTTTCCTGGAATATTTTAAATAACGCTATAATAATAAGTAAATCAGCTGCTATGTAGCCATATATAGTAAACTAGCACCTTCTCATCTCTCTCTAGAATATCAAAATGATAAATAAAATTGAACTGTGATTCTGGTCTCTAGGATATGTCTGATTCTAGATTTTCAAACTAAGGGAGATAATCTAGGACTACAATTTAGCTGATCAATTCCATAAAAGATAGTGGCTGGTGGCTAGTGTAATCCTGAGAATCTGTGTTTATATCTCATAAATCAGGTAGAGATGACCTGATGGCTAGACGTTATAGAGACATGTAACTGCGGCAACATCCTATTGATCATAATCACATTTCCTATACCGTGATCGTAAGGCCCATTCATATTAGTTTATTTTGACGGCTTTGATAATATATCAGGGAATGGATTTGAAAACTTTTTTTCTTTCAATAACCTTGAGTTAAAATTTAGTTTTATCTTTATCTTTGACATTCAGTGGACTAAGTCTAGTACATATAACTCATTTTCTCTCCCAGACATAGGGTTTGAAAGCTAGATTTAAAAGGATGACATTTTGGCATTCGCTGCAACACATACAACATTCGAGGGTAAATATGAGTGTGTTTTGAAATTGAAATACCTGCTAATGCTACTCTGGCTGGACGTCTTATCTTAACAATATATCTATCTATAATATTTGTTTATATCACTGTACAATATAATTGTGTAGAACGGCTGTCATTGTTACCAAATGAACGAATATTCCTAGTCATCGCACGAAGACATATTAAGTATCTATATACATATGGAGATTGTATATCACACAACAGACACTTACTGTGCCTGTTTACACTGTGATTTCTTTTTTCTTTTTTATCATGAGAAGTGGCATTTAATTTTAGTCTGTTTAAGTAAACTTTCTTAAAAAAAAACACTGTTGTTTAGAGGTTTTCGTCTGAAGCTCTTTTGGTTGCCATATTTGGTTACATATAAGACCTCAGAATGTTCTACTATAACAGTATGTGAGCATTGAATACTTTTATTATGAAATAAAAAAGAATATCTTATTAATTTTCCCGAATTCCCATTGATGGCTACGTGATAAGTTTTATTATATTTTTATTAGTATCAATATCACTAGAGAAATTTTAAAGTCGTTCGTATTTCGCGCGCTCAACTCAAACTAAACTTACACATAAGATGGTGTCCTTGCTTTTATGTATGGCAGAGACGGACACGTATATTGTCCATGGTGAGCCTTAGTATAACTTAGCTTAGTGTATTCTTAATGCAGGAATAATTACCTCTATATTCAGATCATATCCATATAATATCTTGACAAAGATATAATAGTGTTTGTCCTGTGACGTCACTCCAAAATTGGTCCAAAAATTTTGCCATGCTGAAGGTTGGGTACCTTCACCAGGCCACCGAAGGACTAATGATGGCCTGGTCTATATGGTAGGCGATGTAGTCGGTTCATGGTGTGATAGTTAGTATCGTAGTGAATACACATTGACTTTGGTTATTGTAATATGTTTGGGTAGAATGTTTACTTAAATAACTAACAATGGTGAAGTAAAGTCCTACCTTACTGATGCAATTGTGTTTGGTCATGCTTAAATAGTGCAATATTGTAAATAATGCACTATGTAAAATTATATTTATTCTAATTATCGGTTTGTACATACTTTGTGTTACGTATATAAATCATATATAATATAAATTATTTCTTTTGTGAGAATTAGCTCATCCCGTTACCCCATGGAACATTTTGTTTTTGACAAATCAAAATAGTGCTTCCTCTTCACCACACTGAAATCCTCGATTTTTCGGTTAAGATCCTTATAATTAAATTCACTTCGTGGTATGCAGAACGCAGCTTTTTCTGATTGTTGCGAAAAACACGACGTCACAACGCTACTGATTCCCGCGAGTTTTCAGTATTTTAGTTTTCTTTTTAATAGTTGAAATAACTACCGATATTCCGTCATCATCATGAAATATATGTTATATGAAATGTGTCAAATGAAATAGGGTAAGGCCTTTAAAGTATGTAGCTTCCAAGTTTAGCCATAGAATCGATATGTACATTTTCTAAATAATTGTAATAATGGCTCCAATAAAGATCAGGCGCTAGTAAAGGAAATATTTAGCTTGTCATGTAATCCTAAAATAATCGTATTTGATTAAATCATAGTTTACAGTCATTTCCTAGATACCAACCGACGTGTATCATTTTCGTTTTATTGCAAGGATACGACTCAACTGTGATGACCATGGTCGATTAAAACTGGTTTTTATTCCTAGGTGATCGTAGACACATTTCTCAGCTCGGACAGCAAAATTTACAATGTGACAATAGGCGCCTGTCATTTCTCAGGAGCGCAGATGTTTCGAATAGCATACCACATGCAGCTTACCTTTAAGTATCTTCTTACGAAAAAAGTGTGCTTATCACTGTGGGGCTCCAGAATTTCCCAAATTGAAATATCTCCTTTGATATCAAGATAAGACAAATACACAATATACTCGTAGGAATAATTTCTTTCGGTTCGATGAGGTAAAATTTAGTTTTAAAATCAGCATGCAAGTAAGTGTAGCTTTGCACAAAAGATCATTACAAACCTGTCAGATTGTTAAATGTTGAGCAAGGCGCACTCCTCGTTTGACTCGACCAAGGCGTCTTCTTTCGCTCTCCACTATCTTGCCATCTGGTTGCCAATATGTATATCTTTTATGCCGTTCACTGTCTTGTCATGTGCCCATTTTCTCGCTGTTTCCAGTGATCCTTTACTTGATCACTTAACACGATGATCGACGTAGTTGTTTTTCTATTCTTGAACAGCGTCTGCGAATGTTCGTATTGATAATCCTTGGCAGCGAATAATTTTCGTACGTCGTATCGAAGTAACATTTTCGAAACAAAGGGGGAAAATGGACTTGGAGCGTCGTAGTTAGGGTAAGATGATAACTTTTAAGATTTAAGAAAAAAATAGGAAGTTCCCGTTTACTTTATTTGTATGGTATAATAAGATCTATTGTACCATTTATTAAAGTGACACACTCATGTTGTTAGGGGTGTCATTGTTATTGTAAACGTGGTGGTGGAGGGAGGGGGTATATCATGGTATTTATTACGACCCATTTCTGGCAGTGTGTACTTTCTTTAACTTTACCACAAACAGAAAATTTTATCAAGCGAGGCATAACCCGGTTTTCTTTTCTAGAGCAAAAGAGTATGTATATGACTTCATAGATTCGGACAAAGCTAGTCTGCATTTAGGTTGCTGCCAATTCACCCAGTAGATTTTGATCTTTTCGGTGTTCGGTTTTACTGAGCAATATCATGTAGATAAATGCTTGCCTATGGGTTGAAACATATCTTGCTCCCTATTCGAAAAGTGTTCGTCATTTATGGAATGGTAAGTGCTTGAAAAAGGGAATTCAAAATGTATAGAACACCATCTAGATTATTTTTTGTTTGCTAAGAAAATGGACACAACAGATTGTTCGGCAATAATGAATCAAGTGTTTATCTACTTAGGTCTTCCATTACCAACAGAAACATGTGAGGGCCCTACAACTTGTTTAACAGTTGTAGGCTTGGGGATGGATACAGTGGGAATATAAATCAAGGTACCATTGGGAAAAGTAGTCCATCTAATCACTGGAATTTTGAGAAGTCCAAAGTTACGTTAAAGAGTTGCAGTTTTTGACAGGAAAAGTGGCATTTTGAAAGAGACCAATTCCAGGTGATCCAGCTCTCTGTAGGTGGCTGTATGTGGACATATCATCTGCATCCGAGCCATTTTACTTTATTAGGCTTACAAAGACTTTCAAATATGACTAAGATGTTTTATTGTAGTTTTTCTCTACATTTAATCCGGTCTTCTTCATGCTTTATAAACACTGGACATGCAACTAATACACCATAAGAGTTGTATACTGATAGCTCAGATAACCCAGACTTGGTTGTGTGTTGATGTTTCATAATCAGCGGGTTTGTTTACCGTGGCATTTTGTATGGAGGAAACTAGATTTGATTTTGGATATTTCCTTTTTAGAGCTCGTGCCAATTGCACTGGCAATGGCTATTCGGGGGAACAGTTTAGACATTTGAGGGTGATAATCAAGCATCAGTAGTCGGTTCAGGTGATGACAATAATTCGTACATTATTTTTTAACATCCTTTAAGAAACAAATATTCAGTTTAAATCTATGCATGTTCAAGGATTACATAATTCTATTTCTGATGCCTTATCACGGTTTCGGCGCCACATGTAGACATATTATTACATAATTCCACAGGAGTTTTGACGAATTTTAGAACTGAATTCAATTCTCTAATTAATTCATCAGTTTCTAGAAACACCAGGTCAATGTATGAAAATGCTCGGAATGCAGTCTTTAGATACTCTGTTAACATTGTTTACACTCATTGATAGTGTTTTATTGACATTGTTACACTCATTCATAGTGTTTTATTGACATTGTTACACTCATTGATGGTGCTTTATTGACATTGTTTACACTCATTGATAGTGTTTTATTGACATTGTTTACACTCATTGATAGTGTTTTATTGACATTGTTTACACTCATTCATAGTGTTTTATTGACATTGTTTACACTCATTGATAGTGTTTTGTTGATATTGTTTACACTCATTGATAGTGTTTTGTTGACATTGTTTACACTCATTGATAGTGTTTTGTTGACATTGTTTACACTCGTTAATAGCGTTTTATTGATATTGTTTACACCCATTGATAGTGTTTTGTTGACATTGTTACACTCATTGATAGTGTTTTATTGACATTGTTTACACTCATTCATAGTGTTTTATTGACATTGTTTACACTCATTCATAGTGTTTTATTGACATTGTTTACACTCATTCATAGTGTTTTATTGACATTGTTACACTCATTGATAGTGTTTTATTGACATTGTTTACACTCATTGATAGTGTTTTATTGACATTGTTTACACTCATTGATAGTGTTTTATTGACATTGTTTACACTCATTGATAGTGTTTTATTGACATTGTTTACACTCATTCATAGTGTTTTATTGACATTGTTTACACTCATTCATAGTGTTTTATTGACATTGTTTACACTCATTCATAGTGTTTTATTGACATTGTTTACACTCATTCATAGTGTTTTATTGACATTGTTACACTCATTGATAGTGTTTTATTGACATTGTTTACACTCATTGATAGTGTTTTATTGACATTGTTTACACTCATTGATAGTGTTTTATTGACATTGTTTACACTCATTGATAGTGTTTTATTGACATTGTTTACACTCATTGATAGTGTTTTATTGACATTGTTTACACTCATTGATAGTGTTTTATTGACATTGTTTACACTCATTCATAGTGTTTTATTGACATTGTTACACTCATTGATAGTGTTTTATTGACATTGTTTACACTCATTGATAGTGTTTTATTGACATTGTTTACACTCATTGATAGTGTTTTATTGACATTGTTACACTCATTGATAGTGTTTTATTGACATTGTTTACACTCATTGATAGTGTTTTATTGACATTGTTTACACTCATTCATAGTGTTTTATTGACATTGTTTACACTCATTCATAGTGTTTTATTGACATTGTTTACACTCATTCATAGTGTTTTATTGACATTGTTTACACTCATTCATAGTGTTTTATTGACATTGTTTACACTCATTCATAGTGTTTTATTGACATTGTTACACTCATTGATAGTGTTTTATTGACATTGTTTACACTCATTCATAGTGTTTTATTGACATTGTTTACACTCATTCATAGTGTTTTATTGACATTGTTACACTCATTGATAGTGTTTTATTGACATTGTTTACACTCATTGATAGTGTTTTATTGACATTGTTTACACTCATTGATAGTGTTTTATTGACATTGTTTACACTCATTGATAGTGTTTTATTGACATTGTTTACACTCATTGATAGTGTTTTATTGACATTGTTTACACTCATTGATAGTGTTTTATTGACATTGTTTACACTCATTCATAGTGTTTTATTGACATTGTTTACACTCATTCATAGTGTTTTATTGACATTGTTTACACTCATTCATAGTGTTTTATTGACATTGTTTACACTCATTCATAGTGTTTTATTGACATTGTTACACTCATTGATAGTGTTTTATTGACATTGTTTACACTCATTGATAGTGTTTTATTGACATTGTTTACACTCATTGATAGTGTTTTATTGACATTGTTTACACTCATTGATAGTGTTTTATTGACATTGTTTACACTCATTCATAGTGTTTTATTGACATTGTTTACACTCATTCATAGTGTTTTATTGACATTGTTACACTCATTGATAGTGTTTTATTGACATTGTTTACACTCATTCATAGTGTTTTATTGACATTGTTTACACTCATTCATAGTGTTTTATTGACATTGTTTACACTCATTCATAGTGTTTTATTGACATTGTTTACACTCATTCATAGTGTTTTATTGACATTGTTTACACTCATTCATAGTGTTTTATTGACATTGTTTACACTCATTCATAGTGTTTTATTGACATTGTTTACACTCATTCATAGTGTTTTATTGACATTGTTACACTCATTGATAGTGTTTTATTGACATTGTTTACACTCATTGATAGTGTTTTATTGACATTGTTTACACTCATTGATAGTGTTTTATTGACATTGTTTACACTCATTGATAGTGTTTTATTGACATTGTTTACACTCATTGATAGTGTTTTATTGACATTGTTTACACTCATTCATAGTGTTTTATTGACATTGTTTACACTCATTCATAGTGTTTTATTGACATTGTTTACACTCATTCATAGTGTTTTGTTGACATTGTTTACACTCATTCATAGTGTTTTATTGACATTGTTTACACTCATTGATAGTGTTTTATTGACATTGTTTACACTCATTCATAGTGTTTTATTGACATTGTTTACACTCATTCATAGTGTTTTATTGACATTGTTTACACTCATTCATAGTGTTTTATTGACATTGTTACACTCATTGATAGTGTTTTATTGACATTGTTTACACTCATTGATAGTGTTTTATTGACATTGTTTACACTCATTGATAGTGTTTTATTGACATTGTTTACACTCATTCATAGTGTTTTATTGACATTGTTTACACTCATTCATAGTGTTTTATTGACATTGTTTACACTCATTCATAGTGTTTTATTGACATTGTTTACACTCATTCATAGTGTTTTGTTGATATTGTTTACACTCATTGATAGTGTTTTGTTGACATTGTTTACACCCATTGATAGTGTTTTGTTGACATTGTTACACTCATTGATAGTGTTTTATTGACATTGTTTACACTCATTCATAGTGTTTTATTGACATTGTTTACACTCATTCATAGTGTTTTGTTGATATTGTTTACACTCATTGATAGTGTTTTGTTGACATTGTTTACACCCATTGATAGTGTTTTGTTGACATTGTTACACTCATTGATAGTGTTTTATTGACATTGTTTACACTCATTCATAGTGTTTTATTGACATTGTTTACACTCATTCATAGTGTTTTATTGACATTGTTTACACTCATTCATAGTGTTTTATTGACATTGTTTACACTCATTGATAGTGCTTTATTGACATTGTTTACACTCATTCATAGTGTTTTATTGACATTGTTTACACTCATTGATGGTGCTTTATTGACATTGTTTACACTCATTGATAGTGTTTTATTGACATTGTTTAAACTCATTGATGGTGCTTTATTGACATTGTTTACACTCATTCATAGTGTTTTATTGACATTGTTTACACTCATTGATGGTGCTGTATTGATATTGTTTGCACTCATTGATAGTGTTTTGTTGACATTGTTTACACTCATTGATGGTGCTTTATTGATATTGTTTGCACTCATTGATAGTGTTTTGTTGACATTGTTTACACTCATTCATAGTGTTTTATTGACATTGTTACACTCATTGATGGTGCTTTATTGATATTGTTTGCACTCATTGATAGTGTTTTGTTGACATTGTTTACACCCATTGATAGTGTTTTGTTGACATTGTTTACACTCATTGATAGTGTTTTGTTGACATTGTTTACACTCATTGATAGTGTTTTGTTGACATTGTTTACACTCATTGATAGTGTTTTGTTGACATTGTTTACACTCGTTCATAGTGTTTTGTTGACATTGTTTACACTCATTGATAGTGTTTTGTTGACATTGTTTACACCCATTGATAGTGTTTTGTTGACATTGTTACACTCATTGATGGTGTTTTGTTGATATTGTTTACACTCATTGATAGTGTTTTGTTGACATTGTTTACACTCGTTCATAGTGTTTTGTTGACATTGTTTACACTCATTGATAGTGTTTTGTTGACATTGTTTACACCCATTGATAGTGTTTTGTTGACATTGTTTACACTCATTGATAGTGTTTTGTTGACATTGTTTACACTCATTGATAGTGTTTTGTTGACATTGTTTACACTCGTTCATAGTGTTTTGTTGACATTGTTTACACTCATTGATAGTGTTTTGTTGACATTGTTTACACCCATTGATAGTGTTTTGTTGACATTGTTACACTCATTGATGGTGTTTTGTTGATATTGTTTACACTCATTGATAGTGTTTTGTTGACATTGTTTACACTCATTGATGGTGTTTTGTTGATATTGTTTACACTCATTGATAGTGTTTTGTTGACATTGTTTACACTCGTTCATAGTGTTTTGTTGACATTGTTTACACTCATTGATAGTGTTTTGTTGACATTGTTTACACCCATTGATAGTGTTTTGTTGACATTGTTTACACTCATTGATAGTGTTTTGTTGACATTGTTTACACTCATTGATAGTGTTTTGTTGACATTGTTTACACTCGTTCATAGTGTTTTGTTGACATTGTTTACACTCATTGATAGTGTTTTGTTGACATTGTTTACACCCATTGATAGTGTTTTGTTGACATTGTTACACTCATTGATGGTGTTTTGTTGATATTGTTTACACCCATTGATATTGTTTTGTTGACATTGTTTACACTCATTGATAGTGTTTTGTTGACATTGTTTACACTCGTTCATAGTGTTTTGTTGACATTGTTTACACTCATTGATAGTGTTTTGTTGACATTGTTTAACTCGTTCATAGTGTTTTGTTGACATTGTTTACACTCATTGATAGTGTTTTGTTGACATTGTTTACACCCATTGATAGTGTTTTGTTGACATTGTTACACTCATTGATGGTGTTTTGTTGATATTGTTTACACCCATTGATATTGTTTTGTTGACATTGTTTACACCCATTGATGGTGCTTTATTGATATTGTTTGCACTCATTGATAGTGTTTTGTTGACATTGTTTACACTCATTGATATTGTTTTGTTGACATTGTTTACACTCGTTCATAGTGTTTTGTTGACATTGTTTACACTCGTTCATAGTGTTTTGTTGACATTGTTTACACTCATTGATAGTGTTTTGTTGACATTGTTTAACTCGTTCATAGTGTTTTGTTGACATTGTTTACACTCATTGATAGTGTTTTGTTGACATTGTTTACACCCATTGATAGTGTTTTGTTGACATTGTTACACTCATTGATGGTGTTTTGTTGATATTGTTTACACCCATTGATATTGTTTTGTTGACATTGTTTACACTCATTGATAGTGTTTTGTTGACATTGTTTACACTCATTGATATTGTTTTGTTGACATTGTTTACACCCATTGATATTGTTTTGTTGTCATTGTTTACACTCATTGATAGTGTTTTGTTGACATTGTTTACACTCATTGATAGTGTTTTGTTGACATTGTTTACACTCGTTAATAGTGTTTTATTGACATTGTTTACACTCATTGATAGTGTTTTGTTGACATTGTTTACACTCATTGATAGTGTTTTGTTGACATTGTTTACACTCATTGATAGTGTTTTATTGACATTGTTTACACTCATTCATAGTGTTTTGTTGACATTGTTTACACTCGTTCATAGTGTTTTGTTGACATTGTTTACACCCATTGATAGTGTTTTGTTGACATTGTTTACACTCATTGATAGTGTTTTATTGACATTGTTTACACTCATTGATAGTGTTTTGTTGTCATTGTTTACACTCATTGATAGTGTTTTGTTGACATTGTTTACACTCATTGATAGTGTTTTGTTGACATTGTTTACACCCATTGATAGTGTTTTGTTGACATTGTTACACTCATTGATGGTGTTTTGTTGATATTGTTTACACTCATTGATATTGTTTTGTTGACATTGTTTACACCCATTGATATTGTTTTGTTGTCATTGTTTACACTCATTGATAGTGTTTTGTTGACATTGTTTACACTCATTGATAGTGTTTTGTTGACATTGTTTACACTCGTTAATAGCGTTTTATTGACATTGTTTACACCCATTGATAGTGTTTTGTTGACATTGTTTACACCCGTTAATAGTGTTTTGTTGACATTGTTTACACTCATTGATATTGTTTTGTTGACATTGTTTACACTCATTGATAGTGTTTTGTTGACATTGTTTACACTCATTGATAGTGTTTTGTTGACATTGTTTACAATCATTGATATTGTTTTGTTGACATTGTTTACACTCATTGATAGTGCTTTTTTGTCATTGTTTACAATCATTGATATTGTTTTGTTGTCATTGTTTACACTCATTGATAGTGTTTTGTTGACATTGTTTACACTCATTGATATTGTTTTGTTGACATTGTTTACACTCGTTAATAGCGTTTTATTGACATTGTTTACACTCATTGATAGTGTTTTGTTGACATTGTTTACACCTATTGATAGTGTTTTGTTGACATTGTTTACACTCATTGATAGTGTTTTGTTGACATTGTTTACACTCATTGATAGTGTTTTGTTGTCATTGTTTACTCCCATTGATATTCTTTTGTTGACATTGTTTACAATAATTGATAGTGTTTTGTTGACATTGTTTACACCCATTGATAGTGTTTTGTGACATTGTTCACACCCATTGATAGTGTTTTGTTGACATAGTTTACAATTATTGATAGTGTTTTGTTGACATTGTTTACACTCATTAATAGTGTTTTGTTGACATTGTTTACACGTATTGATAGTGCTTGTTTAACATTGTTTACACTCATTGATAGTGTTTTGTTGACATTGTTTACACTCATTGATAGTGTTTTATTGACATTGTTTACACTCATTGATAGTGTTTTGTTGACATTGTTTACACTCATTGATATTGTTTTGTTCACATTATTTACACTCATTGATAGTGTTTTGTTGATATTGTTTACACTCATTGATATTGTTTTGTTCACATTATTTACACTCATTGATAGTGTTTTGTTGACATTGTTACACTCATTGATGGTATTTTGTTGACATTGTTTACACTGATTGATATTGTTTTATTGACATTGTTTACACTCATTGATAGTGTTTTGTTGACATTGTTTACACTCATTGATAGTGTTTTGTTGACATTGTTTACACTCATTGATATTGTTTTGTTGACATTGTTTACACTCATTGATAGTGTTTTGTTGACATTGTTTACACTCATTGATATTGTTTTGTTGTCATTGTTTACACTCATTGATAGTGTTTTGTTGAAATTGTTTACACCCATTGATAGTGTTTTGTTGTCATTGTTTACACCCATTGATAGTGTTTTGTTGACATTGTTTACACTCATTGATATTGTTTTGTTGACATCGTTTACACCCATTGATAGTGTTTTGTTGACATTGTTTACACTCGTTAATAGTGTTTTGTTGACATTGTTTACACCCATTGATAGTGTTTTGTTGACATCGTTTACACTCATTGATAGTGTTTCGTTGACATTGTTTACACCCATTGATATTGTTTTGTTGTCATTGTTTACACTCACTGAAAGTGTTTTGTTGACATTGTTTACACTCATTGATATTGTTTTGTTGACATTGTTTACACCCATTGATATTGTTTTGTTGTCATTGTTTACACTCATTGATAGTGTTTTGTTGACATTGTTTACACTCATTGATAGTGTTTTGTTGACATTGTTTACACTCATTGATAGTGTTTTGTTGACAATGTTTACACCCATTGATATTGTTTTGTTGACATTGTTTACACTCATTGATAGTGTTTCGTTGACATTGTTTACACCCATTGATATTGTTTTGTTGTCATTGTTTACACTCACTGAAAGTGTTTTGTTGACATTGTTTACACTCATTGATATTGTTTTGTTGACATTGTTTACACCCATTGATATTGTTTTGTTGTCATTGTTTACACTCATTGATAGTGTTTTGTTGACATTGTTTACACTCATTGATAGTGTTTTGTTGACATTGTTTACAACAATTGATATTGTTTTGTTGACATTGTTTACACCCATTGATATTGTTTTGTTGACATTGTTTACACTCATTAATAGTGTTTTGTTGACATTGTTTACACGTATTGATAGTGCTTGTTTAACATTGTTTACACTCATTGATATTGTTTTGTTGACATTGTTTACACCCATTGATAGTGTTTTGTTGACATTGTTTACACTCATTGATAGTGTTTTGTTGACATTGTTTACACCCATTGATATTGTTTTGTTGACATTGTTTACACTCATTGATAGTGTTTTGTTGACATTGTTTACACTCATTGATAGTGTTTTATTGACATTGTTTACACCCATTGATAGTGTTTTGTTGACATTGTTTACACCCATTGATAGTGTTTTATTGACATTGTTTACACTCATTGATAGTGTTTTGTTGACATTGTTTACAACAATTGATATTGTTTTGTTGACATTGTTTACACTCATTGATAGTGTTTTGTTGACATTGTTTACAACAATTGATATTGTTTTGTTGACATTCTTTACACCCATTGATATTGTTTTGTTGACATTGTTTACACCCATTGATAGTGTTTTGTTGACATTGTTTACACTCGTTAATAGCGTTTTATTGACATTGTTTACACCCATTGATAGTGTTTTGTTGACATTGTTTACACTCGTTAATAGTGTTTTGTTGACATTGTTTACACTCATTGATATTGTTTTGTTGACATTGTTTACACTCATTGATAGTGTTTTGTTGACATTGTTTACAATCATTGATATTGTTTTGTTGACATTGTTTACACTCATTGATAGTGCTTTTTTGTCATTGTTTACAATCATTGATATTGTTTTGTTGTCATTGTTTACACTCATTGATAGTGTTTTGTTGACATTGTTTACACTCATTGATAGTGTTTTGTTGACATTGTTTACACCCATTGATAGTGTTTTGCTGACATTGTTTACACTCATTGATAGTGTTTTGTTGACATTGTTTACACTCGTTAATAGCGTTTTATTGACATTGTTTACACTCATTGATAGTGTTTTGTTGACATTGTTTACACTCATTGATAGTGTTTTGTTGACATTGTTTACACTCATTGATAGTGTTTTGTTGACATTGTTTACAACAATTGATATTGTTTTGTTGACATTGTTTACACTCATTGATAGTGTTTTGTTGACATTGTTTACAACAATTGATATTGTTTTGTTGTCATTGTTTACACTCATTGATAGTGTTTTGTTGACATTGTTTACACTCATTGATAGTGTTTTGTTGACATTGTTTACACTCATTGATAGTGTTTTGTTGACATTGTTTACAACAATTGATAGTGTTTTGTTGACATTGTTTACACCCATTGATAGTGTTTTATTGACATTGTTACACTCATTGATGGTGCTTTATTGATATTGTTTGCACTCATTGATAGTGTTTTGTTGATATTGTTTACACTCATTGATAGTGTTTTGTTGACATTCTTTACACCCATTGATAGTGTTTTGTTGACATTGTTTACACTCATTGATAGTGTTTTGTTGACATTGTTACACTCATTGATGGTGTTTTGTTGATATTGTTTACACCCATTGATATTGTTTTGTTGACATTGTTTACACTCATTGATAGTGTTTCGTTGACATTGTTTACACCCATTGATATTGTTTTGTTGTCATTCTTTACACTCATTGATAGTGTTTTGTTGACATTGTTTACACTCATTGATATTGTTTTGTTGACATTGTTTACACCCATTGATATTGTTTTGTTGTCATTGTTTACACTCATTGATAGTGTTTTGTTGACATTGTTTACACTCTTTGATAGTGTTTTGTTGACATTGTTTACACTCGTTAATAGTGTTTTATTGACATTGTTTACACCCATTGATAGTGTTTTGTTGACATTGTTTACACTCGTTGATAGTGTTTTGTTGACATTGTTTACAACAATTGATATTGTTTTGTTGACATTGTTTACACCCATTGATAGTGTTTTGTTGACATTGTTTACACTCATTGATAGTGTTTTGTTGACATTGTTTACACCCATTGATATTGTTTTGTTGACATTGTTTACACCCATTGATATTGTTTTGTTGACATTGTTTACACCCATTGATATTGTTTTGTTGACATTGTTTACACCCATTGATAGTGTTTTGTTGACATTGTTTACACTCATTGATAGTGTTTTGTTGACATTGTTTACACCCATTGATAGTGTTTTGTTGACATTGTTTACACTCATTGATAGTGTTTTGTTGACATTGTTTACACTCGTTAATAGCGTTTTATTGACATTGTTTACACTCATTGATAGTGTTTTGTTGACATTGTTTACACTCATTGATAGTGTTTTGTTGACATTGTTTACACTCATTGATAGTGTTTTGTTGACATTGTTTACAACAATTGATTTTGTTTTGTTGACATTGTTTACAACAATTGATAGTGTTTTGTTGACATTGTTTACAACAATTGATATTGTTTTGTTGACATTGTTAACACCCATTGATATTGTTTTGTTGACATTGTTTACACCCATTGATAGTGTTTTGTTGACATTGTTTACACTCATTGATAGTGTTTTGTTGACATTGTTTACACTCGTTAATAGCGTTTTATTGACATTGTTTACACTCATTGATAGTGTTTTGTTGACATTGTTTACACTCATTGATAGTGTTTTGTTGACATTGTTTACACTCATTGATAGTGTTTTGTTGACATTGTTTACACCCATTGATAGTGTTTTGTTGACATTGTTTACACTCATTGATAGTGTTTTGTTGACATTGTTTACCCCCATTGATAGTGTTTTATTGACATTGTTTACACTCATTGATAGTGTTTTGTTGACATTGTTTACACTCATTGATAGTGTTTTGTTGTCATTGTTTACACTCATTGATAGCGTTTTATTGACATTGTTTACACTCATTGATAGTGTTTTGTTGACATTGTTTACACTCGTTAATAGTGTTTTATTGACATTGTTTACACCAATTGATAGTGTTTTGTTGACATTGTTTACACTCGTTAATAGTGTTTTGTTGACATTGTTTACACTCATTGATAGTGTTTTGTTGACATTGTTTACACTCGTTAATAGTGTTTTGTTGACATTGTTTACACTCATTGATAGTGTTTTGTTGACATTGTTTACACCCATTGATAGTGTTTTGTTGTCATTGTTTACACTCATTGATAGTGTTTTGTTGACATTGTTTACACCCATTGATAGTGTTTTGTTGACATTGTTTACACCCATTGATAGTGTTTTGTTGACATTGTTAACACCCATTGATAGTGTTTTGTTAATATTGTTTGCACTCATTGATAGTGTTTTGTTGTCATTGTTTACACCCATTGATAGTGTTTTGTTGACATTGTTTACACTCATTGATATTGTTTTGTTGACATCGTTTACACCCATCGATAGTGTTTTGTTGACATTGTTTACACTCGTTAATAGTGTTTTGTTGACATTGTTTACACCCATTGATAGTGTTTTGTTGACATCGTTTACACTCATTGATAGTGTTTTATTGACATTGTTTCCACTTATTGAAACTGAATAAATGTGAAAAGAACTTATTCATGGAATTAAGAAATAAATTAAACTTAAAAGAATATTAATCATTTAATTTCTTTAATCAATTTGTTGTTGCCAACTACACTCAATAAGAGGTCGGTACATTAAACGAAGCCTTGACACAAAGTACAGTATGTACTTCTGTTATCTGTAATTAAAGTCAATGACATAATGCCCCTATAGCATACTTGTGATATATTATGGGACATGGCTGTCGTCAGTAATTTTACAGCATTTTACAGGATTTCAGTAGTTCCGAATGTATCAGACCAACGGATACTAGTCATGCAGAGAATATCGGTCACATATTAATTATAGTACTTTTCGTTATACCAGTCATCTATCGGTAGTTGTCTGATACTGTATGTAGCCGTACATACTACGGGGGATCTGTTGATGTCAGTAGCTGTCTGATACTGTATGTAGCCGTACATACTACGGGGGATCTGTTGATGTCAGTAGCTGATACTGTATGTAGCCGTACATACTACGGGGAATCTGTTGATGTCAGTAGCTGATACTGTATGTAGCCGTACATACTACGGGGGATGTGTTGATGTCAGTAGCTGTCTGATACTGTTTGTAGCCGTATATACTACGGGGGATCTGTTGATGTCAGTAGCTGATACTGTATGTTGCCGTACATACTACGGGGGATCTGTTGATGTCAGTAGCTGATACTGTATGTAGCCGTACATACTACGGGGGATCTGTTGATGCCAGTAGCTGATACTTTATGTAGCCGTACATACTACGGGGGATCTGTTGATGTCAGTAGCTGATACTGTATGTAGCCGTACATACTACGGGGGATCTGTTGATGTCAGTAGCTGATACTGTATGTAGCTGTATATACTACGGAGGATCTGTTGATGTCAGTAGTTGTCTGATACTGTATGTAGCCGTACATACTACGGGGGATCTGTTGATGTCAGTAGCTGATACTGTATGTAGCCGTACATACTACGGGGGATCTGTTGATGTCAGTAGCTGATACTGTATGTAGCCGTACATACTACGGGGAATCTGTTGATGTCAGTAGCTGATATTGTATGTGGCCGTACATACTACGGGGGATCTGTTGATGTCAGTAGCTGTCTGATACTGTTTGTAGCCGTATATACTACGGGGGATCTGTTGATGTCAGTAGCTGATACTGTATGTGGCCGTACATACTACGGAGTATCTGTTGATGTCAGTAGCTGATACTGTATGTGGCCGTACATACTACGGGGGATCTGTTGATGTCAGTAGCTGATACTGTATGTAGCCGTACATGCTACGGGGGATCTGTTGATGTCAGTAGCTGATACTGTATGTAGCCGTACATACTACGGGGGATCTGTTGATGTCAGTAGCTGTCTGATACCGTATGTAGACGTACATACTACGGAGGATCTGTTGATGTCAGTAGCTGATACTGTATGTAGCCGTACATACTACGGGGGATCTGTTGATGTCAGTAGCTGTCTGATACTGTATGTAGCCGTACATACTACGGGGGATCTGTTGATGTCAGTAGCTGATACTGTATGTAGCCGTACATACTACGGGGAATCTGTTGATGTCAGTAGCTGATACTGTATGTAGCCGTACATACTACGGGGGATGTGTTGATGTCAGTAGCTGTCTGATACTGTTTGTAGCCGTATATACTACGGGGGATCTGTTGATGTCAGTAGCTGATACTGTATGTTGCCGTACATACTACGGGGGATCTGTTGATGTCAGTAGCTGATACTGTATGTAGCCGTACATACTACGGGGGATCTGTTGATGCCAGTAGCTGATACTTTATGTAGCCGTACATACTACGGGGGATCTGTTGATGTCAGTAGCTGATACTGTATGTAGCCGTACATACTACGGGGGATCTGTTGATGTCAGTAGCTGATACTGTATGTAGCTGTATATACTACGGAGGATCTGTTGATGTCAGTAGTTGTCTGATACTGTATGTAGCCGTACATACTACGGGGGATCTGTTGATGTCAGTAGCTGATACTGTATGTAGCCGTACATACTACGGGGGATCTGTTGATGTCAGTAGCTGATACTGTATATAGCCGTACATACTACGGGGAATCTGTTGATGTCAGTAGCTGATATTGTATGTGGCCGTACATACTACGGGGGATCTGTTGATGTCAGTAGCTGTCTGATACTGTTTGTAGCCGTATATACTACGGGGGATCTGTTGATGTCAGTAGCTGATACTGTATGTGGCCGTACATACTACGGAGTATCTGTTGATGTCAGTAGCTGATACTGTATGTGGCCGTACATACTACGGGGGATCTGTTGATGTCAGTAGCTGATACTGTATGTAGCCGTACATACTACGGGGGATCTGTTGATGTCAGTAGCTGATACTGTATGTAGCCGTACATACTACGGGGGATCTGTTGATGTCAGTAGCTGTCTGATACCGTATGTAGACGTACATACTACGGAGGATCTGTTGATGTCAGTAGCTGATACTGTATGTAGCCGTACATACTACGGGGGATCTGTTGATGTCAGTAGCTGTCTGATACTGTATGTAGCCGTACATACTACGGGGGATCTGTTGATGTCAGTAGCTGATACTGTATGTAGCCGTACATACTACGGGGAATCTGTTGATGTCAGTAGCTGATACTGTATGTAGCCGTACATACTACGGGGGATCTGTTGATGTCAGTAGCTGTCTGATACTGTTTGTAGCCGTATATACTACGGGGGATCTGTTGATGTCAGTAGCTGATACTGTATGTTGCCGTACATACTACGGGGGATCTGTTGATGTCAGTAGCTGATACTGTATGTAGCCGTACATACTACGGGGGATCTGTTGATGCCAGTAGTTGATACTGTATGTAGCCGTACATACTACGGGGGATCTGTTGATGTCAGTAGCTGATACTGTATGTAGCCGTACATACTACGGGGGATCTGTTGATGTCAGTAGCTGATACTGTATGTAGCTGTATATACTACGGAGGACCTGTTGATGTCAGTAGTTGTCTGATACTGTATGTAGCCGTACATACTACGGGGGATCTGTTGATGTCAGTAGCTGATACTGTATGTAGCCGTACATACTACGGGGGATCTGTTGATGTCAGTAGCTGATACTGTATGTAGCCGTACATACTACGGGGAATCTGTTGATGTCAGTAGCTGATATTGTATGTGGCCGTACATACTACGGGGGATCTGTTGATGTCAGTAGCTGTCTGATACTGTTTGTAGCCGTATATACTACGGGGGATCTGTTGATGTCAGTAGCTGATACTGTATGTGGCCGTACATACTACGGAGTATCTGTTGATGTCAGTAGCTGATACTGTATGTGGCCGTACATACTACGGGGGATCTGTTGATGTCAGTAGCTGATACTGTATGTAGCCGTACATACTACGGGGGATCTGTTGATGTCAGTAGCTGATACTGTATGTAGCCGTACATACTACGGGGGATCTGTTGATGTCAGTAGCTGTCTGATACTGTATGTAGACGTACATACTACGGAGGATCTGTTGATGTCAGTAGCTGATACTGTATGTAGCCGTACATACTACGGGGGATCTGTTGATGTCAGTAGCTGTCTGATACTGTATGTAGCCGTACATACTACGGGGGATCTGTTGATGTCAGTAGCTGATACTGTATGTAGCCGTACATACTACGGGGGATCTGTTGATGTCAGTAGCTGATACTGTATATAGTCGTACATACTACGGGGGATCTGTTGATGTCAGTAGCTGATACTGTATGTAGCCGTACATACTACGGGGGATCTGTTGATGTCAGTAGCTGTCTGATACTGTATGTAGCCGTACATACTACGGGGGATCTGTTGATGTCAGTAGCTGATACTGTATGTAGCCGTACATACTACGGGGAATCTGTTGATGACAGTAGCTGATACTGTATGTAGCCGTACATACTACGGGGGATCTGTTGATGTCAGTAGCTGTCTGATACTATTTGTAGCCGTATATACTACGGGGGATCTGTTGATGTCAGTAGCTGATACTGTATGTAGCCGTACATACTACGGGGGATCTGTTGATGTCAGTAGCTGATACTGTATGTAGCCGTACATACTACGGGGGATCTGTTGATGTCAGTAGTTGATACTGTATGTAGCCGTACATACTACGGAGGATCTGTTGATGTCAGTAGCTGATACTGTATGTAGCCGTACATACTACGGGGGATCTGTTGATGTCAGTAGCTGATACTGTATGTAGCCGTACATACTACGGAGGATCTGTTGATGTCAGTAGCTGATACTGTATGTAGCCGTACATACTACGGAGTATCTGTTGATGTCAGTAGCTGATACTGTATGTAGTCGTACATACTACGGAGTATCTGTTGATGTCAGTAGCTGATACTGTATGTAGCCGTACATACTACGGAGGATCTGTTGATGTCAGTAGCTGATACTGTATGTAGCCGTACATACTACGGAGTATCTGTTGATGTCAGTAGCTGATACTGTATGTAGTCGTACATACTACGGGGGATCTGTTGAAGTCAGTAGTTGTCTGATACTGTATGTAGCCGTACATACTACGGGGGATCTGTTGATGTCAGTAGCTGATACTGTATGTGGCCGTACATACTACGGAGGATCTGTTGATGTCAGTAGCTGATACTGTATGTGGCCGTACATACTACGGAGTATCTGTTGATGTCAGTAGCTGATACTGTATGTAGTCGTACATACTACGGGGGATCTGTTGAAGTCAGTAGCTGTCTGATACTGTATGTAGCCGTACATACTACGGAGTATCTGTTGATGTCAGTAGCTGATACTGTATGTAGCCGTACATACTACGGGGGATCTGTTGATGTCAGTAGCTGATACTGTATGTAGCCGTACATACTACGGGGGATCTGTTGATGTCAGTAGCTGTGTGATACTGTATGTAGCCGTACATACTACGGGGGATCTGTTGATGTAAGTAGTTGTCTGATACTGTATGTAGCCGTACATACTACGGGGGATCTGTTGATGTCAGTAGCTGTCTGATACTGTATGTAGCCGTACATACTACGGAGTATCTGTTGATGTCAGTAGCTGATACTGTATGTAGTCGTACATACTACGGGGGATCTGTTGAAGTCAGTAGCTGTCTGATACTGTATGTAGCCGTACATACTACGGGGGATCTGTTGATGTCAGTAGTTGTCTGATACTGTATGTAGCCGTACATATTACGGGGGATCTGTTGATGTCAGTAGCTGATAATGTATGTAGCCGTACATACTACGGGGGATCTGTTGATGTCAGTAGCTGATACTGTATGTTGCCGTACATACTACGGGGGATCTGTTGATGTCAGTAGCTGATACTGTATGTAGCCGTACATACTACGGGGGATCTGTTGATGCCAGTAGCTGATACTGTATGTAGCCGTACATACTACGGGGGATCTGTTGATGTCAGTAGCTGATACTGTATGTAGCCGTACATACTACGGGGGATCTGTTGATGCCAGTAGCTGATACTGTATGTAGCCGTACATACTACGGGGGATCTGTTGATGTCAGTAGCTGATACTGTATGTAGCCGTACATACTACGGGGGATCTGTTGATGTCAGTAGCTGATACTGTATGTAGCTGTATATACTACGGAGGTTCTTTGTCAGTAGTTGTCTGATACTGTATGTAGCCGTACATACTACGGGGGATCTGTTGATGTCATTAGCTGATACTGTATGTAGCCGTACATACTACGGGGGATCTGTTGATGTCAGTAGCTGATACTGTATGTAGCCGTACATACTACGGGGAATCTGTTGATGTCAGTAGCTGATATTGTATGTGGCCGTACATACTACGGGGGATCTGTTGATGTCAGTAGCTGTCTGATACTGTTTGAAGCCGTATATACTACGGGGGATCTGTTGATGTCAGTAGCTGATACTGTATGTGGCCGTACATACTACGGAGTATCTGTTGATGTCAGTAGCTGATACTGTATGTAGCCGTACATACTACGGGGGATCTGTTGATGTCAGTAGCTGATACTTTATGTAGCCGTACATACTACGGGGGATCTGTTGATGTCAGTAGCTGATACTGTATGTAGCCGTACATACTACGGGGGATCTGTTGATGTCAGTAGCTGTCTGATACTGTATGTAGACGTACATACTACGGAGGATCTGTTGATGTCAGTAGCTGATACTGTATGTAGCCGTACATACTACGGGGGATCTGTTGATGTCAGCAGCTGATACTGTATGTAGCCGTACATACTACGGGGGATCTGTTGATGTAAGTAGTTGTCTGATACTGTATGTAGCCGTACATACTACGGGGGATCTGTTGATGTCAGTAGCTGATACTGTATGTAGCCGTACATACTACGGGGGATCTGTTGATGTCAGTAGCTGATACTGTATGTAGCCGTACATACTACGGGGGATCTGTTGATGTCAGTTGCTGTGTGATACTATATGTAGCCGTATATACTACGGGGGATCTGTTGATGTAAGTAGTTGTCTGATACTGTATGTAGCCGTACATACTACGGGGGATCTGTTGATGTCAGTAGCTGTCTGATACTGTATGTAGCCGTACATACTACGGGGGATCTGTTGAAGTCAGTAGTTGTCTGATAATGTATGTAGCCGTACATACTACGGGGGATCTGTTGATGTCAGTAGCTGATACTGTATGTGGCCGTACATACTACGGAGTATCTGTTGATGTCAGTAGCTGATACTGTATGTAGTCGTACATACTACGGGGGATCTGTTGAAGTTAGTAGGTGTCTGATACTGTATGTAGCCGTACATACTACGGGGGATCTGTTGATGTCAGTAGTTGTCTGATACTGTATGTAGCCGTACATATTACGGGGGATCTGTTGATGTCAGTAGCTGATACTGTATGTAGCCGTACATACTACGGGGGATCTGTTGATGTCAGTAGCTGATACTGTATGTTGCCGTACATACTACGGGGGATCTGTTGATGTCAGTAGCTGATACTGTATGTAGCCGTACATACTACGGGGGATCTGTTGATGCCAGTAGCTGATACTGTATGTAGCCGTACATACTACGGGCGATCTGTTGATGTCAGTAGCTGATACTGTATGTAGCCGTACATACTACGGGGGATCTGTTGATGTCAGTAGCTGATATTGTATGTAGCTGTATATACTACGGAGGATCTGTTGATGTCAGTAGTTGTCTGATACTGTATGTAGCCGTACATACTACGGGGGATCTGTTGATGTCAGTAGCTGATACTGTATGTAGCCGTACATACTACGGGGGATCTGTTGATGTCAGTAGCTGATACTGTATGTAGCCGTACATACTACGGGGAATCTGTTGATGTCAGTAGCTGATACTGTATGTGGCCGTACATACTACGGGGGATCTGTTGATGTCAGTAGCTGTCTGATACTGTTTGTAGCCGTATATACTACGGGGGATCTGTTGATGTCAGCAGCTGATACTGTATGTGGCCGTACATACTACGGAGTATCTGTTGATGTCAGTAGCTGATACTGTATGTAGCCGTACATATTACAGGGGATCTGTTGATGTCAGTATCTGATACTGTATGTAGCCGTACATACTACGGAGGATCTGTTGATGTCAGTAGCTGTCTGATACTGTTTGTAGCCGTACATATTACAGGGGATCTGTTGATGTCAGTAGCTGATACTGTATGTAGCCGTACATATTACGGAGTATCTGTTGATGTCAGTAGCTGATACTGTATGTAGCCGTACATATTACAGGGGATCTGTTGATGTCAGTAGCTGATACTGTATGTAGCCGTACATATTACAGGGGATCTGTTGATGTCAGTAGCTGATACTGTATGTAGCCGTACATACTACGGGGGATCTGTTGATGTCAGTAGTTGATACTGTATGTAGCCGTACATACTACGGGGGATCTGTTGATGTAAGTAGTTGTCTGATACTGTATGTAGCCGTACATACCACGGGGATCTGTTGATGTCAGTAGCTGATACTGTATGTAGCCGTACATACTACGGAGGATCTGTTGATGTCAGTAGCTGATACTGTATGTAGCCGTACATACTACGGGGGATCTGTTGATGTCAGTAGCTGATACTGTATGTAGCCGTACATACTACGGGGGATCTGTTGATGTCAGTAGCTGTCTGATACTGTATGTAGACGTACATACTACGGTGGATCTGTTGATGTCAGTAGCTGATACTGTATGTAGCCGTACATACTACGGGGGATCTGTTGATGTCAGTAGCTGATACTGTATGTAGCCGTACATACTACGGGGGATCTGTTGATGTAAGTAGTTGTCTGATACTGTATGTAGCCGTACATACTACGGGGGATCTGTTGATGTCAGTAGCTGATACTGTATGTAGCCGTACATACTACGGGGGATCTGTTGATGTCAGTAGCTGATACTGTATGTAGCCGTATATACTACGGGGGATCTGTTGATGTCAGTAGCTGTGTGATACTGTATGAAGCCGTACATACTACGGGGGATCTGTTGATGTAAGTAGTTGTCTGATACTGTATGTAGCCGTACATACTACGGGGGATCTGTTGATGTCAGTAGCTGTCTGATACTGTATGTAGCCGTACATACTACGGGGGATCTGTTGATGTCAGTAGCTGATACTGTATGTAGCCGTACATACTACGGAGGATCTGTTGATGTCAGTAGCTGATACTGTATGTAGCCGTACATACTACGGGGGATCTGTTGATGTCAGTAGCTGTCTGATACCGTATGTAGCCGTACATACTACGGCGGATCTGTTGATGTCAGTAGCTGATACTGTATGTAGCCGTACATGTACATACTACGGGAGATGTGTTGATGTCAGTAGTTGTCTGATACTGTATGTAGCCGTACATACTACGGGGGATCTGTTGATGTCAGTGTCTGATACTGTATGTAGCCGTACATACTACGGGGGATCTGTTGATGTCAGTAGCTGATACTGTATATAGCCGTACATACTACGGGGGATCTGTTGATGTCAGTAGCTGTCTGATACTGTATGTAGCCGTACATACTACGGGGGATCTGTTGAAGTCAGTAGCTGTCTGATACTGTATGTAGCCGTACATACTACGGGGGATCTGTTGATGTCAGTAGCTGTGTGATACTGTATGTAGCCGTACATACTACGGGGGATCTGTTGATGTCAGTAGCTGTCTGATACTGTATGTAGCCGTACATACTACGGGGGATCTGTTGATGTCAGTAGCTGTCTGATACTGTATGTAGCCGTACATACTACGGGATATCTGTTGATGTCAGTAGCTGATACTGTATGTAGCCATACATACTACGGGAGATCTGTTGATGTCAGTAGCTGATACTGTATGTAGCCGTACATACTACGGGGGATCTGTTGATGTCAGTAGCTGATACTGTATGTAGCCGTACATACTACGGGGGATCTGTTGATGTCAGTAGCTGATACTGTATGTAGCCGTACATATTACGGGGGATCTGTAGATGTCAGTAGCTGATACTGTATGTAGCCGTACATATTACGGGGGATCTGTTGATGTCAGTAGCTGTCTGATACTGTATGTAGCCGTACATACTACGGGGGATCTGTTGATGTCAGTAGCTGTCTGATACTGTATGTAGCCGTACATATTACGGGGGATCTGTTGATGTCAGTCGCTGTCTGATACTGTATGTAGCCGTACATATTACGGGGGATCTCTTGATGTCAGTAGCTGTCTTATACTGTATGTAGCCGTACATACTACGTAAGATCTGTTGATGTCAGTAGCTGATACTGTATGTAGCCGTATATACTACGGGGGATATGTTGATGTCAGTAGCTGATACTGTATGTAGACGTACATACTACGGGGGATCTGTTGATGTCAGTAGCTGATACTGTATGTAGCCGTACATACTACAGAATATCTGTTGATGTAAGTAGTTGTCTGATACTGTATGTAGCCGTACATACTACGGGGGATCTGTTGATGTCAGTAGCTGATACTGTATGTAGCCGTACATACTACGGGGGATCTGTTGATGTCAGTAGTTGATACTGTATGTAGCCGTACATACTACGGAGGATCTGTTGATGTAAGTAGTTGTCTGATACTGTATGAAGCCGTACATATTACGGGGGATCTGTTGATGTCAGTAGCTGTCTGATACTGTATGTAGCCGTACATACTACGGCGGATCTGTTGATGTCAGTATCTGATACTGTATGTAGCCGTACATACTACGGGAGATGTGTTGATGTCAGTAGTTGTCTGATACTGTATGTAGCCGTACATACTACGGGGGATCTGTTGATGTCAGTGTCTGATACTGTATGTAGCCGTACATACTACGGGGGATCTGTTGATGTCAGTAGCTGATACTGTATATAGCCGTACATACTACGGGGGATCTGTTGATGTCAGTAGCTGTCTGATACTGTATGTAGCCGTACATACTACGGGGGATCTGTTGAAGTCAGTAGCTGTCTGATACTGTATGTAGCCGTACATACTACGGGCGATCTGTTGATGTCAGTAGCTGATACTGTATGTAGCCGTACATACTACGGGGGATCTGTTGATGTCAGTAGCTGATATTGTATGTAGCTGTATATACTACGGAGGATCTGTTGATGTCAGTAGTTGTCTGATACTGTATGTAGCCGTACATACTACGGGGGATCTGTTGATGTCAGTAGCTGATACTGTATGTAGCCGTACATACTACGGGGGATCTGTTGATGTCAGTAGCTGATACTGTATGTAGCCGTACATACTACGGGGAATCTGTTGATGTCAGTAGCTGATACTGTATGTGGCCGTACATACTACGGGGGATCTGTTGATGTCAGTAGCTGTCTGATACTGTTTGTAGCCGTATATACTACGGGGGATCTGTTGATGTCAGCAGCTGATACTGTATGTGGCCGTACATACTACGGAGTATCTGTTGATGTCAGTAGCTGATACTGTATGTAGCCGTACATATTACAGGGGATCTGTTGATGTCAGTAGCTGATACTGTATGTAGCCGTACATACTACGGAGGATCTGTTGATGTCAGTAGCTGTCTGATACTGTTTGTAGCCGTACATATTACAGGGGATCTGTTGATGTCAGTAGCTGATACTGTATGTAGCCGTACATACTACGGAGTATCTGTTGATGTCAGTAGCTGATACTGTATGTAGCCGTACATATTACAGGGGATCTGTTGATGTCAGTAGCTGATACTGTATGTAGCCGTACATATTACAGGGGATCTGTTGATGTCAGTAGCTGATACTGTATGTAGCCGTACATACTACGGGGGATCTGTTGATGTCAGTAGTTGATACTGTATGTAGCCGTACATACTACGGGGGATCTGTTGATGTAAGTAGTTGTCTGATACTGTATGTAGCCGTACATACCACGGGGATCTGTTGATGTCAGTAGCTGATACTGTATGTAGACGTACATACTACGGAGGATCTGTTGATGTCAGTAGCTGATACTGTATGTAGCCGTACATACTACGGGGGATCTGTTGATGTCAGTAGCTGATACTGTATGTAGCCGTACATACTACGGGGGATCTGTTGATGTCAGTAGCTGTCTGATACTGTATGTAGACGTACATACTACGGTGGATCTGTTGATGTCAGTAGCTGATACTGTATGTAGCCGTACATACTACGGGGGATCTGTTGATGTCAGTAGCTGATACTGTATGTAGCCGTACATACTACGGGGGATCTGTTGATGTAAGTAGTTGTCTGATACTGTATGTAGCCGTACATACTACGGGGGATCTGTTGATGTCAGTAGCTGATACTGTATGTAGCCGTACATACTACGGGGGATCTGTTGATGTCAGTAGCTGATACTGTATGTAGCCGTATATACTACGGGGGATCTGTTGATGTCAGTAGCTGTGTGATACTGTATGAAGCCGTACATACTACGGGGGATCTGTTGATGTAAGTAGTTGTCTGATACTGTATGTAGCCGTACATACTACGGGGGATCTGTTGATGTCAGTAGCTGTCTGATACTGTATGTAGCCGTACATACTACGGGGGATCTGTTGATGTCAGTAGCTGATACTGTATGTAGCCGTACATACTACGGAGGATCTGTTGATGTCAGTAGCTGATACTGTATGTAGCCGTACATACTACGGGGGATCTGTTGATGTCAGTAGCTGTCTGATACCGTATGTAGCCGTACATACTACGGGGGATCTGTTGATGTCAGTAGCTGATACTGTATGTAGCCGTACATGTACATACTACGGGAGATGTGTTGATGTCAGTAGTTGTCTGATACTGTATGTAGCCGTACATACTACGGGGGATCTGTTGATGTCAGTGTCTGATACTGTATGTAGCCGTACATACTACGGGGGATCTGTTGATGTCAGTAGCTGATACTGTATATAGCCGTACATACTACGGGGGATCTGTTGATGTCAGTAGCTGTCTGATACTGTATGTAGCCGTACATACTACGGGGGATCTGTTGAAGTCAGTAGCTGTCTGATACTGTATGTAGCCGTACATACTACGGGGGATCTGTTGATGTCAGTAGCTGTGTGATACTGTATGTAGCCGTACATACTACGGGGGATCTGTTGATGTCAGTAGCTGTCTGATACTGTATGTAGCCGTACATACTACGGGGGATCTGTTGATGTCAGTAGCTGTCTGATACTGTATGTAGCCGTACATACTACGGGATATCTGTTGATGTCAGTAGCTGATACTGTATGTAGCCATACATACTACGGGAGATCTGTTGATGTCAGTAGCTGATACTGTATGTAGCCGTACATACTACGGGGGATCTGTTGATGTCAGTAGCTGATACTGTATGTAGCCGTACATACTACGGGGGATCTGTTGATGTCAGTAGCTGATACTGTATGTAGCCGTACATATTACGGGGGATCTGTAGATGTCAGTAGCTGATACTGTATGTAGCCGTACATATTACGGGGGATCTGTTGATGTCAGTAGCTGTCTGATACTGTATGTAGCCGTACATACTACGGGGGATCTGTTGATGTCAGTAGCTGTCTGATACTGTATGTAGCCGTACATATTACGGGGGATCTGTTGATGTCAGTCGCTGTCTGATACTGTATGTAGCCGTACATATTACGGGGGATCTCTTGATGTCAGTAGCTGTCTTATACTGTATGTAGCCGTACATACTACGTAAGATCTGTTGATGTCAGTAGCTGATACTGTATGTAGCCGTATATACTACGGGGGATATGTTGATGTCAGTAGCTGATACTGTATGTAGACGTACATACTACGGGGGATCTGTTGATGTCAGTAGCTGATACTGTATGTAGCCGTACATACTACGGAATATCTGTTGATGTAAGTAGTTGTCTGATACTGTATGTAGCCGTACATACTACGGGGGATCTGTTGATGTCAGTAGCTGATACTGTATGTAGCCGTACATACTACGGGGGATCTGTTGATGTCAGTAGTTGATACTGTATGTAGCCGTACATACTACGGAGGATCTGTTGATGTAAGTAGTTGTCTGATACTGTATGAAGCCGTACATATTACGGGGGATCTGTTGATGTCAGTAGCTGTCTGATACTGTATGTAGCCGTACATACTACGGCGGATCTGTTGATGTCAGTATCTGATACTGTATGTAGCCGTACATACTACGGGAGATGTGTTGATGTCAGTAGTTGTCTGATACTGTATGTAGCCGTACATACTACGGGGGATCTGTTGATGTCAGTGTCTGATACTGTATGTAGCCGTACATACTACGGGGGATCTGTTGATGTCAGTAGCTGATACTGTATATAGCCGTACATACTACGGGGGATCTGTTGATGTCAGTAGCTGTCTGATACTGTATGTAGCCGTACATACTACGGGGGATCTGTTGAAGTCAGTAGCTGTCTGATACTGTATGTAGCCGTACATACTACGGGGGATCTGTTGATGTCAGTAGCTGTGTGATACTGTATGTAGCCGTACATACTACGGGGGATCTGTTGATGTCAGTAGCTGTGTGATACTGTATGTAGCCGTACATACTACGGGGGATCTGTTGATGTCAGTAGCTGTCTGATACTGTATGTAGCCGTACATACTACGGGGGATCTGTTGATGTCAGTAGCTGTCTGATACTGTATGTAGCCGTACATACTACGGGATATCTGTTGATGTCAGTAGCTGATACTGTATGTAGCCATACATACTACGGGAGATCTGTTGATGTCAGTAGCTGATACTGTATGTAGCCGTACATACTACGGGGGATCTGTTGATGTCAGTAGCTGATACTGTATGTAGCCGTACATATTACGGGGGATCTGTAGATGTCAGTAGCTGATACTGTATGTAGCCGTACATATTACGGGGGATCTGTTGATGTCAGTAGCTGTCTGATACTGTATGTAGCCGTACATACTACGGGGGATCTGTTGATGTCAGTAGCTGTCTGATACTGTATGTAGCCGTACATATTACGGGGGATCTGTTGATGTCAGTCGCTGTCTGATACTGTATGTAGCCGTACATATTACGGGGGATCTCTTGATGTCAGTAGCTGTCTTATACTGTATGTAGCCGTACATACTACGTAAGATCTGTTGATGTCAGTAGCTGATACTGTATGTAGCCGTATATACTACGGGGGATATGTTGATGTCAGTAGCTGATACTGTATGTAGACGTACATACTACGGGGGATCTGTTGATGTCAGTAGCTGATACTGTATGTAGCCGTACATACTACAGAATATCTGTTGATGGAAGTAGTTGTCTGATACTGTATGTAGCCGTACATACTACGGGGGATCTGTTGATGTCAGTAGCTGATACTGTATGTAGCCGTACATACTACGGGGGATCTGTTGATGTAAGTAGTTGATACTGTATGTAGCCGTACATACTACGGAGGATCTGTTGATGTAAGTAGTTGTCTGATACTGTATGAAGCCGTACATATTACGGGGGATCTGTTGATGTCAGTAGCTGTCTGATACTGTATGTAGCCGTACATACTACGGCGGATCTGTTGATGTCAGTATCTGATACTGTATGTAGCCGTACATACTACAGAATATCTGTTGATGTAAGTAGTTGTCTGATACTGTATGTAGCCGTACATACTACGGGGGATCTGTTGATGTCAGTAGCTGATACTGTATGTAGCCGTACATACTACGGGGGATCTGTTGATGTCAGTAGTTGATACTGTATGTAGCCGTACATACTACGGAGGATCTGTTGATGTAAGTAGTTGTCTGATACTGTATGTAGCCGTACATATTACGGGGGATCTGTTGATGTCAGTAGCTGTCTGATACTGTATGTAGCCGTACATACTACGGGGGATCTGTAGATGTCAGTAGCTGATACTGTATGTAGCCGTACATACTACGGGGGATCTGTTGATGTCAGTAGTTGTCTGATACTGTATGTAGCCGTACATATTACGGGGGATCTGTTGATGTCAGTCGCTGTCTGATACTGTATGTAGCCGTACATATTACGGGGGATCTGTTGATGTAAGTAGTTGTCTGATACTGTATGTAGCCGTACATACTACGGGGGATCTGTTGATGTCAGTAGCTGATACTGTATGTAGCCGTACATACTACGGAGGATCTGTTGATGTCAGTAGCTGATACTGTATGTAGCCGTACATACTACGGGGGATCTGTTGATGTCAGTAGCTGTCTGATACCGTATGTAGCCGTACATACTACGGGGGTTCTGTTGATGTCAGTAGCTGATACTGTATGTAGCCGTACATACTACGGGAGATGTGTTGATGTCAGTAGTTGTCTGATACTGTATGTAGCCGTACATACTACGGGGGATCTGTTGATGTCAGTAGTCTGATACTGTATGTAGCCGTACATACTACGGGGGATCTGTTGATGTCAGTAGCTGATACTGTATATAGCCGTACATACTACGGGGGATCTGTTGATGTCAGTAGCTGTCTGATACTGTATGTAGCCGTACATACTACGGGGGATCTGTTGATGTCAGTAGCTGTCTGATACTGTATGTAGCCGTACATACTACGGGGGATCTGTTGATGTCAGTAGCTGTGTGATACTGTATGTAGCCGTACATACTACGGGGGATCTGTTGATGTCAGTAGCTGTCTGATACTGTATGTAGCCGTACATACTACGGGATATCTGTTGATGTCAGTAGCTGATACTGTATGTAGCCGTACATACTACGGGAGATCTGTTGATGTCAGTAGCTGATACTGTATGTAGCCGTACATACTACGGGGGATCTGTTGATGTCAGTAGCTGATACTGTATGTAGCCGTACATACTACGGGGGATCTGTTGATGTCAGTAGCTGATACTGTATGTAGCCGTACATATTACGGGGGATCTGTAGATGTCAGTAGCTGATACTGTATGTAGCCGTACATATTACGGGGGATCTGTTGATGTCAGTAGCTGTCTGATACTGTATGTAGCCGTACATACTACGGGGGATCTGTTGATGTCAGTAGCTGTCTGATACTGTATGTAGCCGTACATATTACGGGGGATCTGTTGATGTCAGTCGCTGTCTGATACTGTATGTAGCCGTACATATTACGGGGGATCTGTTGATGTCAGTAGCTGTGTGATACTGTATGTAGCCGTACATACTACGTGGGATCTGTTGATGTCAGTAGCTGATACTGTATGTAGCCGTATATACTACGGGGGATATGTTGATGTCAGTAGCTGATACTGTATGTAGCCGTACATACTACGGGGGATCTGTTGATGTCAGTAGCTGATACTGTATGTAGCCGTACATACTACAGAATATCTGTTGATGTAAGTAGTTGTCTGATACTGTATGTAGCCGTACATACTACGGGGGATCTGTTGATGTCAGTAGCTGATACTGTATGTAGCCGTACATACTACGGGGGATCTGTTGATGTCAGTAGTTGATACTGTATGTAGCCGTACATACTACGGAGGATCTGTTGATGTAAGTAGTTGTCTGATACTGTATGAAGCCGTACATATTACGGGGGATCTGTTGATGTCAGTAGCTGTCTGATACTGTATGTAGCCGTACATACTACGGCGGATCTGTTGATGTCAGTAGCTGATACTGTATGTAGCCGTACATACTACAGAATATCTGTTGATGTAAGTAGTTGTCTGATACTGTATGTAGCCGTACATACTACGGGGGATCTGTTGATGTCAGTAGCTGATACTGTATGTAGCCGTACATACTACGGGGGATCTGTTGATGTCAGTAGTTGATACTGTATGTAGCCGTACATACTACGGAGGATCTGTTGATGTAAGTAGTTGTCTGATACTGTATGTAGCCGTACATATTACGGGGGATCTGTTGATGTCAGTAGCTGTCTGATACTGTATGTAGCCGTACATACTACGGGGGATCTGTAGATATCAGTAGCTGATACTGTATGTAGCCGTACATACTACGGGGGATCTGTTGATGTCAGTAGTTGTCTGATACTGTATGTAGCCGTACATATTACGGGGGATCTGTTGATGTCAGTCGCTGTCTGATACTGTATGTAGCCGTACATATTACGGGGGATCTGTTGATGTCAGTAGCTGTCTGATACTGTATGTAGCCGTACATACTACGTGGGATCTGTTGATGTCAGTAGCTGTCTGATAATATATGTAGCCGTACATACTACGGAGTATCTGTTGATGTCAGTAGCTGATACTGTATGTAGCCGTACATACTACGGGGGATCTGTTGATGTCAGTAGTTGTCTGATACTGTATGTAGCCGTACATACTACGGGGGATCTGTTGATGTCAGTAGCTGATACTGTATGTAGCCGTACATACTACGGGGGATCTGTTGATGTCAGTAGTTGATACTGTATGTAGCCATACATACTACGGGAGATCTGTTGATGTCAGTAGCTGATACTGTATGTAGCCGTACATACTACGGGGGATCTGTTGATGTCAGTAGCTGATACTGTATGTAGCCGTACATACTACGGGGGATCTGTTGATGTCAGTAGCTGATACTGTATGTAGCCGTACATATTACGGGGGATCTGTAGATGTCAGTAGCTGATACTGTATGTAGCCGTACATATTACGGGGATCTGTTGATGTCAGTAGCTGTCTGATACTGTATGTAGCCGTACATACTACAGGGGATCTGTTGATGTCAGTAGCTGTCTGATACTGTATGTAGCCGTACATATTACGGGGGATCTGTTGATGTCAGTCGCTGTCTGATACTGTATGTAGCCGTACATATTACGGGGGATCTGTTGATGTCAGTAGCTGTCTGATACTGTATGTAGCCGTACATACTACGTGGGATCTGTTGATGTCAGTAGCTGTCTGATAATATATGTAGCCGTACATACTACGGAATATCTGTTGATGTCAGTAGCTGATACTGTATGTAGCCGTATATACTACGGGGGATATGTTGATGTCAGTAGCTGATACTGTATGTAGCCGTACATACTACGGGGGATCTGTTGATGTCAGTAGCTGATACTGTATGTAGCCGTACATACTACAAAATATCTGTTGATGTAAGTAGTTGTCTGATACTGTATGTAGCCGTACATACTACGGGGGATCTGTTGATGTCAGTAGCTGATACTGTATGTAGCCGTACATACTACGGGGGATCTGTTGATGTCAGTAGTTGATACTGTATGTAGCCGTACATACTACGGAGGATCTGTTGATGTAAGTAGTTGTCTGATACTGTATGTAGCCGTACATATTACGGGGGATCTGTTGATGTCAGTAGCTGTCTGATACTGTATGTAGCCGTACATACTACGGGGGATCTGTAGATGTCAGTAGCTGATACTGTATGTAGCCGTACATACTACGGGGGATCTGTTGATGTTAGTAGTTGTCTGATACTGTATGTAGCCGTACATATTACGGGGGATCTGTTGATGTCAGTCGCTGTCTGATACTGTATGTAGCCGTACATATTACGGGGGATATGTTGATGTCAGTAGCTGTCTGATACTGTATGTAGCCGTACATACTACGGGGGATCTGTTGATGTCAGTAGCTGTCTGATACTGTATGTAGCCGTACATACTACGGGATATCTGTTGATGTCAGTAGCTGATACTGTATGTAGCCATACATACTACGGGAGATCTGTTGATGTCAGTAGCTGATACTGTATGTAGCCGTACATACTACGGGGGATCTGTTGATGTCAGTAGCTGATACTGTATGTAGCCGTACATACTACGGGGGATCTGTTGATGTCAGTAGCTGATACTGTATGTAGCCGTACATATTACGGGGGATCTGTAGATGTCAGTAGCTGATACTGTATGTAGCCGTACATATTACGGGGGATCTGTTGATGTCAGTAGCTGTCTGATACTGTATGTAGCCGTACATACTACGGGGGATCTGTTGATGTCAGTAGCTGTCTGATACTGTATGTAGCCGTACATATTACGGGGGATTTGTTGATGTCAGTCGCTGTCTGATACTGTATGTAGCCGTACATATTACGGGGGATCTGTTGATGTCAGTAGCTGTCTGATACTGTATGTAGCCGTACATACTACGTGGGATCTGTTGATGTCAGTAGCTGATACTGTATGTAGCCGTATATACTACGGGGGATCTGTTGATGTCAGTAGCTGATACTGTATGTAGCCGTATATACTACGGGGGATCTATTGATGTCAGTAGCTGATACTGTATGTAGCCGTACATACTACGGGGGATCTGTTGATGTCAGTGTCTGATACTGTATGTAGCCGTACATACTACGGGGGATCTGTTGATGTCAGTAGCTGATACTGTATGTAGCCGTACATACTACGGGGGATCTGTTGATGTCAGTAGCTGATACTGTATGTAGCCGTATATACTACGGGGGATATGTTGATGTCAGTAGCTGATACTGTATGTAGCCGTACATACTACGGGGGATCTGTTGATGTCAGTGTCTGATACTGTATGTAGCCGTACATACTACGGGGGATCTGTTGATGTCAGTGTCTGATACTGTATGTAGCCGTACATACTACGGGGGATCTGTTGATGTCAGTAACTGATACTGTATGTAGCCGTACATACTACGGGGGATCTGTTGATGTCAGTAGCTGATACTGTATGTAGCCGTACATACTACGGGGGATCTGTTGATGTCAGTAACTGATACTGTATGTAGCCGTACATACTACGGGGGATCTGTTGATGTCAGTAACTGATACTGTATGTAGCCGTACATACTACAGAATATCTGTTGATGTAAGTAGTTGTCTGATACTGTATGTAGCCGTACATACTACGGGGGATCTGTTGATGTCAGTAGCTGATACTGTATGTAGCCGTACATACTACAGAATATCTGTTGATGTAAGTAGTTGTCTGATACTGTATGTAGCCGTACATACTACGGGGGATCTGTTGATGTCAGTAGCTGATACTGTATGTAGCCGTACATACTACGGGGGATCTGTTGATGTCAGTAGTTGATACTGTATGTAGCCGTACATACTACGGGGGATCTGTTGATGTCAGTAGCTGATACTGTATGTAGCCGTACATACTACGGGGGATCTGTTGATGTCAGTAGCTGATACTGTATGTAGCCGTATATACTACGGGGGATATGTTGATGTCAGTAGCTGATACTGTATGTAGCCGTACATACTACGGGGGATCTGTTGATGTCAGTGTCTGATACTGTATGTAGCCGTACATACTACGGGGGATCTGTTGATGTCAGTAGCTGTCTGATACTGTATGTAGCCGTATATACTACGGGGGATCTGTTGATGTCAGTGTCTGATACTGTATGTAGCCGTACATACTACGGGGAATCTGTTGATGTCAGTAGCTGATACTGTATGTAACCGTACATACTACGGGGGATCTGTTGATGTCAGTGTCTGATACTGTATGTAGCCGTACATACTACGGGGGATCTGTTGATGTCAGTAGCTGATACTATATGTAGCCGTACATACTACGGAGTATCTGTTGATGTCAGTAGCTGTCTGATACTGTATGTAGCCGTACATACTACGGGGGATCTGTTGATGTCAGTGTCTGATACTGTATGTAGCCGTACATACTACGGGGGATCTGTTGATGTCAGTAGCTGATACTGTATGTAGCCGTACATACTACAAAATATCTGTTGATGTAAGTAGTTGTCTGATACTGTATGTAGCCGTACATACTACGGGGGATCTGTTGATGTCAGTAGCTGATACTGTATGTAGCCGTACATACTACGGGGGATCTGTTGATGTCAGTAGTTGATACTGTATGTAGCCGTACATACTACGGAGGATCTGTTGATGTAAGTAGTTGTCTGATACTGTATGTAGCCGTACATATTACGGGGGATCTGTTGATGTCAGTAGCTGTCTGATACTGTATGTAGCCGTACATACTACGGGGGATCTGTAGATGTCAGTAGCTGATACTGTATGTAGCCGTACATACTACGGGGGATCTGTTGATGTTAGTAGTTGTCTGATACTGTATGTAGCCGTACATATTACGGGGGATCTGTTGATGTCAGTCGCTGTCTGATACTGTATGTAGCCGTACATATTACGGGGGATATGTTGATGTCAGTAGCTGTCTGATACTGTATGTAGCCGTACATACTACGGGGGATCTGTTGATGTCAGTAGCTGTCTGATACTGTATGTAGCCGTACATACTACGGGATATCTGTTGATGTCAGTAGCTGATACTGTATGTAGCCATACATACTACGGGAGATCTGTTGATGTCAGTAGCTGATACTGTATGTAGCCGTACATACTACGGGGGATCTGTTGATGTCAGTAGCTGATACTGTATGTAGCCGTACATACTACGGGGGATCTGTTGATGTCAGTAGCTGATACTGTATGTAGCCGTACATATTACGGGGGATCTGTAGATGTCAGTAGCTGATACTGTATGTAGCCGTACATATTACGGGGGATCTGTTGATGTCAGTAGCTGTCTGATACTGTATGTAGCCGTACATACTACGGGGGATCTGTTGATGTCAGTAGCTGTCTGATACTGTATGTAGCCGTACATACTACGGGGGATCTGTTGATGTCAGTAGCTGTCTGATACTGTATGTAGCCGTACATACTACGGGGGATCTGTTGATGTCAGTAGCTGTCTGATACTGTATGTAGCCGTACATACTACGGGGGATCTGTTGATGTCAGTAGCTGATACTGTATGTAGCCGTACATACTACGGGGGATCTGTTGATGTCAGTAGCTGATACTGTATGTAGCCGTACATACTACGGGGGATCTGTTGATGTCAGTAGCTGATACTGTATGTAGCCGTACATACTACGGGGGATCTGTTGATGTCAGTAGTCTGATACTGTATGTAGCCGTACATACTACGGGGGATCTGTTGATGTCAGTAGCTGATACTGTATGTAGCCGTACATACTACGGGGGATCTGTTGATGTCAGTAGCTGATACTGTATGTAGCCGTACATACTACGGGGGATATGTTGATGTCAGTAGCTGATACTGTATGTAGCCGTACATACTACGGGGGATCTGTTGATGTCAGTAGTTGTCTGATACTGTATGTAGCCGTACATACTACGGGGGATCTGTTGATGTCAGTAGCTGATACTGTATGTAGCCGTACATACTACGGGGGATCTGTTGATGTCAGTAAGCTGATACTGTATGTAGCCGTACATACTACGGGGGATCTGTTGATGTCAGTAGCTGATACTGTATGTAGCCGTACATACTACGGGGGATCTGTTGATGTCAGTAACTGATACTGTATGTAGCCGTACATACTACGGGGGATCTGTTGATGTCAGTAGCTGATACTGTATGTAGCCGTACATACTACGGAGGATCTGTTGATGTCAGTAGTTGTCTGATACTGTATGTAGCCGTACATACTACGGGGGATCTGTTGATGTCAGTAGCTGATACTGTATGTAGCCGTACATACTACAGGGGATCTGTTGATGTAAGTAGTTGTCTGATACTGTATGTAGCCGTACATACTACGGGGGATCTGTTGATGTCAGTAGCTGATACTGTATGTAGCCGTACATACTACGGGGGATCTGTTGATGTCAGTAGTTGTCTGATACTGTATGTAGCCGTACATACTACGGGGGATCTGTTGATGTCAGTAGCTGATACTGTATGTAGCCGTACATACTACGGGGGATCTGTTGATGTCAGTAGCTGATACTGTATGTAGCCGTACATACTACGGGGGATCTGTTGATGTCAGTAGCTGATACTGTATGTAGCCGTACATACTACGGGGGATCTGTTGATGTCAGTAGTTGTCTGATACTGTATGTAGCCGTACATACTACGGGGGATCTGTTGATGTCAGTAGCTGTCTGATACTGTATGTAGCCGTACATACTACGGGGGATCTGTTGATGTCAGTAGTTGTCTGATACTGTATGTAGCCGTACATACTACGGTGATCTGTTCATGTCAGTAGCTGATACTGTATGTAGCCGTACATACTACGGGGGATCTGTTGATGTCAGTAGCTGATACTGTATGTAGCCGTACATACTACGGGGGATCTGTTGATGTCAGTAGCTGATACTGTATGTAGCCGTACATACTACGGGGGATCTGTTGATGTCAGTAGCTGATACTGTATGTAGCCGTACATACTACGGGGGATCTGTTGATGTCAGTAGTCTGATACTGTATGTAGCCGTACATACTACGGGGGATCTGTTGATGTCAGTAGCTGATACTGTATGTAGCCGTACATACTACGGGGGATCTGTTGATGTCAGTAGCTGATACTGTATGTAGCCGTACATACTACGGGGGATCTGTTGATGTCAGTAGTCTGATACTGTATGTAGCCGTACATACTACGGGGGATCTGTTGATGTCAGTAGCTGATACTGTATGTAGCCGTACATACTACGGGGGATCTGTTGATGTCAGTAGCTGATACTGTATGTAGCCGTACATACTACGGGGGATCTGTTGATGTCAGTAGCTGATACTGTATGTAGCCGTACATACTACGGGGGATCTGTTGATGTCAGTAGCTGTCTGATACTGTATGTAGCCGTACATACTACGGGGGATCTGTTGATGTCAGTAGCTGATACTGTATGTAGCCGTACATACTACGGGGGATCTGTTGATGTCAGTAGCTGATACTGTATGTAGCCGTACATACTACGGAGGATCTGTTGATGTCAGTAGCTGATACTGTATGTAGCCGTACATACTACGGGGGATCTGTTGATGTCAGTGTCTGATACTGTATGTAGCCGTACATACTACGGAGGATCTGTTGATGTCAGTAGCTGATACTGTATGTAGCCGTACATACTACGGGGGATCTGTTGATGTCAGTAGTCTGATACTGTATGTAGCCGTACATACTACGGAGGATCTGTTGATGTCAGTAGCTGATACTGTATGTAGCCGTACATACTACGGGGGATCTGTTGATGTCAGTAGCTGATACTGTATGTAGCCGTACATACTACGGAGGATCTGTTGATGTCAGTGTCTGATACTGTATGTAGCCGTACATACTACGGGGGATCTGTTGATGTCAGTAGCTGATACTGTATGTAGCCGTACATACTACGGGGGATCTGTTGATGTCAGTAGTTGTCTGATACTGTATGTAGCCGTACATACTACGGGGGATCTGTTGATGTCAGTGTCTGATACTATATGTAGCCGTACATACTACGGGGGATCTGTTGATGTCAGTAGTTGTCTGATACTGTATGTAGCCGTACATACTACGGGGGATCTATTGATGTCAGTAGCTGATACTGTATGTAGCCGCACATACTACGGGGGATCTGTTGATGTCAGTAGCTGATACTGTATGTAGCCGCACATACTACGGGGGATCTGTTGATGTCAGTAGTTGTCTGATACTGTATGTAGCCGTACATACTACGGGGGATCTATTGATGTCAGTAGCTGATACTGTATGTAGCCGCACATACTACGGGGGATCTGTTGATGTCAGTAGCTGATACTGTATGTAGCCGTACATACTACGGGGGATCTGTTGATGTCAGTAGCTGATACTGTATGTAGCCGTACATACTACGGGGGATCTGTTGATGTCAGTAGTTGTCTGATACTGTATGTAGCCGTACATACTACGGAGGATCTGTTGATGTCAGTAGCTGATACCGTATGTAGCCGTACATACTACGGAGGATCTGTTGATGTCAGTAGCTGTCTGATACTGTATGTAGCCGTACATACTACGGGGGATCTGTTGATGTCAGTAGCCGATACTGTATGTAGCCGTACATACTACGGGAGATCTGTTGATGTCAGTAGTTGTCTGATACTATATTTAGCCGTACATACTACGGAGGATCTGTTGATGTCAGTAGTTGATACTGTATGTAGCCGTACATACTACGGAGTATCTGTTGATGTCAGTAGCTGCCTGATACTGTCTGTAGTCACGGTAACCGCAATCTGCTTTCTTTGACTAAAAACATTGCATATGATAACTTCCCTATAGTGATAGCATAATCTAGAAAATCTAATCCCTGATCAACATCCGATATGCGTTCATGCGGCCTCTGATGCAAATTGGGAAGTTACTGTAATACAACCGAGTAGCCTTGGTGAACAAAACCGACAAATCTTCGATATGATAAAACTGAGATTAGATGGTAATGAACGGTAAAATCTGGAGTTTCCCCTCATAATCGTTATACTGTCAAAGCCTTCAGGCTCTGTTCGAAACCTCGTACAGAAGCACGTTGATCGCTTCAACACTGTATCAGAAATTCATCTATTGGGGTAATAAGCCGTTATCACAGTACCCAGAATTGCATATCACGTGTGTTTTATGTATGTCAACCCCATAGAAAACTGCACGAGCCCCAAAAATGTGTAATCTATTACACACGAAATTAGACAGAGATTTTCCTTAATCAGAAGGTCAAATTTCCATTCACTTCTAGTACGTGATCATGTCATAATCATGATTTTCTAACTTCTCGAGGATATTGTCTCCTTCTCTTTCTCTCTACATGTCTCCTCTTTCTCTCTACATGTCTTCTCTTTCTCTCTACATGTCTTCTCTTTCTCTCTACATGCCTCCTCCTCTCTACACGCCCCCTCCTCTCCACATGCCTTCTCCTTCCCTTCACGTACGTGTACCACCCTTCTCTCCACATGTCCCCGTTTTCTCTGGGAGCCTGAAGTTGGTTCCGAGTTCCGAGTTCCGTTTAAGGAAAACGGAACTCGGAGCTGGGACCAAAACCAATAAAGCTAATACATAGTATTTCAGTTTTTCTTAAACGGAACTCGGAACTGGGACCATAACCAATAAAGCTCATACATAATATTTCAGTTTTTCTTAAACGGAACTTGGAACTGGTTCCGAGTTCCGTTTATCTTAAACGGAACTCGGAACTCGGAACCAACTTCAGGCTCCCGTTTTCTCTTCACTTGCCCAATCCTTCTCTACACATGCCCCTCCTCTCCACATGCACCCTCCTTATATCCACATAAAAATTATTTCTTCCTCTCAACATATGTCCCTCTCTCTGGGAATCTAAAAGACAATTGCACCTGGACACATCTTCTTTAGCTGCGTTGACGACTTCCACAACATAGTTTTTCTATCATTGATTATAACTGGCTTTCTTTCAAATTCACGAAACTCATTTTGACGCATTTGAATCGGAGCAAAATTTGTCATGTGTGCAACCGTAATGAATACTTCCCATGACGTATGCTGACTTGATTGCTTGGTAATACCAGCGATTTTATCTGGTAATAGCCGTATAGAAATACCGAATTAAACGCTCAGCTATATAAAGACCGCCGTGACATGTCTGGTATCTCAGGACAATCAGCTGATGAGTACATCAGTACCTTTATCTGTAACGGTGTAACGAACATAAAATGTTTAACGGACATTAAAGATTTAGCTTTTTAGCGTTTTTATCCTCCAAAACTAATACAGAGTTCACTATTTTAATACAAGAATAGAAATCCCGATACAAAAATGGGTTTTTAAATACTGTTTGCATTGAAAGGAAACATGAACATCTATTATAATCGCCATTTTGTTTTTAATCAGATTATCGTCCAGAAGATTGCCTGATGAGCAATGTTCTTTAGCTATCAATAAGGAAAACCTGCAATTTAAGATTAAAAAATATGTTTGCGTGTTCAAAATGACACGAGCTTTTGAAGAGCGATTAGGTACTTGGTCCTGTTGCATTAATCTTTAAGGAGTTAATCAGCTTCAATTATGTCAGGTCGGCCGCCGCCAAAGGACGTACACACCTCCCCAGCTAAATAATTCACGTGGAAATACGACATTAGAGCTACTCTCCACTTTATCTCTATTTCCGCTACATCATTAATGTTCTCTAAAATCTGTTCCATTGCGGAGGTGATGTGGCATAATGTCTTTAGAATGATATTAACAACTTTTATATGCACACCCAGCTAACTATCAATTATGATATTAAGCACAACAATTGTTTGTATTAATCAATGGATCAATGGTTGGGACATTTCCCATCGGTCGAGTGTTCATCTCATCAATAGTACTGAAACAGGTCGAGGGTTCATCTCATCGATAGTACTGTAATAGGTCGAGGGTTCATCTCATCAGTAATACTGTAACAGGTCGAGGGTTCATCTCATCAATAGTACTGTAACAGGTCGAGTGTTCATCTCATCAATAGTACTGCAACAGGTCGAGGGTTCATCTCATCGGTAATACTTTAACAGGTCGAGTGTTCATCTCATCAGTAGTACTGTAACAGGTCGAGTGTTCATCTCATCAATAGTACTGTAACAGGTCGAGGGTTCATTTCATCAATAGTACTGTAACAGGTCGAGGGTTCATTTCATCAATAGTACTGTAACAGGTCGAGTGTTCATCTCATCAATAGTACTGTAACAGGTCGAGGGTTCATTTCATCAATAGTACTGTAACAGGTCGAGGGTTCATCTCATTAATAGTACTGTAACAGGTCGAGGGTTCATCTCGTCAATAATACTGTAACAGATCGAGTGTTCATCTCATCAGTAGTACTGTAACAGGTCGAGGGTTCATCTCATCGATAGTACTGTAATAGGTCGAGGGTTCATTTCATCAATAGTACTGTAACAGGTCGAGTGTTCATCTCATCAATAGTACTGTAACAGGTTGAGTGATCATCTCATCAATAGTACTATAACAGGTCGAGGGTTCATCTCATCAATAGTACTATAACAGGTCGAGGGTTCATCTCATCAATAGTACTATAACAGGTCGAGGGTTCATCTCATCGATAGTACTGTAACAGGTCGAGGGTTCATCTCATCAATAGTACTGTAACAGGTCGAGTGTTCATCTCATCAATAGTACTGTAACAGGTCGAGGGTTCATCTCATCAATAATACTGAAACAGGTCGAGGGTTCATCTCATTAATAATACTGTAACAGGTCGAGGGTTCATCTTATCAATAGTACTGTAATAGGTCGAGGGTTCATCTCATCAATAGTACTGTAACAGGTCGAGGGTTCATCTCATCAATAATACTGTAACAGGTCGAGGGTTCATCTCATCAATAGTACTGTAACAGGTCGAGGGTTCATCTCATTAATAGTACTGTAACAGGTCGAGGGTTCATCTCATCAGTAATACTGTAACAGGTCGAGTGTTCATCTCATCAATAGTACTGTAACAGGTCGAGGGTTCATCTCGTCAATAATACTGTAACAGGTCGAGGGTTCATCTCATCAGTAGTACTGTAACAGGTCGAGTGTTCATCTCATCAGTAGTACTGAAACAGGTCGAGTGTTCATCTCATCAGTAGTACTGTAACAGGTCGAGTGTTCATCTCATCAGTAGTACTGTAACAGGTCGAGGGTTCATCTCATCAGTAGTACTGTAACAGGTCGAGGGTTCATCTCATCAATAATACTGTAACAGGTCGAGTGTTCATCTCATCAAAAGTACTGCAGCAGGTCGAGGGTTCATCTCATCAATAGTACTGTAACAGGTCGAGGGTTCATCTCATTAATAGTACTATAATAGGTCGAGGGTTCATCTCATCAATAGTACTGTAACAGGTCGAGTGTTCATCCCATCAATAGTACTGTAACAGGTCGAGGGTTCATCTCATTAATAGTACTATAATAGGTCGAGGGTTCATCTCATCAGTAGTACTGTAACAGATCGAGTGTTCATCTCATCAATAGTACTGTAACAGGTCGAGTGTTCATCTCATCAGTAGTACTGTAACAGGTCGAGGGTTCATCTCATCAATAGTACTGTAATAGGTCGAGTATTCAACTTTTTTATGGTAATGTAACAGATCGAGTGTTCATCTCATCAGTAGTACTGTAACAGGTCGAGGGTTCATCTCATCAGTAGTACTGTAACAGGTCGAGGGTTCATCTCATCAATAGTACTGTAACAGGTCGAGGGTTCATCTCATCAGTAGTACTGTAACAGGTCGAGTGTTCATCTCATCAATAGTACTGTAACAGGTCGAGTGTTCATCTCATCAATAGTACTGTAACAGGTCGAGGGTTCATCTCATCAGTAGTACTGTAACAGGTCGAGGGTTCATCTCATCAATAGTACTGTAACAGGTCGAGGGTTCATCTCATTAATAGTACTGTAACAGGTCGAGTGTTCATCTCATCAATAGTACTGTAACAGGTCGAGTGTTCATCTCATCAATAGTACTGTAACAGGTCGAGTGTTCAACTCTTTTATGGTAATGTAACAGATCGAGTGTTCATCTTATCAGTAGTACTGTAACAGGTCGAGTGTTCATCTCATCAATAGTACTGTAACAGGTCGAGGGTTCATCTTATCAATAGTACTGTAACAGGTCGAGGGTTCATCTTATCAATAGTACTATAACAGGTCGAGTGTTCATCTCATCAATATTACTGTAACAGGTCGAGTGTTCATCTCATCAATAGTACTGTAACAGGGCGAGGATTCATCTCATCAGTAATACTTTAACAGGTCGAGTGTTCATCTCATCAGTAGTACTGTAACAGGTCGAGTGTTCATCTCATCAATAGTACTGTAACAGGGCGAGGATTCATCTCATCAGTAATACTTTAACAGGTCGAGTGTTCATCTCATCAGTAGTACTGTAACAGGTCGAGGGTTCATCTCATCAATAGTACTGTAATAGGTCGAGGGTTCATCTCATCAGTAGTACTGAAACAGATCGAGTGTTCATCTCATCAGTAGTACTGAAACAGGTCGAGGGTTCATCTCATCGATAGTACTGTAATAGGTCGAGGGTTCATTTCATCAATAGTACTATAACAGGTCGAGTGTTCATCTCATCAATAGTACTGTAACAGGTCGAGGGTTCATCTTATCAATAGTACTGTAACAGGTCGAGTGTTCATCTCATCAATAGTACTGTAACAGGTCGAGTGTTCATCTCATCAGTAGTACTGTAACAGGTCGAGGGTTCATCTTATCAATAGTACTGTAACAGGTCGAGGGTTCATCTCATCAATAGTACTGTAACAGGTCGAGTGTTCATCTCATCAATAGTACTGTAACAGGTCGAGGGTTCATCTCATCAATAATACTGAAACAGGTCGAGGGTTCATCTCATTAATAATACTGTAACAGGTCGAGGGTTCATCTTATCAATAGTACTGTAACAGGTCGAGGGTTCATCTTATCAATAGTACTGTAACAGGTCGAGGGTTCATCTCATCAATAGTACTGTAACAGGTCGAGTGTTCATCTCATCAATAGTACTGTAACAGGTCGAGGGTTCATCTCATCAATAATACTGCAACAGGTCGAGGGTTCATCTCATTAATAATACTGTAACAGGTCGAGGGTTCATCTTATCAATAGTACTGTAATAGGTCGAGGGTTCATCTCATCAATAATACTGTAACAGGTCGAGGGTTCATCTCATCAATAGTACTGTAACAGGTCGAGGGTTCATCTCATTAATAGTACTGTAACAGGTCGAGTGTTCATCTCATCAATAGTACTGTAACAGGTCGAGTGTTCATCTCATCAATAGTACTGTAACAGGTCGAGGGTTCATCTCATTAATAGTACTGTAACAGGTCGAGGGTTCATCTCATCAATAATACTGTAACAGGTCGAGTGTTCAACTTTTTAATGGTAATGTAACAGGCCGAGTGTTCATCTCATCAGTAATACTGTAACAGGTCGAGTGTTCATCTCATCAAATAGTACTGCAGCAGGTCGAGGGTTCATCTCATCAATAGTACTGTAACAGGTCGAGGGTTCATCTCATTAATAGTACTGTAACAGGTCGAGGGTTCATCTCATTAGTAGTACTGTAACAGGACGAGGGTTCATCTCATCAGTAATACTGTAACAGGTCGAGTGTTCATCTCATCAATAGTACTGTAGCAGGTCGAGGGTTCATCTCATCAATAGTACTGTAACAGGTCGAGTGTTCATCTCATCAGTAGTACTGTAACAGGTCGAGTGTTCATCTCATCAATAGTACTGTAGCAGGTCGAGTGTTCATCTCATCAATAGTACTGTAACAGGTCGAGGGTTCATCTCATCAATAATACTGAAACAGGTCGAGGGTTCATCTCATTAATAATACTGTAACAGGTCGAGGGTTCATCTGATCAATAGTACTGTAATAGGTCGAGGGTTCATCTCATCAATAGTACTGTAACAGGTCGAGGGTTCATCTCATCAATAATACTGTAACAGGTCGAGGGTTCATCTCATCAATAGTACTGTAACAGGTCGAGGGTTCATCTCATTAATAGTACTGTAACAGGTCGAGGGTTCATCTCATCAGTAATACTGTAACAGGTCGAGTGTTCATCTCATCAATAGTACTGTAACAGGTCGAGGGTTCATCTCATTAATAGTACTGTAACAGGTCGAGGGTTCATCTCGTCAATAATACTGTAACAGGTCGAGGGTTCATCTCATCAGTAGTACTGTAACAGGTCGAGTGTTCATCTCATCAATAGTACTGTAACAGGTCGAGTGTTCATCTCATTAATAGTACTGTAACAGGTCGAGTGTTCATCTCATCAATAGTACTGTAACAGGTCGAGGGTTCATCTCATTAATAGTACTGTAACAGGTCGAGGGTTCATCTCATCAATAGTACTGTAACAGGTCGAGTGTTCAACTCTTTTATGGTAATGTAACAGATCGAGTGTTCATCTCATCAATAGTACTGTAACAGGTCGAGTGTTCATCTCATCAATAGTACTGTAACAGGTCGAGGGTTCATCTCATCAGTAGTACTGTAACAGGTCGAGTGTTCATCTCATCAGTAGTACTGAAACAGGTCGAGGGTTCATCTCATCAATAGTACTGTAACAGGTCGAGGGTTCATCTCATCAATAGTACTGTAACAGGTCGAGGGTTCATCTCATCAATAGTACTGTAACAGGTCGAGGGTTCATCTCATCAATAGTACTGTAACAGGTCGAGGGTTCATCTCATCAATAGTACTGTAACAGGTCGAGGGTTCATCTCATCAATAGTACTGTAACAGGTCGAGGGTTCATCTCATCAGTAGTACTGTAACAGGTCGAGTGTTCATCTCATCAGTAGTACTGAAACAGGTCGAGGGTTCATCTCATCAGTAGTACTGTAACAGGTCGAGTGTTCATCTCATCAATAGTACTGTAACAGGTCGAGGGTTCATCTCATCAATAGTACTGTAACAGGTCGAGGGTTCATCTCATCAATAGTACTGTAACAGGTCGAGGGTTCATCTCATCAATAGTACTGTAACAGGTCGAGGGTTCATCTCATCAATAGTACTGTAACTTATCTTACTGATGTTTCAGAATTTTCCCCGATAGTCGACTTAAAGAGAACATCCGGCATCCATTAAAATCTACATATGTAGTTTAATAGTTGTTTGCTACACAATTCACGACAGAGCCCAACTAGCCTTTCCGATTTTATCTGATGGTTGCATCTTTTTAATTGACAAATTGTAACCGCAGATATGACGTATGCTAGGTATTCGCTCGTTTGCCCTTTCTTTTGGCCCTTTTCTTTGATAGTCCGGATCAAAAATAGGCGACTGCTGACATCTGAAGTATTTCATAGTCCGGATCAACAGTAGGCGACTGTTGACATCTAAAGTATTTCATAGTCCGGATCAATAGTAGGCGACTGTTGACATCTGATAGTATTTCATAGTCCGGATCAACAGTAGGTGACTGTTGACATCTGATAGTATTTCATAGTCCGGATCAATAGTAGGCGACTGTTGACATCTAAAGTATTTCATAGTCCGGATCAACAGAAGGCAACTGTTGACATCTGAAGTATTTCATAGTCCGGATCAACAGTAGGCGACTGTTGACATCTGATAGTATTTCATAGTCCGGATCAAAAGTAGGCGACTGTTGACATCTAAAGTATTTCATAGTCCGGATCAATAGTAGGCGACTGTTGACATCTAAAGTATTTCATAGTCCGGATCAACAGTAGGCGACTGTTGACATCTGATAGTATTTCATAGTCCGGATCAACAGTAAACGACTGTTGACATCTAAAGTATTTCATAGTCCGGATCAACAGTAGGCGACTGTTGACATCTGATAGTATTTCATAGTCCGGATCAAAAGTAGGAGACGGTTGACATCTGATAGTATTTCATAGTCCGGATCAAAAGTAGGAGACGGTTGATATTTGAAGTATTTCATAGTCCGGATCAACAGTAGGCGACTGTTGACATCTAAAGTATTTCATAGTCTGGATCAACAGTAGGCGACTGTTGACATCTGATAGTATTTCATAGTCCGGATCAACAGTAAACGACTGCTAACATCTAAAGTATTTCATAGTCCGGATCAACAGTAGGCGACTGTTGACATCTGATAGTATTTCATATTCCGGATCAACAGTAGGCGACTGTTGACATCTAAAGTATTTCATAGTCCGGATCAACAGTAGGCGACTGTTGACATCTGATAGTATTTCATAGTCCGGATCAACAGTAAACGACTGTTGACATCTAAAGTATTTCATAGTCCGGATCAACAGTAGGCGACTGTTGACATCTGATAGTATTTCATAGTCCGGATCAAAAGTAGGAGACGGTTGACATCTGATAGTATTTCATAGTCCGGATCAAAAGTAGGAGACGGTTGATATTTGAAGTATTTCATAGTCCGGATCAACAGTAGGCGACTGTTGACATCTAAAGTATTTCATAGTCTGGATCAACAGTAGGCGACTGTTGACATCTGATAGTATTTCATAGTCCGGATCAACAGTAAACGACTGCTAACATCTAAAGTATTTCATAGTCCGGATCAACAGTAGGCGACTGTTGACATCTGATAGTATTTCATATTCCGGATCAACAGTAGGCGACTGTTGACATCTAAAGTATTTCATAGTCCGGATCAACAGTAGGCGACTGTTGACATCTAAAGTATTTCATAGTCCGGATCAACAGTAGGCGACTGTTGACATCTGAAGTATTTCATAGTCGGGATCAAAAGTAGGAGACGGTTGACATCTGATAGTATTTCATAGTCCGGATCAAAAGTAGGAGACGGTTGACATCTGATAGTATTTCATAGTCCGGATCAACAGTAGGCGACTGTTAACATCTGATAGTATTTCATAGTCCGGATCAGCAGTAGGCGACTGTTGACATCTGATAGTATTTCATAGTCCGGATCAAAAGTAGGAGACGGTTGATATCTGAAGTATTTCATAGTCCGGATCAAAAGTAGGCAACGGTTGACATCTGATAGTATTTCATAGTCCGGATCAAAAGTAGGAGACGGTTGATATCTGAAGTATTTCATAGTCCGGATCAACAGTAGGCGACTGCTGACATCTGAAGTATTTCATAGTCGGGATGAAAAGTAGGCGACGGTTGATATCTGAAGTACGTGACAGTGTGTCAAACTATTAATGCTATCAGTATAAGCTGACGTAGTGTAGATACTGACTTAGCTGTGTGAGTCCTATTAGAACCCAGATAACGATCACCACAGGGGATTAGTTAAGTTATTTAATGGAGCCACCTGCGTACGTATTCAAATAGGAAAACAAAACAAATAACTCCGCTGATGTGTGGAGCCCTGGATATAGTCCGAGAAATCGGAAATCGGACTCAAATGGAGAAAGCAGGGTGATGACCCTTGAGCTGGGGTAAACAGATACAGGCTTGACATATACACGACGAACATAGCTTTAAGATTAATTGATTGATTTTCTTATCTCAACAGAAAGGTTTTGTACTGTCCATATTCCACCATTTCAGACTTGTGTTGCTGTATTCCCCTCATTTTAGTATAATGTTGATATGTCATCTGTCGATCCCTGAACGCTCAGTAACAGGCAACACGTAAACCACAATCAGTACCACACTCATCAAGCCCACGACAATCAGTACCACTCTCATCAAGCCCACGACAATCAGTACCACACTCATCAAGCCCACGACAATCAGTACCACACTCATCAAGCCCACGACAATCAGTACCACACTCATCAAGCCCACGACAATCAGTACCACACTCATCAAGCCCACGACAATCAGTACCACACTCATCAAGCCCACGACAATCAGTACCACACTCATCAAGCCCACGACAATCAGTACCACACTCATCAAGCCCACGACAATCAGTACCACTCTCATCAAGCCCACGACAATCAGTACCACACTCATCAAGCCCACGACAATCAGTACCACTCTCATCAAGCCCACGACAATCAGTACCACACTCATCAAGCCCACGACAATCAGTACCACACTCATCAAGCCCACGACAATCAGTACCACTCTCATCAAGCCCACGACAATCAGTACCACACTCATCAAGCCCACGACAATCAGTACCACTCTCATCAAGCCCACGACAATCAGTACCACACTCATCAAGCCCACGACAATCAGTACCACTCTCATCAAGCCCACGACAATCAGTACCACACTCATCAAGCCCACGACAATCAGTACCACACTCATCAAGCCCACGACAATCAGTACCACACTCATCAAGCCCACGACAATCAGTACCACACTCATCAAGCCCACGACAATCAGTACCACACTCATCAAGCCCACGACAATCAGTACCACACTCATCAAGCCCACGACAATCAGTACCACACTCATCAAGCCCACGACAATCAGTACCACACTCATCAAGCCCACGACAATCAGTACCACACTCATCAAGCCCACGACAATCAGTACCACACTCATCAAGCCCACGACAATCAGTACCACACTCATCAAGCCCACGACAATCAGTACCACACTCATCAAGCCCACGACAATCAGTACCACACTCATCAAGCCCACGACAATCAGTACCACACTCATCAAGCCCACGACAATCAGTACCACTCTCATCAAGCCCACGACAATCAGTACCACACTCATCAAGCCCACGACAATCAGTACCACACTCATCAAGCCCACGACAATCAGTACCACACTCATCAAGCCCACGACAATCAGTACCACACTCATCAAGCCCACGACAATCAGTACCACACTCATCAAGCCCACGACAATCAGTACCACACTCATCAAGCCCACGACAATCAGTACCACTCTCATCAAGCCCACGACAATCAGTACCACACTCATCAAGCCCACGACAACCAGTACCACTCTCATCAAGCCCACGACAACCAGTACCACACTCATCAAGCCCACGACAACCAGTACCACACTCATCAAGCCCACGACAACCAGTACCACTCTCATCAAGCCCACGACAATCAGTACCACACTCATCAAGCCCACGACAATCAGTACCACTCTCATCAAGCCCACGACAATCAGTACCACACTCATCAAGCCCACGACAATCAGTACCACTCTCATCAAGCCCACGACAATCAGTACCACACTCATCAAGCCCACGACAATCAGTACCACACTCATCAAGCCCACGACAATCAGTACCACACTCATCAAGCCCACGACAATCAGTACCACACTCATCAAGCCCACGACAATCAGTACCACACTCATCAAGCCCACGACAATCAGTACCACACTCATCAAGCCCACGACAATCAGTACCACACTCATCAAGCCCACGACAATCAGTACCACACTCATCAAGCCCACGACAATCAGTACCACTCTCATCAAGCCCACGACAATCAGTACCACACTCATCAAGCCCACGACAATCAGTACCACACTCATCAAGCCCACGACAATCAGTACCACACTCATCAAGCCTAAGACAACTGGAGAGTGAACACAACTTAGACTATACACACTGCCATTACTTTTTATGTGTCAACCATCTCGTATTTGGGGGGAGGCATATGTTTTTCAGGTCTAGGATACATGAACCATGAGTATAGAAAATAGACAAACATCAAACATGCACACAATTCTGATTCTTACATTACCTTATTTGGCATTACATAATGCCAGTTAGTCTAACGCTATATCGTGCTCGAATTGGTAGCTTTAACAACTGTGTTCAGTCCTCAAACTATGTCATCTATTTGAGTATCCTCAAGTCTCTTTGCGTTGGGTTATTACTACTGATTCTATTAATTTGTTTGTCATTTGTTAGATCTCAAATAAATTCCATCCGCAATTTTTGTCTTGGTAAGTTCTCATACAATATTATCGTTTCTTTAGTAGACATTGCTTGTCTGTTTTCTCGCTTTTTTTCGCTTATCCAGTGGCAACTAATATTGTCTGGCGATATTGAAGTAAATCCTGGTCCTTCGTCTCTGAATTCATCTTCATCATCACTTTTTTCAAATATAAGTGATCAGCTTGATCTTGATCGTAACTTTTCTTTCGTCCATCTCAATGTTCAAAGTCTTAATAACAAAGTCGATATACTTTATACCGAACTTAACAAATACTCTATATTATCATTTACTGAGACTTGGCTAAAAGTCACTGATACCTCTCCGGAACTCAGCTTGCCTGGTTACTCTGACCCATTCTGTTACTGTAGGCCTGACCGTATTGGTGGTGGTATATCGGTCTACGTTAAAGATACGATATCTGCAAAACGAAGGCAAGATCTAGAATTACCAACCATAGAATGTGTATGGTTGGAAATAGTTCTTGGCACAGAGAAGTTTTTGTATGGTACTTTTTATAGACCTCCAAATTCTCCAATTATCACCTGGTCTCACATATCTCACTCTGTTGAACAAGCCTTTAACACGGGTATAACTAACATTGTATTTACAGGTGATTTCAACGCTAACTTGTTGGTCGAAAAGCAGTCCTCTCACTTGCGAGATATGCTTATTCTCTATAACTTGTCTCAATTAGTAGAATCCTCAACATTTTTTACTGAATCCTCAAACTCACTTTTAGATATTGTGTGTGTTAGTGATAGTAGCATAATTAGTAAATGTATTGTCGGAGAGAGCTTCCTTGACCAACCGGTTAGATACCATTGTCCTACTTTCTGTTCTTTTAATATAACTAAACCGATCCAGCAAAGTTTTAAGCGTAACATTTGGCTCTTCGATGAGGGAAATTACGATTTATTTAGAGGGAAATTGAATGATTTAAACTGGAATACACTGATCGTCGTTGATGATATTGATGATTCGGTCAAAAATTTTACAGACATATTGCTTGCAATTGCTAAAACATGTATACCTAACAAAATTATCACTGTACGATCTAATGAACCACCCTGGATGTCAAATGAAATCAAAAGATTAATTCGTAAACGCAAACGTGCCCACAAAAGAGCCAAACGTTCTCCAACAGATGCTCACTGGACAAGTTTCCGCCAAATTCGTAATAAATGTATCAATTCTATTAAAAAGGCTAAAGTCGCATATGTCAATAACCTCTGTGAAAACCTTCGGAAACCTTCAAATCTCAGTGTGAAGAAGTGGTGGAAAACTGTATACTCATTATTTCCTAATCGTAAAAACTCTTCAATACCCCCACTTCTTCATAATGACACTTGCATCTCTGACGATTTCGAAAAAGCTTGTTTATTCAACGATTTTTTCTGTTCCCAATCTAATATTGATGATACTAACACTGCTTTGCCTAACATTGACTATGGACATAACTATAATCTATCTAATATTAACATAACTGCTACTGATGTTAAGGATGCAATACTGAATCTTGATTGTTCTAAAGCCATTGGTCCTGATCTTGTAAATGCTAGATTACTCAAGGAATCTGCTGATATTATATGTAAACCTCTTTGTTCTTTATTTAACAAATCTCTCGAATCTGGTATCTTTCCTACAGAATGGAAGTCAGCTAATGTCACGCCTGTGCACAAAAAAGAATGTAAATCCATCTTAACTAATTATAGACCTATTTCATTACTTTCCATTATTGGTAAACTCATGGAAAGATGTGTTTATAAATATGTTTACAATTTCTTACATACTCACTCTCTACTCTCCCCTTTCCAATCTGGATTCAGGCGTTGCGATTCACCCATTAATCAACTACTTGCTATCACTCATGATATTTACTCTGCTTTAGATAATGGTAAAGAAATAAGAATGGTATTCTTTGATGTTAGTAAAGCATTCGATCGTGTTTGGCATAAGGGACTTTTATGTAAATTGTCATGTATTGGGATAAGGGGTTCTCTACTAAATTGGTTCAAAAATTATCTTCTTCATCGAAAACAAAGAGTAGTAATTAATGGTAAATTCTCTAATTGGTCAAATGTAAAAGCCGGAGTTCCCCAAGGTTCAATTCTTGGCCCGTTGTTGTTTTTAATATTCATTAACGATATTGTGGAAGACATAAGAGCTAATATAAAGTTATTTGCAGACGATACATCCTTATACGTCATTGTCGATACAGTTAGAAACACTACAGATATTTTAAATCACGATTTAGATAAGATTCATGAATGGTCATCTAAGTGGTTGGTTAAATTTAATCCTGCAAAAACTGAAACCTTATTAATATCTAAAAAGACAAATAACCCACTACATCCTCCATTAACTATGACTAATACCTTACTTACTGCTGTTACCTCACATAAACATCTTGGTTTATTTCTTTCGGAAAATGGTGGGTGGACGGTTCACATAAATTTTCTAAAATCTAAAATTTCACCCAAATTAAATATGCTACGTAGATTTAAGTTTACTTTAGATCGTGCATCACTTCAAACTCTGTATTTTTCTATGATTCGTCCAATTTTTGAATATGGAGACATAATCTGGGACAACCTCTCCAAAGCCCAATCAGACATATTAGAAGATCTTCAATTAGAAGCAGCAAGGATTGTTACTGGTGGAACTAGACTTACTAGTAGGGTAAAACTTTATCTTGAAACAGGCTGGCTTCCACTAGAACAAAGACGCAAACATCACAAGATTATCCACTTTCATAAAATAGTTCATGGTTTCCTTCCCCAGTATCTTCAAGAATTACTTCCTCATCGAAATAATAATATTCATGATCATAACACTAGATTACAAAAATGTAGCTAATAAGTTCCGTCCACCTTCCGGTCGCACAAGCCTTTTCATGAAATCCTTTCTGCCATCTGTAATTAGTCTTTGGAATGCACTTCCTGATGGAATAAAAACCAGTCCCTCAATAACAAAACTAAAATATCATCTAAACGCACAAAATCTTAAAGTCCCACCATATTTTCTTATCGGCAGTAGATTGGGTCAGATTCACCATGCAAGATTGAGGATGGAGTGCAGTTCACTAAAATATTATTTGTTTCGTAGGAATCTGGTAAACAGTCCACTTTGCTCCTACTGTCAAGTTGATGAAACTAACGAACATTTTTTATTACATTGTAGACTTTTTTCCGACCTTCGAAATCGTTCCCTCTTTGCCCTAAAACATCCTATTTCGACAGAAATATTACTTTTTGGCAGCAACAACTTAACTTTTGACGAAAATTCCTTGATTTTTAAATGTGTGCAACAATTCATTATCAGCTCCAAGAGATTCGATTAATTCCACGTTTCAACTCTGTATTTATCGTTTTCACAGTTGTATCAGCATGCAGTTCTTTTTAAATGAACAATGGTATCGGCAGTCTCCCTCTTTCTCTTTCCCTTCTCATCTTATCATTTCCCACTACCTGTCTCTTTCCAATATAGAGTTATTTCAATATTCATATTCATTCTCCCACTTTGTTACCATGCTAAATTGATGAGTCAATAACGGAGACGGATTAATATAAGTTTTTAAAAAACTTGTTTCTGAATCCATTTCATGCTGTATTTTTTTTCTGATTGTGTCTACTTTTCATGTGTTACCAATGAATGAATAAAATAAAGTTTACATTAAACATGGAGAGATTACTAACACACAGACATACTTTTCTATTGGATTTAAAAATATTGTATTGGCACAAGGTAAAGCAACTGGATTTAACAAATAAAAAGTAAAACATTTGGAAAAATAAAAAGATCAATAAATAATTATAACTTGGGTAGCATTGCTTTGCTTGACGAAGATAACTATATGTGCAATTGATTGAAGAAGATAGATAACAAAATTTAATTTCGATCATCACTTGTACATGCACTTTTATATGAGCAAATGATCACACCTCCACATCTCACACGAGTAATAACAGGATGTCACAGAGTTGACTTATTTCTCACTTCACGTGTGACTCCTCAATACAATGTTTCATAATTTACCGACTATTCCATATTAATGTAACTTATAAAACAATCCATTTCGCCATGTTCTGTCAAAGTCTATTTCTTAAACATTTTAATGTTATAATCATTGATCATCCCCTTAATTGTAGGAAGTACAGGTAAAGATCCATGTTCTTTTCTAACACCGAGTTGGCAGGGATGATATATAATGATATTACTTCTGACACCGAAATGACAGGGGAAGGTATAATTGTATTATTTTCACCAAGATCATTTTCTAATATGTCAAGAAGATATTAAACAAAAAATCCAAGGACAGAGTTATCGCTCTGTAGTTAAAAAGGGAAACTTTATTTATTACATAACGATTGCGAAACAAGTTATATAAACTGATATTAATCACGTTTGTTGGACCGGATTGAAGATGTTTTAGGAGGGGGCTGGAGAACCCTGGGAAACCCGACGTGGTCGAGCATATGGCCCATACTGTTTCTCTTCTGATTGGGGAATCGACTCTAGCCGCTTAGATCGGGGAATCGACACTGGCCGCTTAGATCGGGGAATCGACACTGGCCGTGTAGATCAGGGAATCGACACTGGCCGCTTAGATCGGGGAATCGATACTGGCCGTTTAGATCGGGGAATCGACACTGGCCGTGTAGATCAGGAAATCGACACTGGTCGCTTAGATCGGGGAATCGATACTGGCCGCTTAGATCGGGGAATCGACACTGGCCGTGTAGATCGGGGAATCGACACTGGCCGCTTAGATCGGGGAATCGACACTGGCCGCTTAGATCGGGGAATCGACACTGGCCGCTTAGATCGGAGAATCGACACTGGCCGCTTAGATCGGGGAATCGACAATGGCCGCTAAGATCGGGGAATCGATCCTGGCCGCCTAGATCGGGGAATCGACACTGGCCGCCTAGATCAGGGAATCGATCCTGGCCGCTTAGATCAGGGAATCGATCCTGGCCGCCTAGATCGGGGAATCGACACTGGCCGCCTAGATCGGGGAATCGACACTGGCCGTGTAGATCAGGGAATCGACACTGGCCGCTTAGATCGGGGAATCGATACTGGCCGTTTAGATCGGGGAATCGACACTGGCCGTGTAGATCAGGAAATCGACACTGGTCGCTTAGATCGGGGAATCGATACTGGCCGCTTAGATCGGGGAATCGACACTGGCCGTGTAGATCGGGGAATCGACACTGGCCGCCTAGATCGGGGAATCGACACTGGCCGCTTAGATCGGGGAATCGACACTGGCCGCTTAGATCGGAGAATCGACACTGGCCGCTTAGATCGGGGAATCGACAATGGCCGCTAAGATCGGGGAATCGATCCTGGCCGCCTAGATCGGGGAATCGACACTGTCCGCCTAGATCAGGGAATCGATCCTGGCCGCTTAGATCAGGGAATCGATCCTGGCCGCCTAGATCGGGGAATCGACACTGGCCGCCTAGATCAGGGAATCGATCCTGGCCGCTTAGATCAGGGAATAAACACTGGCCGCGTAGATCGGGGAATCGATCCTGGCCGCCTAGATCGGGGATCGACACTGGCCGCTTAGATGAAAGCAAGCGTGTTACGACTGTGCCAACCGACCACAACAAACACCTGTAGTTAGATCTTTTTGTTGTTATCTTGATACAATTATTGTCTAGTGATCACACCGAATAAACGCTTTGAAGAGTTTCAAGATACACATTTTAAAATCTTTTCCTGAGTCGTAAAAGTTCTTTGGTGTTAAAATCCGATCCAGGTACTTTTTTCGGGTTTCCTAATTTTGAAGTCAGTTTCTGTAATGTTTTTTTTTTTTTTTTATTTCTCTCATTGTCTAATCGATATGAGACGATCATTTTGAATTTAAATAATCATAGAATTTCTGATCGAAATCACCTCTCCTTGTTTCACTATACAATTGCGAAAAATATGTTCCCCAACACATATATTTCTTCTGGGGAATAAGCTATTGTACCTTTGCAAATTACATTACTGAGCTTAACTTAAACTTAAACTTCCCTCTTCACGCACGCACGCACACGCGCACATACACACCCTTACACCTACCTACCTGCCTACCTGCCTGCCCGCCCGCACACACACACACACACACACTCACACACACACACACACACACACACACACACACACACACCACACACACACACACACACACACACACACACACACACATATACATACATACATACATACATACATACATACATACATACATACATATACATACATACATACATACATAAGTAGTCTTATAAGGACGTAGGCGTATAATGCAATTGTATTCATTAGTCGATAACCATCTCTAAATTGGTGTTTATTGGTGCTATTCAAAGTGTGTTTCCAAAAGACGAGCTTCTATTTCATTGAGATTGGTGAGGTCTGCTTAACGTTTGTCAATACGATTAGTTTGATTTAATGACGTTTTCTGTTTTCTGATATAAGTCCCATAAAGTGTGACGGGTCATATAAGGCGGGTTGGGTCGATGTGTTACAGCTTAATTACGTTTGACTTACTTCCTAGTCCCTTGTTCCATACCCCATCGGGTGATCATAGACTAAATCACAACTAGACCTTGGCTTTTTACGAGAGAAGAAATGTTCCTTCCCAACTAAGGTAATATGTTTATAGTTTTATTAGCCAACGCTAAACGTTTCTCAAATGGGAGTGGACTCAACACTTCCATCTTACTCCGACTCGGTCCCTTTATTGTTCAGATGGAGTTAACTAAATGTTGCATTCTATTCTAACTGAAGTCGGTTTTTTTGAGGATAAATTCTTTGCTGACGTCAACTCTATGTGTCGGTTTGGAGGTACATTTTGTATATATTTGCCTCAGTGAGTTGTCCAGTTGATACCGGCTGGCGTTTTGTTGATTGTGACCTTAAGAAATCTAACAGTTCTTGGACATATCACCTCGATGTTTTAGTGTTCAACAATCAGTTAAATCTGTCGGTCAAACGTCAATAAATTTCATCAAATTCTCAAGATAGAACTGTATCACTCACAAAATATATTTCAAAAAGTGAAAAGATAAATAAATAATGCTAGTTTTAGAAGAATTATTGCATGTTTTCATCAAGTCATGAATGGCCAAAGTCATGAATGGCCAAATTCATGAGCAAAGAACCGAATTTGCTGAGGAATAATCAATGTATGGCGTTCGTTTGCAATAAAACAAAATCATTAAGATTGTGTCAAACGAGTCCGTTGACATCCACTAGCGATAACCACTAGAATATGATATCAAGCCCGGTATTAATATGAACCAAATCTTTTGAGCGGTTCTCGAGGATGTTATCCGTGGTTCCCAGGTGCATGTTCAATTTTAAGACTAATCGGGAAAAATAGCGGTCATTTTGAATTTTGCTATTTGAAGTTTATTATCGCTCTTTCTAAAAAAAAAAAAAAAAAATCGCACGAATTCAGCTTGGTCCCTAAAGGTGTATGTTAGATTTTTAGTCTGATTGAAAAACAAAATGGTCAACAGGCGGCTATTTTGAATTTAGGCCTTGGCCATGTCTTATCTCTGTTCCTCAAAAAGTTGTGCATAGAAAGTTCTTAACAGAAAACACCCCATATCCAGCATGTCATCACGGTTGATCCTACAGAAAACACCACACAAGGGTGTCACAACGGTGGACCCTACAGAAAACATCCCACACAACCAGGGTGTCATCACGGTTGACCCTACAGAAAACATCCCACACAACCAGGGTGTCATCACGGTTGACCCTACAGAAAACATCCCACACAACCAGGATGTAATCACGGTTGACCCTACAGAAAACATACCACACAACCAGGATGTCATCACGGTTGACCCTACAGAAAACATCCCACACAACCATTGTGTCATCACGGTTGACCCTACATAAAACATCCCACACAACCAGGGTGTCATCACGGTTGACCCTACAGAAAACATTCCACACAACCAGGGTGTGATCATGGTGGACCCTACAGAAAACATCACACACAACCAGTGTGTCATCACGGTTGACCCTACAGAAAACATCCCACACAACCAGGGTGCCATCACGATTGACCCTACAGAAAACATTCCACACAACCAGGGTGTCATCACGGTTGACCCTACAGAAAACATCCCACACAACCAGGATGTCATCACGGTTGACCCTACAGAAAACATACCACACAACCAGGATGTCATCACGGTTGACCCTAAAGAAAACATCCCACACAACCAGGGTTTCATCACGGTGGACCCTACAGAAAACATCCCACACAACCAGGGTGTCATCACGGTGGACCCTACAGAAAACATCCCACACAACCAGGATGTCATCACGGTTGACCCTACAGAAAACATACCACACAACCAGGATGTCATCACGGTTGACCCTAAAGAAAACATCCCACACAACCAGGGTTTCATCACGGTGGACCCTACAGAAAACATCCCACACAACCAGGGTGTCATCACGGTGGACCCTACAGAAAACATCCCACACAACCAGGATGTCATCACGGTTGACCCTACAGAAAACATCCCACACAACCAGGGTGTCATCACGGTTGACCCTACAGAAAACATCCCACACAACCAGGGTGTCATCACGGTTGACCCTACAGAAAACATCCCACACAACCAGGGTGTCATCACGGTGGACCCTACAGAAAACATCCCACACAACCAGGGTGTCATCACGGTTGACCCTACAGAAAACATCCCACACAACCAGGGTGTCATCACGGTTGACCCTACAGAAAACATCCCACACAACCAGGATGTCATCACGGTTGACCCTACAGAAAACATACCACACAACCAGGATGTCATCACGGTTGACCCTAAAGAAAACATCCCACACAACCAGGGTTTCATCACGGTGGACCCTACAGAAAACATCCCATACAACCAGGGTGTCATCACGGTGGACCCTACAGAAAACATTCCACACAACTAGGGTGTCATCACGGTGGACCCTACAGAAAACATCCCACACAACCAGGGTGTCATCACGGTTGACTCTAAAGAAAACATCCCACACAACCAGTGTGTCATCACGGTTGACCCTACAGAAAACATCCCACACAACCAGGGTGTCATCACGGTTGACCCTACAGAAAACATCCCACACAACCAGTGTGTCATCACGGTTGACCCTACAGAAAACATCCCACACAACCAGGGTGTCATCACGGTTGACCCTACAGAAAACATCACACACAACCAGGGTGTCATCACCGTTGACCCTACAGAAAACATCACACACAACCAGGGTGTCATCACGGTTGACCCTACAGAAAACATCAAACACAACCAGTGTATGGCCCTATAGAAAGCACCACACACAGAAAAACCAAATAAATGCGACATGATTTTGTCGGACTCCTCTTAGCTAAACCCTATATCTACCTGTTCACACCGGGAGCCTGACCCCTGTAAACATTATTGACCCCGGTTAGGCAGTCACCATAGTAACAGTACAGTGATGTAGTAGACGACAGATTATACATATCACATAATTAACGAATGTTAATTAAACTCATTAGCAAAACTGGTCAATAACTACACATAAGGTTATAATGTAAAAGTGAAACAATTAATTTGTTATAATAATTAGAATATGATATATAGTAAATATAATGTCAGTAGTACACATATACATATGTACTGTTTCATCATAAATCAACATTTGTATCTTTTTAAATTAGTGTGCAGTTGTTTTACCGCGGGCTACGGTAACACGTAGTGAAATATTTTGATATGAAATGTCAAACAAAGTGCTATTCACTCCAACACGAATCTCTCTCATCCCTATCTCACTCATCATATCACTCTCATCATCTCTCTGGGGACATCTCCAATGAAACATAGGGCGCAATACTGCCAAAATAGCAAAACTCCGGTGAAGGAATTACTACAGCAGTAGCGCTCAATCAAAGGGAAATCTGCAAATGTAGATGAAAATGAATCGTCAGACCACTGTATCAACCTACATTGGCACTGGGGCAAACATACGGGAAGGCCAATTGGGGCTTAGAGGACCTTTGATTACACTATGGTACATATTCGCACCCGTGTTTGTTAATAAAAGTGAATTCCTTTATTCAAAAACCTATTACTTTATACTAAAGTAAATCGATTTTCTCTTGTGTACAGATTGTCAACACATATTCTTAGATCGCTAAAAGTGTGTTATGTTCAAAACAATTAGGTGAGCACGTTTCAGACTATTCTAAACATTTACATATTAAGTTGGTTTCAAAAGTGTTAAGTAAAGTACGGAGATAGATTAAATTTTAATTCATTCCTAGTTATGTTACAGGAGGTAACTGTTGATTTGTCTCCTCAGGTAGACTAAGTACAGTTCACCCCTCCCCAGTATAGTTACTAATCCTTCCACAAGGTAGCAAGTCGATATACTAATCCCGGCAATGATCACCGCCGAACATTCCAGCCGTCCAGGTAAACGGTGACGATTACCAAAACAAGACGATGACATTTGTTGATAATATAAATACAAACAAATAGATACCAATAGATCTAATATATGTTAAAATCAGGATATTTAACCATCTCTTTACAATATTAAATCAGTCCAGGAAAATGTTCATTTGAGATACGTAATTGAATAATGTATAGACTTTAAAAGTGTTTGGTCTATCATTATAATATCTAGACATATATTTCCGTCTTCTATTGAGAACAAATTATTGATCACAGTTTGATAAATAATGAACGTGGTCGCCTATTTCTCTTAAGTTACATAAAGTATAAATTCTATTTTCACTTGGTATATCAGACCATCTGCCACTTACGATCGATATTTTGTATAACCTGTTCTAAATTTACAGTATGCTGTGGCCAATTTGGGAGGCAGTTCTAGTAAATACCTTTCTAAAAAGTTTTGTAGGTTCTTTAAAAAATTGAGCTTCTTCAAATATATCATATCGATCATATCGTATATAAATGAGGCTGGTGTGGCCCCTGGGTTAGAGGGGCGGGGCCACAAAAAGTAGAATTTTGCTGATATTTTGCTTTAAAACTCTGCTCCTTAACCCTTGAGTGGATTACAGCATTTTTTGTATTTATTTTATTTAGCATGATAAACCTAAATAGCAGATAGTCACACATTCACATATTCTCAATTTAGTAAAAGGTCCACTGTTATAGTTGATATTAACATCCTCAAACACGTTCATTGACCTTAACTTGTTTTTTTAATGCAGGAAAGAGAGGAAAATCATTTTCCTTAATACATTTAACAATATAATAGATTTCATATGTTAACAAATAAATAAATACATAAATGAGCTACGCGGGTGAAATACCTGTACTCTGTCCATTAAAATCCTTTTATTACAATATACAGACAGGTGTGAAATATCTTAATCTATATAATATATCATGGCTGGTCGAAGTCATTCAATAACACTGATAATTTGATTGCCTAGTGTATTCCATTGATGCTTTCTTTTTGACCCTGTATGTATTTTTGAACTTTGAAATTATCTTTAATGGTATTAATCAATGCGTTGATATTCAAAGAGCCGTTACGACGTCTAGTTTTGTATATACGTATACTGCTTATTAATAATTAATATTTAATAGTCAACATAACATAACATAACTACATTGGCGTGCCACTATTCTGAAAAGAAATGATTCTTTATTATAAGCAAAAGGTACTAAAAGTATAACAAGTTTTCTAATCTCTGTAGGAACACTTGTACTTCTCTACATTCCCGTGAGCAATGCAAATTCACTCAATTCTTTAATTACAAGAAGTACATAAATGACTTGGTTTTAATTTTATTTCTATGTTTGTTATTGAAATTTGGAGGACGATTCTAGATTGAAACCATATCCATATTGAAAGTTATTACAAAATGAAGTTTGTAATTTTTGTCCATTTTTCTTTATCAACGTTAACTCTTGGTGCCATTTTTCTGGTGTCAGTAGGCGTTGATACTGGCGCTATGATCAGATGGTTAAGGTCTTAAGCTGTGTTTTTATTCTTGAAGATATAAGTGGTATAGTAGGTTGTGGAGCTCTTTCCATCTGAAAATCGTTATATTTTTAATACATTGAGAATTGTACCTTCTGATAGCCACAACTAAGCAATGATAATGAATAGAATTAATTCTGAAATATTGTAAAAACTCTTCATCAATAAGAAACATTTTTCACTATAAAAAAACCTGCCTTGAACCAGTTAGGAAAAACACAAACTTATTTAAGATAAAATAGGCTTTAAATACATCTTGCAAAACTTGTTTACTGTTAGAACTACATATTTGTATGTATTCTATTCCACATTTATACTGCTTGTTTAAATCAATAGTTGACTTAAGAATCAAAGTTCATTTGCCTGATGACCGAAATATCCTTCTTATCCAGCTAAGCTTTAGAGAATGGATAAACACATACAAGTCGACCAGTTTTAGCCCACTACCTATATAAGCTTGTGTAACAACATCTTTTTTAATCTTGTGACATTTTCCATTCCATAAAGACTCCAAAAATAACAAGTTTAACTGTGTGATAAACTCTGGTGGGTTAGGCAAATAAATAAATAAATATTTGAGCTGTGAAATCAATAATGACTTAATAACATTGATTTTACAAAAAGGTGTTATACGCCGAAACAAGTGCTTTAAGCTTTACAATTTTCTTATCAAAATTCATTTTAGGAATTTGATCGATGTCAACTGAAAAATCCTGTTTTTCCCTACTGTAAGTTCATGTCGGGCCGGTACGTTATATCACTGTTTAGTTTTATTGGTAATAATTTTTAAACCGGAGATTTTTCAAAACTATCTAACTCCAAAACAGATTCACTAAGCGACTCTCTGACTCGTCTAACATCAAACCACTATCGTCTGTATACTGTACATTCAGAATTGAATTAAATGCCTTTAGTGTGATTGGTTAGATTACACCACAATTTGATGTTAAATATCATTTGGGGAGGGCAATCATGTAGAAAAGGATATTACATCAGTTGGAATTGTGCCCAATCCTTACAATATGTTTAAACTAAAAGGTGTTTGAGACATGGTGTCGGTCGGAAGGTTAGGCATATCCGCGCGAAGTTTGACAGGTGTTTTGGGTCAGATTATTTACGTACATGTATGCAGGTTTAGATGTATATTAGCAAGGACGATCTAGACGAACTGCGGTTCTGGATAGAAAATGGCAGAACCCATACATGGGAGGCATATTGATCGAAAATGCAATCACGGTGTTGCTATTTACAACGACGCGTCGGGTATTGGGTACGGTGGCCATTATTACCAGTAAATGAAAGTGAAGTTGTTGATGTGTGGTTGAACCTCGAGACGAACGAAACGTTCTACATTGCGGGAACTGGTGGCTGTAGTAAGAACATTGAAGTGTTTTGTGGAGGGACAGGTAGGATCAATCCTTGAAGGATCTAAGAGGTTAACGGATTGTCAGGCATGCATTATACGACATGGGGATGGAAAAATAGACCCGCATGTGAAAGTTAAAATGATTCGTGACATACATGTATGTATCAATGGGGGGGATTGTTTATAGGAAGTTAACTTCCGCGTATATTAGTATTAGAAAAAGATTTTGACTGGGTCTATGGTCAGATGATTGATCTCCCACGTAGAGGACTTTAAACATGGAATAAAAAGGAGATTGAGGGATTGCGGAACGGCCGGCGTCTCAAAATAAGAAGCTACAAGCTAGACAAATGTTGGGATACGTTTTGAACTCTTCGTCTAAGTATTACAGAGCTTTTCAGATATGGTTACACTTTTTGCCTACAGTGAAAACTCATCTTTCGGACAACGGGGTGCTCATATATAGCTGTATACTGCAGTTGTAAATGACATAAAACGGGCACACGATATCAGCGGACATTGTCGGAGTCCACATAGAACAGTTTTATTTGATAAAAGCTTCAAAAGTAACCTACATGTACTCCACCAAGAAAGAAAGACTCTTCCGTCTAGACGCATCGTAGACGTGTTCACGATGGCGATCTTCTAGTTGACATGTAGCTATGAGTATTTAGATATGTCAATGTTCACACCTTTAGTGCGAGGACAATCTACATTTTTAGTTAATCCATAAGAATAAAGTAACAAGTTATATCACGTGATCAGAAGTGCAAAGTAAACTCCGGAGGGAAGCTGCTGATGACATGAATTTGGGTTTACATTAAAGCAGAGAATGATGACGTAAATGAAAGATGCTGGAAAAGACAATGGTCGCTGGAGGGGCGATATGTCTCACGATGTCTAAGGATAGGTACTTTGTAAACTCATTGTCTCGTACATTTATGTACAAATGTAGGTTATGTGATACACAAAAGCTGGCTCTATAACTCTGCATGTTTATAATACAACCATTACTAGGACTTTTTACACGTCAGCTGTAACCGTTTATTTTATTTTCCGTTCTTCCCGAATTCATCGTTCGCTCGGCTCTCTTGCATTTATTTGATGTGTTGTATTTGAATGGAGTTTTCAGGAGAATATAGAGGACTTAGAAATTCCAGCGTTTTGTAGAATATTTAGGTCGCGGACTTCAGTTATAATAAGTCTTCTATTTTATGTTAACGTTGCCGCACCAATCATGGGCGTGTATTTTGCTTGAAAGTATACGATAATTCGTGTCATGGAACATTATATCACAGTATATGGAGATTAGGAAAGAAATCCTCAGTAATGGTTTAAAAAGCTTCAGGCATTTAGGCTGGTGTACGTACAATCTTCTGGCATTGAATGCCTCAGCAATAAATTTGAAAGGGAACTATACTATATGCAGATGACACAGTTTTATTTTCTGATAATCCCACTGACTTACAAAATCAGCTTGATTTGATGCATTTAGTGAATATTGTATACTCTGGAAGTTAAGAGTTAACAGTGATAAAACAAAATGTATTTGCTTTTTTTCAAAAGGAAGATTTGTCAATAATAATGTTTTCCAATTTGCAAACGTAGTAATTTAATGTGTGAAGAAATTTACGAATTTAGGTACAGTGTTCATCTTCATTTAATGATGCCTAGAGGCATACTATCAAAAGAAAACCTCTATTGCGATGTATGATGTATTGAAAAAAGGCAGGAAATTGAATTTATCTATCAATTAAATTTTTGATTTATTTGAAAAAATAGTGAAACCAACTGTTTTATATGGATGCGAAATATGGGGTTTTGCAAACAATCAAATAATAAAACTACTATAAGGTTTCAAAAAAGTTCACCTAGCTACATGGTTTATGGTGAACTTGGAACAATCCCAATTCTGATTGGGATAACAACAAAGATGATTAATTATTGGTCAAATATGATTCTGTCAAAAGAAAGTAAACTTAATGTTGTAATGTATTATATGTTATATTATGTTTTTATTAATGAAAATAGAGCAGTCCTATACTTAAGTTTTATACAAGACATTTTAAACCTTAATGTATATATGAAATTCACAGTTTCAAGGCAATTTGAACCCTCAATGGGTAAAAGTTAAAGTAAAGTAAACATTGTCCCATCATTTTTTACAAAAATGGGAAAGTGATATTCTCAACTCTTCGATATCAGTTTGTTAAAGAATACATAACAAAGAATGCAATTTTGATAAATATTTGGATATACTAAATGACAAAGAAAGAATGTTGCTCTGTAAATTTAGAACAAGTAACCATAAATTCAATGTAGAAACTGGAAGATGGCATAATGTAAATGATCAAAATAGAATTTGTCCACACTGTGATACCAACGACATCGGTGATGAATTTCATTATTAATTAAAATGCCCATTTTTGATTGTTGTACGAAAATTATATATTAAGAAATACTTGTATACTATACCTTATATTGTTAAATTTTCACAGGTAATGAACTCTACCAATATCAAAACTTTAAGGAATTTATGTAAATTTATCAAAGTGCTGTTTAAAAAGTTATATGATTTGTCCTCAATATAAATTGTAATTGTTGAATGTTGTAAATATGTTCTCTCTATTTACATTGTGTTTTTTTGTAAAGAGAAGGAATAAACAAAGTTAAAGTTGAAAATTGAAAAAAAGGTGAAGAAGTTGAGTGGCTGACTTGGTTTGTATTGCATGGATAGGAAATATCGTGTGTATGTGGGTAGATAGTGATGTCTGCCACCATTAAACGTCGGCTCTATCGTCCGTTCGGTGAGAAAGCATGACGCCTTTGATGTTCGACACAAAAATGGAAATTTTGGTATAGTTAAGAAGGGAGGGACCACAAAATATATTCGACACAACCGCAGTATTCGGTTCAACAGTGTTCGAATCATCCGTGTTTAATTACTAAGATAAAGAAAGGAAAAAAATCGGGACCGAACGAAACATTCGACTCATCCGATGTATTCGATTCAAGCGTGTTCGACACTAGTGAGTTTTTGATTGTAGGTATTGAGAATAACTGATGTCATCAATTAGCATTTCCGCACCAAATTAAACAGTAATTACGAATGACTTAACAAGTTATTTAGGTATCTTAGAGTTCATATAGGAATGGTGTAAACTGAGAAAATATTTGATTGACAAATTGGGGGATTGTGCGTAGAAATTAAAACCCGTACATGGTGAGACAAGACACTTGTGATATTAAGTTATTATATACGGCGTCCACATGACTCATGTTACTGCTCGCAGATTTATTAAATATTCTTTTAATGTAAGAGCTATAGCATAAAATATAGAAATAACATCGATCTTAGCTTCTTGAAGCCTTAAAAGGGATCCGCAAGGAAACCGACCCGCTTTCCATATCAACGTATCAGGTTTCTTGTTAAATTGTATGTCTAGGATGAATATGTCACAAGATCGGCCTGGCTCTCGGCCTGTTAATCAATCAGCAAGATGTCAGCGGAACAATGCAATAACCGCGACAGTCCGTAGATCGCTTCGTTTAAGTATGATTGTGTAAATTACACCGATTTATACTAGTAACGATAAGTGTCATTTTCCTGAAACACCGACCCGGGGTCAGGAAGTAAACATGACGTGAGAAATCAACAATGACCCCGTAGATTTTCTGCGGTAATTAACCACACCACTATACTGTCCACACACTTGTATGTCGGTACGACTACCACACCCTCCACTCACCATTATATTGTCCACACACTTGTATGTCGGTATGACTACCACACCCTCCACTCACCACTATACTGTCCACACATGTGTATGTCGATATGACTACCACACCCTCCACCCACCATTATATTGTCCACACATGTGTATGTCTGTATGACTACCACACCCTCCACTCCCCATTATATTGTCCACACACTTGTATGTCGGTATGACTACCACACCCTCCACTCACCACTATACTGTCCACACACTTGTATGTCGGTATGACTACCACACCCTCCACTCACCACTATATTGTCCACACACTTGTATGTCGGTATGACTACCACACCCTCCACTCACCACTATACTGTCCACACACTTGTATGTCGGTATGACTACCACACCCTCCACTCACCATTATATTGTCCACACACTTGTATGTCGGTATGACTACCACACCCTCCACTCACCACTATACTGTCCACACACTTGTATGTCGGTATGACTACCACACCCTCCACTCACCACTATACTGTATGCCGGTACGACTACCACACCCGCACGTTCGCCCCTGTGATGAAGGCTTTTGGTTCTGCCCTCTGGCCGAGACATACCAGAGTCTTTAAAAAATGGTAGTTGCTGCTCCTGCTTAGCGCTCAGCATATTAAGAGTGGGACGACTGGTTCGCCCGTTGTCAGTATAATGTGACCAGGTGGGGTGTCTTGCTGGGTGTCTTCGGCAGTATCCTTCAGGGAGTTAGCACTATAAATCGGCAAAAGTTCGGCCTATCACAAGGAGACTTAACACAAACATACTGCAGCCTCCCAAAACACGCATACGCACTCATCAAACGCATGCATATCGCACGCACGGGAGGCCGTCCTTAAATGACATTAGCTGTTGATAGGACGTTAAACAAATAAAATCAAACCAAACCAAACTTCTTTAGGTCGGTATAGAGACCATGACTAAACATCTTTATTTAAGTATTGATTGTCAGACTTTTGACAGGCATCAGAGTGTAACATACATGGGGTGTTCTAGCATAGCCAGTGGCGTGTGTTAGTGTACCACGTGCAGCAACAGACAAAACATTGACAGTCAACAAAGTAGTCCCATTGATAAACTGTACAATGCTGTTATTAATTTCAAATACTTAAATTCCAATATCTATCTGATATTGACCTAGTTTAATATTTAAACACAAAAAGGTCGGTATGAAGACCGCGTCCTTCACACATCCGAAGGTCGGGATGGCGACTATGACGTCCTCATACCGGAAGATATTTTTAGTTATTGTACATTATTCGTTATTCATTAACAATTACAATTTTAATCATTGAAAATACTATACAGAAAGGGGAACGAGTATTTTCTCCTTCTTAAGATATTACCATATTAACAGTAAATGTTCAAAAGTGACAGCCCAAATTGTACCGACACATATGATAACAAAAATAAATAATAAATTGGAAAGTTTATTATCGTCATCATCCTCTCCCAAATGAAGACGTTGTCAGGATCTCCGTCAACAATAACTATCACCAAAATCGAGATATTTGAGAACATGGCCATAAATATCGAATAAACGTTGACAGTAAAGCAACCCTTTGGGAGTTTTCAGCCTCCATAAATTTGCCAAATTCGACTCATATCTATTGAAAAGAAAATGCTGCCGTTTGGTTTGGCAACGGAGGTACACTTTCTATGCTTTCTTTATATAATAATTGTCAAAGGTATACGAGAGACGATATTTAAGACAATCATATTGGGGACAAGACAGGTAAAGTTTGTTATCGAAATAACCAATCCTATAATCCTCTGGTGCCGTTGAAAATTGAAGCAAGCAATAATACCTCATATCTATCCTGTGAAATGTTGAACATAAGCAGGAAATTCAAATTGGTGTTTGTATTTTTTTCATTAAAATTGAAGTTTAGTGAAATCTTTTAAAGTAACATGTCCTGTGTACTAAAACGTGAATCGCATTGTGTCCTGAAATCCCTTCTAAAGATATTCCTCCATGTAATAGCTTTATAACATTTACTGCATACACAGCCAGATTATGATCATTCAAAATGTATATAATTTCAATTTCAAAATATTTTATTAACAATACATACATAATACATACAAATATGTATGCATGCAAATACAGCATTGTTAAAAGAATCAGACAACAGGCTAAGCCTATATAAGTCTTCTTCCAGAAAAAAAACTTCAGGTTAGACATGACAGAAAGATGTTACACTCCCTCTTTTGATGCTAAAGTATAATTATAAAGTATGGAAGGTAAATGTATTTATACAAGAGTAAGACGGTGATAGGAACCATATTCGTCCTTCCAATACATACATAAAAGGTATTATTTATTAAATAGACCAATAGCATTGCTAAGATTCATAAAAGTAGCATTAATCTTTAGTGAAGTAAAAGTACAGCATCTTTCTGTCAGGCCTATACACGATGACTTGTATGTAATAAAATAATTAACAAGGATTCATCCACACATTTATTCACACATTCATACTAGAATGTTGTTACAATATACAAAAACAAAACTTGCTAGACATAGAAATATATATCTATATATATATTATAGTATGTTTGCTACCAACATCATGTTACATAGAGAGACGTTTAGATAATTAAATTTCTAGGTTAACATGATTAAGTATAAAATTATTTAAATGATCAGATGCATTGAGAATACCGTATAATAAACAATGAAGATTTATATATCTAATAAATTATAAATGGATGTAATATGGTGTCTGAAGTTGGAATATAGGGGACACTGAAAGAAAAAATGCTCAATATCCTCTCTATCACTATTTAAATTACTTTTAAAATTCCTTAGGTGACATAAAATTATGTTAAGTTTCCTCGGAAGAGAATTGATGAAGATTTCAGATACAGGCAAATTGATAGTTACTTTTATACTACATTTAAAAGAAGAAACTGAAGTAGATTCTCTTACGGTACTGTCAAGTGCATTCCACATAGTCATTGTTGAAGGAAAGACACTTTTCATATAGCTAGTAGTTCGTGATTGTGGTATATTGAAGACTCTATTATTTCTGAGGGTATAGACATTGTTTACATTTAAGAATGGTTGTATGATATTGAAGAGATATGCTTGAGTGTAATTATTGATGACTTTAAACATTAGTATTAGTTTATGATTTTGTCTTCTTGAGCTTAATGACTCTTGTTGTGTTTCAGTATATAAAATGTGAGGAGGAGTACCTCTTCGGAGACCCGTTATTATACGCATAGCTTCAAGTTGGACAGATTCAGGAAGGTAAGATTCAATATATATAATGAACGGAATGGGATGTTCTAAAGCAGAAGAAAATATCATTATAGCGAAACCCTAATCCCAAGATAGAATGAATAAAACAAGGGCAAATGATTAATACACAAGTAAATTTGAATGAAGATAATTGAAAACGAACACAGGACCAGGTACTCCTGTATGGTAAGCGTCTCCTGCCTGGACGACAACCACCTTATAAACTAAGGTCGAATCCGGCTAACAACTGGTTCTCTAAATGAGTTCATCCGCCTCCACCTTTCTAAACTTTGCGTTACTCGTTCCGGAAATATTTTAACATGAAAACTTTAGTATCATTTTGTTACATACAACTCGAGGAAAATATCCAAACATGCAGGGAGTTAGAGTTAAAAACTGTCAAGAAATCATAGAAAACTACCTGTTTTACCAGCAAGAGGAAATAGTGAATGGAATGTTTTGCATTATATCTGGAGGTATCTATCTCAACTTGCTTTTATTAAAGAGTGTTCAACCTTAATCTGACTTATCGGCACAAGCAATGTGAAAAAATCATGGTGAATCTTGAATACATGCTTACCACGAGATGGATCACGTGGTGATGAAGGCTGACGGGTATTAGAGAACTCTTATTTTACCTTAATGCGTGTCAGCCACAAAATTAATTTCAGCACTTCATTTTCCTGTCCAAAACACAATTAAAGCAGATAGACAATTTTATTGGCACCGTCTTAGCACGTTCAAGTGGACATGCAGATTGATTGACCTCCCCATTAAGTTTGGCCGTATATCCTCTAATGGTAGTCGAGTGGCTAAATTAGATATCGCACTATACTGAAGTCATCCCCCACGCGGGCGTACACGTACCTTAGTGGCTAGATTATATATCGTACTATACTGTGGTCATCCCCCACGTGACGTACACGTGGTCTTGTGGTCAGAATAGATATCGTACGATACTGTGGTCATCCACCACGTGACGTTCACGTGGTCTAGTGGTCAGATTAGATATCGTACGATACTGTGGTCATCCACCACGTGACGTACACGTACCCTAGTGGCTAGATTAGATATCGTACGATACTGTGGTCATATACCACGCGGGCGTACAATGTACATGTACCCTAGTGGATAGATTAGATATCGTACTTTATCACATAATTGAGCTTTTATCCAGTGAATTTGACCGTGTCATATATTTTGCATATTTAACTAGTTACATATATCCTAGCGTAAAATTTAATTGGCCAGCCTTATCCCATTTTCCCACGGTTATTGATATTACTACGCGTTGTAGTACTACTCTACGCTTCGTAGTAAACATGGACGACACGATACTGTTAACAGTGGGCACATTCGGCAAAATCGATGGCAAATACAAAGGAAAGGTGGTAAAGGTAATGCAGTCAACTGTTGGTCCTCTGTATAGGGTTTTATTTAATGGAACTGACTTTGAGGTTGATTTGAGTGGAGATAGATTAGCCCTGAACGAAACTGAAAACGTCCGTCGGCGTCGGACAGAGACATCGACTGGGGAAACCAGGACAAACTCATGATAAAGAGAACCAATCTCGATTTGCTGATGTTCAAAATGAATCCATTCAAGACTTTGTTGATACACAGGCAAATAAAAACACTTTAAGCAAGACATTTTATGATTTGAAAATTTTGAATACGTTCATGGCGAAAGAAAATGAGGATAGGCCCATCCATCATATCCCACCATCAGAGCTATGCCCACTGCTTTCCAAATTCTTTATCACCGTCAGGAAATCCGATGGTTCTAATTATGAACCCAGTTCACTCAGGGGTTTCATGGGCAGTTATGACTGTCAGTTACAAAGATTCAGATACGGGTACAGTCTTGTTACTAGTAGGGAGTTTTCCCAGCTTCAAGACGTTTTAAAATCAAAACAACGTGAACTCAAACGAAACGGGTTAGGAAATCGCCCCAAAAAGCTGACTCGATAACTAGACAGGAAATAGAAACACTCTGGAGTAAAAAGCAACTAGGAAAACATAATCCGGACACTATTATAAACACTTTGTGGCTTTACAGCACTATCCATTTTGGCCTGAGAGGTTCACATGAACATTGGTCTATGACACGGGGGGACGTTTCACTGTGTACAGATTCCGATGGACAGGAATATTTGGAATTTAAGGAGCGTCAAACAAAAACAAAAAATCGACAAGGAGGCAATCCTCGCGACATTCGACAAGTTATTCCCAAAATGTGGGCGAATCTTGAGAGACTTGAACAATGTCCGCTCAATGTCCGCTCAATGTCTACAAGTTCTATGTTGAAAAACGTCCCTCAGATTATCGTAAAGCAGATGATCCTTTCTACATCGCAACACATACCAGTATTGCTACTATGCGCGAGAAAGCCCAATGGTTTAAGAGACAGGCTATAGGCCCAAACAGACTTACCTCATTGATGAGGGAAATCTCTGGACTCTCTGGAGACAAACGTCTCACAAATCACAGTGCAAGAAACACCTTGTACAAACACTTGTAAACAAAGGAGTTTCGCTAAATACCATCGTCCAATTTACTGGGCACCGTAATTTACAATCTGTTAATAATTACAGCCACATCAATGAGGAAACTCACAAGAACATATCCAGATTGCTATCGAATCCCAATTCTACCAGTACTCCTATGACAAATGTGCAGAACAACGTTTCAATGAACACCTCGGCCGTGGCAAGTGTGCAGAACGTTGTAAACACCAACTCAACCACCACGTGTGTGACGGGACCGAAATCGGCCAGTACATCCACTTTTCAGGGAAATGTGTATACCCTGTTTGGTGGTAACGTGTACGGTGGACACTTCAGCATCAACATATACAATAACTCTGATAATTCGCCTCCAAGACCGCAAAAACGTCGCCGGATTATTGTGTCAGATTCTGACAGCGAGTAACTTTCACACAACAAGGTCATGGTCACATTACGGAATGTCGTGCGCTCTGACATCATAAACTATGTCATACATTTGATCGAAGTTCAGAGACAATGAATTTATCTTAAATACTTTAAATGTGTTGACAGTAATATGCTATTTATTAAATTCATTTAAGTCAATATCGTGTTTTATTATTATAATGGGGTTTTTTTTGTAATTTTTTTCTGCAGACGAGGTACTATTTTTAATGGCGGACGCATAATTTCTCATGGAATATTTTCTAATGTTGTGAGTGTCGACCGTTTCAAGTTTATAGACCTGCATTAAAATTGTAATATTTTAATTATGTGATAAAAAGTATCGAAGTATCCAAAGGCTCGCAAAAACAAAAACTTCTAGACTAGTTTCATAAAATCTCATATGAAATGAAAACTCATCTAAGATCCTATATATATATATATATACTGTGACAATCCAGCACGCGGGCGTACACGCAATCACATCCAACGGACTCATAGCCTTGTACAAATGTTCGATTTCATAAACACAAGTAAAATTAAAACATGACTTGTTTTTTTCAATCATTTTGTTCAACCAAGGCATGGAAAAATCAAAGGATTAATAATATCTATTGTTTGATACAAAACATTAGTTGACTGTTTAATATAATACATTAGTTTAATACGATCAATTGTATTGGTGTGTACCTTTGTTAGACCTAGTGCACATTTTCCTCTCACGACATGTACTGTTGTCGCTGTGCCATTCAGATTTATTTGAAATAAACGCTTTCATAGCAAACAGGATATCATCATTTCTCCATTGAATGATTCCCAAATCCATCTTTTCGAACTATGTGTTAAATTTTGACTTGTCAAAGTAGATAACAAATTAAGCATATGAAGTTAATAATTCTTCCCATCAATTTACGATTGATATCTACCTGTGTATCGTGTGATACAATTCTTGGCGTTATATTACTAGTATATAAATGCTTACAATTTATGATTTCATTCCAGTATTATATTTACCAAGAAAACAAGCAAACTGGTTTATACCTGTCCCCTACGTATACCGGTCCTCGCTAAAAATAGTAACAGCGACCTTGATCTTAACCCGAAATCCCTGACACTCACACTTTTTTCGAGATATTATTGTTATTTGTATCATTGAGTAAAAGTTGATCCAAATCCCTCATGGAATTTAGCCTTTAAAGCGCTGACAAATTTATGTTGGTCCTAAATATATCAGTGCATACAATGTACGTACGACCATACATACATCACGGACGGAGAAGAAACCTATAGTCCCCGGTTTTTTCGTGATAAATTTGCGCCAAATATGTTTCTGTTTTAAGAGCCAGCCAAAGGTTCAGCATGGTCCATTCCAAATATCGATACCAAAATACTTTGGTTCCCATTGTTCCCTCAAGGGAGACAAGTTGGAGCGCAAATATGTGCTGATATGTGTTCTTTTAAATCTTAATCAACATCAAATTTTCGTCGTGAGCCCAAAATCAACAAACAACAGGTTTGGTAACAACTACCTTTTAAAACATTCATGCGATCACCAGAATATTAAATCCCCCATTTCAAACGATACAAGCCTGGAGGTCGGATGTAGTGTCACTGTCGATGTGACACTGTCAGTTCTGATATCGTGTAATTGTAGGAATCAAAAACACGGAACTGTTCCAGACAACTCGTCTCCGCTTCCGAGCCACACACGCAAAGTCGAAAGCTTGATAACCTTTTCAGTGAAGACGAAAGGTATTGACATATGTAAATGGTAGTTTCTGTCCACCTGATCACGCCAACAAGGTTCAATACACTCTTCACCAAAAGAAGCCAAAAATAGCAAAGATAGTTACCATTGAAACAAAAACCAAAATGTGTCAAAAAACCATAAACACAATTAATCGTACGATGACCAAACGTTACGCTGTAAAATGCGCATATAGTTACAAAATAAAAATGTGCCATGTTTAAATAAACCCAGTAAATAGTAGGACAGAAAACAAACGCCTAAGGGAAAAGGATCTCTCAATCGTTAGAAAACGTCCCTAAGTTCCTTGCTATAGTTCAGGGTCGGAAACGTTCTTATCTTCCGAATTCTCTGTGTATGAATTTTCATCCAAGTTTCAACAATTGTTAATAATCAACTTATACACGAGCAAAATATCGACAAAAGTGTACAGATTCTATACAGATTATAGTAATGTTAACCTCCTCCCCGGGGATTAACGCAGAACTCCAGGGTAATAAATATAGCTGATTTTTAAGCGCTTAGAACCATTCCATCTATGAATGGTATATGATTCTGCCATATCTGGATCTTGCAAAAAAGTCAGTTTAACTATTTTAGTTCTCGCAAATAATTTGGTCTGTTTGGTTTGTTTTGTTTAACGTCCTATTAACAGCCAGGGGCATTTAAGGACGTGCCAGGTTTTAGAGGTGGAGGAAAGCCGGAGTACCCGGAGAAAAACCACCGGCCTACAGTCAGTACCTGGCAACTGCCCCGCGTAGGTTTCGAGCCCAGAGGTGGAGGGCTAGTGATAAAGTGTCTCGCCAATAAGCCCCTGTGGGTCAGTCAATGCCAATATGTGTATACCATCAAACTGCCATCCCATACTGATAGTTTTAACCACGTTTGAATTATTCCCAATGCAAATTAGACAAATGTGGCTCGAAAATATGATTTCCCTATATGAACTATTTTAAAATTTAACTCCTTGCCAATGCCATATTCGACATTCTAGGGTCAGGAATCTCACAATTGTGTAAAAACATGTTCAGACGCCTCCATTCATGAAGACTATTTGATTCAAAAGAAATTGGGTAATGAGACATTTTTGACATTTCGATCAACGTGACCCTATTTGGCCAATCCCTCGGGCCACTGATTGTTATAGACCATATTATTAACAAAATGTGCTGCCTTTTCGCCACAGACGGTTTCTGCATTATTAAAATTAGTTCAGGGGTTTATGAGAAGAAGTCAAAAATGTAAATATGTTTACGGACCGCAAAACGGCGAACGCCGGACGGAACACGATGGGTATAGGTCATCCTGAACCTTCGGCCCCTTGATTATAAAGAATAAAAGGAATGACTTAAGTAGATAATAATTTGACAACGATCAATTCAAAGAAGATTTTGTTTGTTTGTTTTTGGTTTAACGTCCTATTAACAGCCAGGGTCATTTAAGGACGTGCCAGGTTTTGGAGGCGGAGGAAAGCCGGAGTACCCGGAGAAAAACCACCGGCCTGCGGTCAGTACCTGGCAACTGCCCCACGTAGGTTCGAACTCGCAACCCAGAGGTGGAGGGCTAGTGTTAAAGTGTCGGGACACCTTAACCACTCGGCCACCGTGGCCCCTATCAAAGAAGATACAGAGGTGACAACGTACATACTGCGTGTCACAGAAATTCATGAAATTGCACTCACAACATAGAAAATATCTAATCAACAAACAAACAAAAAACAACAAACAATATCCAAAAAACAGCGTTTTAATAACAATTGCTTATGAGCCCACCTGAATGATGTCAAGATATGACATGTAGGTAGTTACCCTTTCCTCAGATATAGATTGAACTACGATTTTACCGTAAATATAAATAGTGTTACTTTACGTGATTTGAATTTACCCGCCTAAAATCCAGACCGTGGTTTAGAATGTATATACCTGTTGCCACGGGGTTCACTTGTACAAAACCGGGTGGGAGGTTTTAGCCAATCAGAATTAAGATAGGCCGATCTCCGGGCAGAGGAGAAAAACACGATCCACCTGGGCGGCACGTTGCTGAAAGCAGCAACAAGTGTATGGAGATATTTCATTGTTTCACTAGTATTTGACCATGGAAATGTGAGTACAGTTTGTATTTTGTCATTCTGTCACTGCAGGTTCATGTATTTTTGAGTGTCAGTCCGTTTTTTGGGTAATAATTGGCTATTTCTTGTAAGTGAGGCGAGACTCGAGCTGGGCGCTCGAGCACATGGTTGTAAGCAGTATTCGCACTTCACAATGTTGTACAGTAACAATATCATATTAAATTGTTGACAAAATGTTAAAGGAAGACCAGCAGTAGGTAATATTTCACTGTCAGTGAATAATATACTTATATTTTGTATTTGGTAAGGGAAAGATAAAACGTAAGGTCACGTTAGGTCACGTAGGTCACGTTTCACTTCCGGTGTCACCGGAAGCTTCCTGTAAAATGTAAACATAGTCTGTTGTAAAGAGAAAGTAACAATAAGTTTGGTCTGGCAGGCTCCGTGGAGGCAGAGTGATGGGGTGAACGCGAGGATGGGGACCTGACCAGGACAGCGGGGCATGACTTAGGCCAGTATCAGCTCTAGGCATCTTCATGGGCGAACGACCTGTATACTGTGGCAGTTTGAGTGTACGTCGTACAGCTGACCACACGGACCATCCCTCTACGGCTCATATATCTATGCGGCACTCCAACGTAGACGGCGATACACCTGGGGTTCACGCACCGAGACTCTCATCTTGATGGAATGCGGTAACCAATACAGTGGCTTCCAATATGTGATGTTCTGAACTGAACTGTGTAATTGAACTGTGTACTGGAACTAATTACAACCCTTTATTCTACGGACACGGAATTGAGTTGAATTATGTGACATTCTAGGGTAAATTGAATAGAACTCTAATATTAATTCATGAAAAGTATTCATGGTAAGGTTATACGCAGGCTAGTCAATAGTTTATCATACTGGTAATTTTGTAATATGTGGTAAAAGACGTGGTGTACGTTTGCTCTAGTCATATTGTATCATTGAAATACTTGGTGGCCACAGCAGCCAGTATTGTTATTTTTCCTATCTGGCGTGTGGAAGTAAATCATTAGGGATGGAATTCCTGAGATTATAGTACTTTACTTATGTTGAATATTTGTATATAAATTGTTACTTGAAAATTTATCTCTGGGTTTGTGTATTCCTTTCACTTGGCACCAGACCTTCGGCTAACTCTACATTTATGGTGGCAGCGGTGGGATGCCTATCAGTGTTGGTGCTTGTAGTGAAGGAATTATTTTTTCCTATTTTTTAAGCCCATTGTGAACTTTGAAACTTAAGTGGAGTGAAGAATTTTTTTTCTTGGTTGTAAAATGGATTAATCCGTAGTCTTGGGTGAATACTAGAAAGTATTGTGAATAAGGTCATCAGAGTCCAGTAATTATTTTTATATTTTTTTTATACATATATATATATAAAAAAGAAAAAAAAACAATTTTGGGTAGTTAGGGAATTGGTCAGTAGTCAGTGTCCTGGTCAGGTCTCTCATATTTATATGATTAGCTATATACTTATTGTAGCAAAGTTCATAGCACGGCATGGAAATGATGCAAGGTTGGATCGACTTGGGGACCAAGTTGGGTCTGGAGGACGAGGCATTACAGGACTTTGTCAAGGAACAGCAGGACCGCGAACGTGAGGAGAGAGCGGCTGTTAGAGAGGAGCTCCGACTTAAGGAGGAGAGGGAGCTAAAACTAATGGAGTTAACGGTACAGGAGAAGACCGAGGCGGTAAGACTCCAAACTATGGCGAGAGGGAGAGAGGAAGAGAAAGCTAGGTTGGGAAGGTACAATCCCAAATTACCTCCCTTTGATGAAACAAAGGATGATTTGGACTCCTACCTAAGGAGATTTGAAACTTTTGTGTTAGCACAGGGCTGGGATGAGGAGAACTGGGCGGTGGCTCTTAGTACATTACTCAAGGGAAAGGCCTTGGAAGTTTTCTCAAGGTTGTCGCCAGAGACAGCTCTGCACTATCGTTTGCTTAAGGAAGCATTATTGAAGCGGTTTGACTATACAGAGGATGGATTTCGTAAGAAATTTCGTGAGAGTAGAGTAGATGATAGAGAGACTTTTTCACAGTTTGCTGTGCGTCTGGAAAATTATTTTACTCGTTGGTTAGATATGGCCAAGTGTAGCAAGACATATGACGCGTTGAAAGATCTTGTTATTCGCGAACAGCTGCTTATGTTGTGTCAAAAGGAACTAGTTATATTCCTTAAGGAAAGGAAACCAGATTCAATAGAACAGCTTTCACTACTGGCAGACCAGTTCATGGAAGCTAGAAGACAACCAGCCAAAAACGTTATGGTAAGGAATTCTCCCTTCAGTAAACCCGTGACTCAACATACCAGCAATGCTAATGGTGGCCCTAACCGATCCAGTGGAAATCCCTCTACAGGAAATAGGAGCACAAACCCTACGTACACGGATACTAGGAAGTGTTTCAACTGTCAAGGTATTGGTCACATCGCGGCTAAGTGTCCCAATAGAGGAACAAAGGGGAAGTCTATGGCAATACAGAGTCCAGAACCAAGTTTACCAGTGAAGAGTGGGTTGTTGGGAGACTGTAAAGTCAGTGTACTGAGAGATACGGGATGTAGTGGCATAGTCGTGCGCAGTAACTTGGTAGGAAAGTCTCAATACTTGGGTTACAATAAGACCTGTAAGTTGGCTGATGGTACTGAATTAACCCTTCCTGTAGCTGAGGTGTATATATGCTCTCCATTTTTCACAGGAAAGGCCGAAGTATGGTTGATGGAGAATCCTGTGTATGATGTGTTGATAGGAAACGTACAAGGGGCAAAGGAGCCAGACGTACCAGATGTGGTTGCAGCAGTACAGACACGAGCTCAGATTCGGGAACAACAGCAGGGTACAAAACCTCTGAAGGTTCCACCTCTTCTAAAGAAAGTCGCTTCGAGAACGGACATGATCCAAGCACAGATGGATGACCAGTCATTAAAAAACCTTCATGATCTTGCACGACAGGGAAAGATAAAGGAAACTCCTAATGGGAATGTTTCTTGTTTTACATACCGGAAAGGTCTGCTGTATCGGAAGATAGAGAAACTAGGGGAAATAACCCATCAGGTGGTGGTGCCTAGTCCATTCAGAGAAGCTGTCCTACAACTAGCACACGACGGCATCATGGCGGGGCACATGGGAATCAAAAGGACTACTGAGAGAGTCATGTCGGGATTCTTTTGGCCTGGATGTAAAATAGATGTATCTAGATACTGTAAATCGTGTGACATATGCCAACGAACCATACAGAAAGGACGTGTTAACAAAGCACCGCTTGGAGAAATGCCAATCATAGGGCAAGCTTTTGAAAGGGTAGCAGTAGATTTAATTGGACCTCTGATTCCTGCTTCAGATAGAGGACACAGGTACATATTAACTCTTGTAGACTTTGCAACCAGATATCCAGAGGCTGTACCTTTAAAGAAAATTGACACAGAAGGCGTGGCGGATGCATTGCTTGACATATTTAGCCGTGTTGGGGTCCCCAGAGAAATCCTCAGTGATCGAGGCGGACAATTTACCTCGGAAATGATGGCTGAAGTTAGTAGGTTGCTTTCCATGAAGCAGCTAGTTACTACGCCTTATCACCCAGCATGCAACGGCTTAGTCGAGAGATATAATGGCACACTGAAGTCAATGTTGAAGAGGATGTGCACGGAACGTCCAAAAGATTGGGACCGTTATGTAAGTCCACTTCTTTTTGCGTATCGCGAGGTACCGCAGGAGTCATTAGGGTTTGCGCCATTTGAACTCCTTTTTGGCCGGACAATACGAGGACCTATGGAAATCTTAGGAGAACTCTGGACCAAGGATGTTGATAACTCGGAAACCAAAACCACTTATCAAGACGTGCTTGACCTGAAAGAAAAGCTAGAAGAAACGTGCCAGCTAGCGCGGGAAAATCTTACGCGAGCAAGGAGAGTACAGAAGAAACAGTACGACAGAAATGCCAGGAGGAAAGACCTCGGAGAAGGCGACAAGGTACTAGTTCTACTACCTACAAAAAGCAACAAACTCGAACTGCAATGGAAGGGACCTTTTCAAGTTGTCAAGGCAACCAATTTGGACTACAAAATTGACATGGGTAATAAAATCAAAACTTTTCATGCAAACATGCTTCAGAAGTATGTGGAGAGAGAGACAGCTCAGACTACATATAGCAGACAGCAGGAAAAAGGAATTTTAGCTGCGGTGTCATTGTCTGTTGTTGAGGAAACGTCTGAGGAGGTTTACCCTATTCCAATGCCAGGAATAGAGTCATCAGAGTCGGTAGAGGATTGTCATGTGTCAGAGACGCTTGAGGATACAGCTCAACAACAAATGAGGTCATTACTACAGGAATTTAGTGATGTTATGACGGATCTTCCTGGCTGTACACCATTAACGAAACATGACATTCGGACAACTACAGATCAGCCTGTAAGGGTGAAACCCTACCCGGTGCCATATCAGGTGACCGAGACAATTAAAAGGGAGCTTCATAAAATGTTGGAAATGGACATTATAGAGAAATCAGATTCTGACTACAGCTCACCTGTCGTTCTGGTACGGAAAAAGGATGGAACGTGTCGGTTCTGTGTGGACTACCGTCAATTGAACAAGATAACCATCTTTGACGCGGAACCAATGCCATCGACAGAGGACTTGTTTGTAAAGTTGGCCAGATGCAAGTACCTAAGCAAGATAGACTTAAGCAAGGGATATTGGCAGGTGCCTATGACGGATCAGGCAAAACGACGTAGTGCATTTACAACACCCATGGGTCTTTATCAGTTTAAGGTGATGAGTTTTGGGTTAGTCAACGCACCTGCAACTTTTAGTCGGCTAATGAGGAAGGTGTTGGAAGGAATGAATGACTTGGATAATTTCCTGGATGATATACTGGTGTTCACAGTCACATGGGAGGAACACCTTGAAAGCCTACACAGCCTACTCCAACGCTTGCGGGACTCAAAACTCACAGCAAGGCCAACGAAATGTTTCTTTGGTTACGAGGAGCTGGAATGCTTAGGACACATGGTGGGACAAGGTACACTACGACCTGTGGCAGAAAAACTTGATTCCATTCAGCGAGCACCTGTACCCTCGACAAAACGGCAAGTGAGATCATTTATCGGACTAGCCAGCTACTACCGCAAATTTATTCCGAATTTTGCGGCTATTGCCGTCCCCCTTACAGATCTTACCAAAAAGGGAATGCCCAACAAAGTGATATGGGAGGTTGCACAAGAGGAAGCGTTCAACACTCTCAAAGATCTGCTTATGTCGGAACCAGTATTACGTCTGCCTGATCTTGACAAGGAGTTTACACTTAGAACAGATGCATCAGATCTGGGTCTAGGGGCAATACTACTCCAAGAATGTGATGGAAAATTTCACCCGATTGCTTATGCCAGCAGAAAACTGTTACCTAGGGAACGCAGATATGCGGTCATGGAGAAGGAGTGTCTGGCCTTGGTATGGGGTGTTATGAAATTCCAGCGATACTTGCTTGGCAAGGAATTTTGTGTAGAGACAGACCACCAACCATTGACTTGCCTCAGCAAAAGCAAGGTAGCGAATGCAAGGATCATGAGGTGGGCCATGCTCCTGCAACCATTTAGGATGAGGATTAAGGCAATCCCAGGCAGAGACAATGTCGGTGCAGACTATCTGAGTCGGGCTATGAACGAATAGTGTAGTTGCCATTATACAGTATGTTGCCATTATACAGTATAGGTGGAAGTAGACAGTGACTTACCATTTTAGATGGACATTTTTTATATGGTATGTCAAGATGGGGGTTAAGATGCTTTGTTTGTATATATAGAAGTAGTGGATGCTACTTATTCACAGCATTGATCATAAGGTACGCACATACTCTAGAAAGGGGGAAGTGTCAAGATATGACATGTAGGTAGTTACCCTTTTCACAGATATAGATTGAACTACGATTTTACCGTAAATATAAATAGTGTTACTTTACGTGATTTGAATTTACCCGCCTAAAATCCAGACCGTGGTTTAGAATGTATATACCTGTTGCCACGGGGTTCACTTGTATAAAACCGGGTGGGAGGTTTTAGCCAATCAGAATTAAGATAGGCCGATCTCCGGGCAGAGGAGAAAAACACGATCCACCTGGGCGGCACGTTGCTGAAAGCAGCAACAAGTGTATGGAGATATTTCATTGTTTCACTAGTATTTGACCATGGAAATGTGAGTACAGTTTGTATTTTGTCATTCTGTCACTGCAGGTTCATGTATTTTTGAGTGTCAGTCCGTTTTTTTTTTGGTAATAATTGGCTATTTCTTGTAAGTGAGGCGAGACTCGAGCTGGGCGCTCGAGCACATGTTTGTAAGCAGTATTCGCACTTCACAATGTTGTACAGTAACAATATCATATTAAATTGTTGACAAAATGTTAAAGGAAGACCAGTAGTAGGTAATATTTCACTGTCAGTGAATAATATACTTATATTTTGTATTTTGTAAGGGAAAGATAAAACTTAAGGTCACGTTAGGTCACGTAGGTCACGTTTCACTTCCGGTGTCACCGGAAGCTTCCTATAAAATGTAAACATAGTCTGTTGTAAAGAGAAAGTAACAATAAGTTTGGTCTGGCAGGCTCCATGGAGGTAGAGTGATGGGGTGAACGTGAGGATGGGGACCTGACCAGGACAGCGGGGCATGACTTAGGCCAGTATCAGCTCTAGGCATCTTCATGGGCGAACGACCTGTATACTGTGGCAGTTTGAGTGTACGTCGTACAGCTGACCACACGGACCATCCCTCTACGGCTCATATACCTAAGCGGCACTACAACGTAGACGGCGATACACCTGGGGTTCACGCACCGAGACTCTCTCATCTTGCTGGAATGCGGTAACAAATACAGTGGCTTCCAATATGTGATGTTCTGAACTGAACTGTGTATTTGAATTGTGTACTGGAACTAATTACAACCATTTATTCTACGGACACGGAATTGAGTTGAATTATGTGACATTCTAGGGTAAATTGAATAGAACTCTAATATTAATTCATGAAAAGTATTCATGGTAAGGTTATACGCAGGCTAGTCAATAGTTTATCATACTGGTAATTTTGTAATATGTGGTAAAAGACGTGGTGTACGTTTGCTCTAGTCATATTGTATCATTGAAATACTTGGTGGCCACAGCAGCCAGTATTGTTATTTTTCCTATCTGGCGTGTGGAAGTAAATCATTAGGGATGGAATTCCTGAGATTATAGTACTTTACTTATGTTGAATATTTGTATATAAATTGTTACTTGAAAATTTATCTCTGGGTTTGTGTATTCCTTTCACTTGGCACCAGACCTTCGGCTAACTCTACAAATGATTTGTCGTGTAACCCTTTGCTTGACATGATTACAGTTTATATTCATGTACGGGAAACAGGTGCATGGCATAAATTCTGTTTTAAAAGATGACGAATCAGTCGTGAGAGGAACGTGGGTAAGATTTTCTAATCCACGAGAAAGTCAACAACCGCGAACATTCGATTTCCGAATCTACGAAAAAGTCAACCACCGAAAACATTTGATTTTCTAATCCACGAAAAAGTCAAAAACCGAGAACATTCGATTTCCTAAACCACAAAAATAAAATAAACGTGACATGCATGTCAGATTGTACATACAGATTTAGGGTGAAACATTATAGAATTTCTTTGGAAAGCAAATTAATTATGTTTTTCATTTCTAACTAAAAGAATAAAGTAGAAGCTCAATATGTCGAGGGCAGTTAAAGCATTAATTGTGTTACTTTTGATATTGTAGAAAAAATGTAAGTATATTTCCATCAATAGATAAACACGACTATTTGTCGGTACTGTAGCTACTTTAACCGAAATGTAGACGAAGACGTATGGATGCGCCGTGGCCACCTTGTATATAAATATGACCTGGTATCAAAAACCTAGCGGATCCTTATATTCCCGAGTACTCATTTCATATATAGGCATGTAATATATCTGTTTATATATATAACACACAGGTATATTTGTTATATATATTTACGAAATAAACAGTATATATGCAATACATGTATATATGTAATATACAGGTATATGTAATATGCAGGTATATTTCTTTAATATACATGTTATTTTTGATATGATCGTCTTTTGTACAAACTTTATACAGCTGTGATTGTGATTTTGAATAACTGTTCATATCGTTACGTACGAATCTACTCTTTTAAGCCTGCTACAATAAAATTCTTCTGCTGAATAGAAAATAACGAGCAGTTTTCTGTAAGGCTGACTGTAATCAAACGGTAGATAATATTCCAGATTTACCGATTTATGTACGTGTCTGTAGGACAATAGGTTGTGGTATTGTTTACTGAGGATCATGACTGCTGAATAATGTGCTTTGATGAAGAATACCGTGAAAGAAGCCAAGTCAGGACCAGGTGAGGGATTTAGTGTCATTTCCACAGGAGACTTTTCAAAACCAAATTTCAGAAAAGCAAAGAGCACTCAGTTACGCCGAAATCACACAAATGTACCTTGCAATCAATGTCACGAGAAAATTTGTAAAAAGGGAAACAATGGGTAGTAATAAATCAACGCTTAAGTAGGACAACAATTGAAAAGAGTTCCCGCTACGACAAAATGTGAAAGACAAAGTCTAAGAGATAAACACGATGTGCGTGTTTTTGTTTTTGTTTTCATTTTGTAACACAAGAAAAAATGATGATAATGGCAGGTAGTTCTTAGCTTTCTTGGCGGCCGCCTCTGAGTATGAGACCGGCAGTTTAGAGGGCGATTCGGATGATGAGAGTACATAATAAAAATTGAGAACCGAGCTCAGTCCCAAATCAAGAATGATACAGAATCACCGTGTGGAGGAGGTGCCATAAGAACGCATCCCTCACTTTTAACAGAAGCGCTTTCGTCAGTTAACAAGACCACTACCACCGCGACAGGTCAATTCTAGGAGGTCTTTAACGTGGTTGGGCTGCGGCAAGAAAGATCAACAGAGATTTGAATGCAAGTAAGTCCAGGAGACACTAGAGGACGGCGATGACAAGATAAGTATTAGCTCTAAAGAAAGAGTTTCTGTAAAGAAAACCATGCAGAATGAGCAGACAGTAGGTAATGCCGGCGGTGCGCCAGCAAACAGACTAGGAAATAGTTATGATAAATGGGTAGAAATCGGTGCCTATCAGTCAGTATTGGTAGCAAAAGTGAGTAAACATATTGGGTGCAGAAGAAAGAAACGGCACATTGAGTTTAGAAATAGACTGGTACAGTCACATTAATCCACATGTTAATTTAAAGAGGATCATGTTGAGGTGCGGAGGTGCTGGGCACCTAGACGGAGTTTGAAAAAAGGAAAAGCTGACACGGGGAGAGCTAGAGACAGTGAATACAGTGTTACAGTCAACAGAAACATGTCTTAAAGGACAGAGTAGTGATTCCGGACACCAATGATATGGTCAGCATCTTAGAAAAAGGGGGTAGCAGCAAACAAAAAAGTCAGAAAAATGAGACATACAATAGATATTGTTGGATTGATAGGAACAAAATGTAAAGGCTATTTGAGTAGGTGCCGACATAGTGATGGTAGGAACACGAGGGGAAATGTGTAGAGAAAATTAGACGTAGATTGGAGAAAACATTTATGGACGAGTAATCTTTATACACAATATAAGAAATTTAATTCATGACAAAAAATTATTACAAAATGGTTGGCTGACCGTAAAAGTGATGCTGAAACAAAATGGGAAGAATACTATCAAAACGTTAATGTTGTAGAGATAAAATGTTAAATTATGATAAGAAAAACAAAAAAAACTCACAATTCTGTATATTTAATTCCTTTCAAAATTGGAATTTAAATGATTTTTATACAAAATGTATTTACAGAATCAAAATGACAAATGATGAATACATCTGATGGAAAATATTATTTTTCCGAAGTTGTACAATCTGCTTGTTATTACACTGTGAATGTGAACAGCGTTTTTTTATCACAGGTTCAACATCATCTGATCATCTATCATGAGGATATAAATCACTTGAAATCATTCGAAATGAAAAAAATGTATCTCCATTGGAATTATGAGGATGATCAAAAAGAATGATTTATACCATAAATATAAAACATGATATATAGTTATGTTGAAGGCTCGAAATATAGCGAAACACCAACACAAGAATATAAATGTCACGTCCACTTTTACACTTACATTTTGTGTTGCTCCTACGATGAATGAACAAATTATCACCTTTATTGTCATGGCTAGTAGTAAAAACGTCTTCACAGGTCCGAAACAAATGTAAAAACCTTCTATCCTACCTTAAAGTGGGACGTTCACAGTAACTGTCATGCAAATTATTCGGGGTTAAAGTCCCGATTCAGAGGAGATGGCCTTCTCGGCCGCCATTTTTTCATATTCTACTTAGGCAAGATACGCCCTCGCTGATTGGTCAATATACTTCTAAATAGAAAATATTCACAAGTCTGTCATCGCCATGGCTGCCATTCACGATTGTAGCTTTAAATTGATTGAGCATCCGCCTTATTCACCTGATCTCGCTCCATCAGACATTCATCTATTTCCTAAACTGAAAACAGCTTTTTCAGGCACCCACTTTCAGTCCGATGATGACGTCATACATGCAGTGGATGTCTTTCTGAACAGTCAAGAAAAGGAGTTATATACAAGTGATATTGATGCCCTTAAACACCGCTGGCAAAAGAGTATAGATACTGAAGGTATTATGTTGAGACATATCACATTATGTCTGGTAAAACTCCTTCAATATGAGGCTCACAACATATCAATCAGACCTTGTACATAGCATGTTGACAGTAGGAGCAATTTACATTCTATATTGACTGATTCTTAAAATACTAAATCAGTAGGTTCCGAAGTTCCTGTATTATTTGTAGCAGTTCTGTCTCTTACTTTTCAGATGGAAACGAATGCCCAAGAAAACCAGGAAAACCAAGACTCGGACACCACATCTTCTTCTACTGACTCGAATAAAGATATTTTACTTTTGGGGATTTCTTAAATACCTGTAAATAAACCGAATAAAGTTGCAATATACTTCTCCCAATATCAACTACAAGTATCTCCTTCCTGTGCCATAGTGCACATCTCATGTGAAACAAGATTTCATTTATTTCATTTTACAATAAGATTGTTCATATATAAATTTACTGGTAAAAATGGTTTATCTACATTTTTAAAAAATATCAATTTAAGATAATATACATTATTTTTCAGTAGTGTTGCCCTTTGAAGTTAATGGTAATACATTTTGTTCTGAATATATTCAAATCTATATATTTGCAGTGTAAAAATCTTTGCAAAGTCTCTTTAAATTTAAATCTTGCCTTCTGAAAATCTGGAAACTTTCTTGGTGGCATAACTAGATCTTAAAGTGTACGTCAACGCGACATAGCTGCCAATGTTACCACATGACGAACGCTTGTTTCCTTCGTTGCAGTGTTTTCAGTCACTTGTTTTCCGCCGATTAATCTGTTGTCTGCTTAGCACAGATAAAATCCGAAGTTTTCGGCGCATTTAAATGGTATCTGATATAAAATGATTAATAAGTCATACGACGGACCCTCCTCTCCAGTTGACTTCAATATAAACGTAGGTCTCTGTTTTAATGGTGTCGAACAAGACACACATTTACAAGTTAATCGAACAATCGCACTAACATTTCGTCTCTGTCGCTTGTTTACATCTAAATGGAACATACTACTCTTGTATGCGAAGTAATCAAGCGTCTGTTGAACGACACCTGCGTCTCAGCTGTTTAATATGTAGACGATTTGAGATCGGATAAAGACTTGTCAAGGTGTGAGTGTTTATTTTGTGTTTAGTTTTTGTGACAATACATTATCAAGTTAATTTCTTTTAGGGATTATTAACATGAAGCAAAATCTGTTTTGTAAATATTGTTGTCATCGTACTAAATTCGTCGATTTATTTAATTTTGGCTGCCAGCGAACGCCAGGTTAGACTAAAAAGAGATATTACTTACAGCAGAGAAAGACTATAAGCAGAGCGTTATATCTAGGACTAGAAATTGGCAATGGAATACCTAATATTTTCTTTGGAAACCAACATACGTACGACCAGTATTCCGTCCTAATCGGTTTTGATAATAGTTTCAATATTAGTTTTAATATTAATAGTTTTTGAATAAGAGGGTATCCTTTGACCGGAAACCTCGGGACAAATCCACAACATTAAATTTGACGCACGACATTTACTTGCTACTTAATAATTTACCTTTTTGGCTGCAATTGTAATATTATACTATTTGTGAGCCACTCATGAATAATTTCGAAGTTTGAAAGTTCCATGTTTTGATGATAGACTATGAGCTGTCAAACAGACTCTAGCAGACGACAAAAATGTCGGAGAAAAATATCATTTTAAGTGAAATCAAATTGAATTTGAAATATTCAAGCAATTGATTTTTATTTATATTTAAATTCAGGTATGTGTCGTGTACACGGTGAGCGATGTGTACCACCATTATTCAGGCTTTCATGGCAGCTTATCCTTGCCGTAATAATTACAGTTGATTTGTTGTTACACAAGATAATAAGCAGACAAAGTTCGCACCGATCAATAAGTAGCTAAAGCATTAAAAGATGTGACGTGGTAGATGAGAGCTTTGGGTGATTTACCGGTAAGATTGAAGAGGACTTTCTAGCATTTTAACACCTGGCGAAATATGTCGCTATTGAGACTTTGACTTCTCTCCTCTGAATATATCCACAACATATATATAAATGCAAGCCATGCCATTTTACACGTTATAACAAAGCATTAGTAAATTAATGAAATGGAAGTTTGCTTCTCTAATGCCCCGCTTGTATATGTTTTCCTGGCTTCATCTTAGGCAGCCTAAAGGTCAAGCCTAAAGGTCAAGTATATAGCTCATCCTAGCTGTCGCAGTCCAGTAATGTTACGCCCTGGCATAAGGATGCAACGTCATTACATTATCGAGGATGCTGATTTTAACCATCGGTCGAAGTACGTTTATTCCCCGGAAACCCATCGCTAAAATCATTCCATTTGACATCATCAGTGCATTTCAATCATGTTTTCTCTATTTTGAATGTTAACGAACTGCTTACAATAACCGGATGCTATTCGCATGGCCACCTAACCCGACATTGACACGTAATTATCACGTGATTAACTTGTGATAATAACTATCCTGAATGGGTTGCGGAGTCTGCCTAGCCAACGGTTTACGGTGGAATCCTGGAGTTCCTCACACATTAATCATAACCGATAGTTAGTACATAATTCTGCTTCATTTGGTACACTTAACATAGCTCCTGTTTTATGTCAGAACTAAACTTACTTGGCTAGATGTCACTAAGTATCGTTATTATGCCGTAATCTTCCTGTTTCTTGGAGCTGACAGCGACAATTTCTATGACCTGTATATATATTTGTCGGGGGAGTACCGCAGGATGCCTCCGTTAGCGGTAAAACTGGATTTGTTGATCTAATATAGCGATAAATGGTCTATGACTAAATATTTCTTCATAAAAAACATGAAATATTGGTATAAAAATGGAGATGAAAAACAAAGACTGTAGAAAAAAAAGGAGTCATTTTACATGTTTAAAACAACCGAAAATACTAACATAATAACGAAACAGCAATGCTGATATCGGAAATGGTAAGGTGTCTGGGCCCCCAGAAGCTCTCGAAGAAATAGTGCAAAATCCTGCTTTCTTAGACTTTGACTTTATGCGTGATTATGGGTCGCCTGAGACTAATAAAGGAAATAATAAAACGATGTTACATTATGGTTTCTTTGTATTGTAACAGGATCCGCTCAGAAGTTATCAAAATGGAGTTTTCAATATGACAAAGAAGAAAAAATGATATGTTAAATGTTTAAAGAGACAGGACATGATTGGAAATTTAACAGTGCTTATTGGCATGAATTATCTTATTCCCAAGGGGCGGGGCTTTGAATTTAATGTCAAAAACCATTTTTTTTTTTTCACTTTTTGCGTTGAACAAGTTTTTGTTTCGGTGTGTGATGTATGCATTGAATATTTTAAAGTTTTACATTTGCAAAGGGAGCGCGATATGTGACATCTGGCAGACAAGGACACAGTAACACGGAGACAAATAAACTCTTACAACATCTACCAAACGACGGAAACATTTTCTTATTTATTTGGTGTAAACATCAACTTTTGATGCCATCGGCAATTTGAGCTCTGATTAACCGTGGTCAATTGAAGGAGACTCCATGGAACAAATTATATTACTCTCCCTATCTCTTTTTATTGTTTCTGTATCACCCTCAGTTTTATTGTCTCTGTATCACCCCCAGTTTCATTGTCTCAGTATCACCCTCAGTTTTATTGTCTCTGTATCACCCTCAGTTTTATTGTCTCTGTATCATCCTCAGTTTTATTGTCTCAGTATCACCCTCAGTTTTATTGTCTCTGTATCACCCTCAGTTTTATTGTTTCTGTATCATCCTCAGTTTTATTGTCTCAGTATCACCCTCAGTTTTATTGTCTCTGTATCACCCTGAATTTTATTGTCTCTGTATCAGCCCCAGTTTTATTGTCTCTGTATCACCCCCAGTTGTATTGTCTCTGTATCACCCCCAGTTGTATTGTCTCTGTATCACCCTCAGTTTTATTGTTTCTGTATCACCCTCAGTTTTATTGTCTCTGTATCACCCTGAATTTTATTGTCTCTGTATCACCCCCAGTTTTATTGTCTCTGTATCACTATCAGTTTTATTGTCTCTGTATCATCCTCAGTTTTATTGTCTCTGTATCACCCTCATTTTATTGTCTCTGTATCATCCCCAGTTTTATTGTCTCTGTATCATCCTCATTTTTATTGTCTCTGTATCATCCTCATTTTTATTGTCTCTGTATCACCCCCCAGTTTTATTGTCTCTGTATCAGCCTCCAGTTTTATTGTCTCTGTATCACCCTCAGTTTTATTGTCTCTGTATCACCCTCAGTTTTATTGTCTCTGTATCAGCCTCAGTTTTATTGTCTCTGTATCACCCTCAGTTTTATTGTCTCTGTATCACCCTCAGTTTTATTGTCTCTGTATCACCCCCAGTTTTATTGTCTCTGTATCAGCCTCAGTTTTATTGTCTCTGTATCATCCCTCAGTTTTATTGTCTCTGTATCAGCCCTCAGTTTTATTGTCTCTGTATCATCCTCATTTTTATTGTCTCTGTTTTCTCCTCATTTTTATTGCCCTCTGTATCCCCCCCATTTTAATTGTCCCCAGTATCCCTCAGTTATTGTCTCTGTATCACCCCCATTTTTTTTGTCTCGTATACCCCAGTTTATTTCCTGTAACCCCAAAATTTTTTTTTTTTTTCCCCCCCCCAATTTATTGTTTTTTTTTTTTTTTTTCTTTTTATCCCTCCTCATTTTTTCTTTTCCCCCTTTTTGTCTGTTTCACCCTAGTTTTATTGTTTTACACCCCCAGTTTTATTTCTCTGTAAACCCATTTTATTGTCTCTGTATCCCCCAGTTTTTTTTTGTTCCCTGTACCCCTTTACCCGTTTATCCGTACCCAGTTTTTTGCCTCCCTATACTTTATTTTTATTGTTTTTAATCACCCTTTTTTCTGTATCCCCAATTTTTTTGTATCACCCCGTTTATTTCTTTATCACCTTTTTTTTCTCTTATCCCCGTTTTTTTGTCTCTTTTATCCCCTTTTATTTCTCTGTTCCTCGTTTTTTTCTCTGTATCCCCAATTTTATTGTCTTTATCACCCCAGTTTTATTGTCTTGTATCACCCTCATTTTATTGTCTCTTACCCCCTTTTTTTTGTCTCTGTATCATCCTCTTTTTTATTTCTCGTATCACCCCTTTTATTGTCTTATCAACCCTCAGTTTTTTGTCTCTTACCTTTGTTTTTTATAATCCTCATTTTATTTGTTCTCCCTCAGTTTATTGTCTCTGTATCACCCCAGTTTATTGTCTCTTCACCCAGTTTATTGTTTCTGTAAGCCCCAGTTTTTTCCATCCCCCAGTTTTTGTCTTTCTCTTTATTCTCTGTTCCCATTATTTTTGTTCTCTGTATAGCCCTTTTATTTCTCTGTATCACCCCGTTTTATTGTCTCTGTATCCACCCAGTTTTATTTCTTTATCCCACCCTTTTTATTGTCTCTGTATCCCCATAGTTTTATGTCCTGATCACCCCAGTTTATTATCTCTGTATCAGCCCCAGTTTTATTGTCTCTGTATCATCCCTCAGTTTTATTGTCTCTGTATCACCCTCATTTTTATTGTCTCTGTATCATCCTCAGTTTTATTGTCTCTGTATCATCCTCAGTTTTATTGTCTCTGTATCAGCCTCAGTTTTATTGTCTCTGTATCACCCCCAGTTGTATTGTCTCTGTATCACCCTCAGTTTTATTGTCTCTGTATCAGCCCCCGGTTTTATTGTTCTCTGTATCACCCTCCAGTTTTATTGTCTCTGTATCACCCTCAGTTTTATTTCTCTGTATCATACCTCAATTTTTATTGTCTCTGTAATCACCTTCAGTTTATTGTATCCTGTATCAGCCCCAGTTTTATTGTCTGTATCATCCTCAGTTTTATTGTCTCTGTATCACCTCAGTTTTATTGTCTCTGTATCACCCCCAGTTTTATTGTCTCTGTATCACCCTCAGTTTTATTGTCTCTGTATCAGCCCCAGTTTTATTGTCTCTGTATCACCCTCAGTTTTATTGTTTCTGTATCACCCCCAATTATATTGTCTCTGTATCAGCCCCAGTTTTTTTTCTTCCTTGTATCACCTCATTTTTCCTGTTTTCCTCATTTTTTGTTCTGTATCACCCCCATTTTTATTTCCTGTATCACCCTTTTATTTTTTTCTGTATCCACCCCATTTATTGTCTCTGTATCAGCCCCGTTTTTTTCTGTATCCTCAGTTTTTTTGTTCTGTATCAACCTATTTTTTCTCTGTATCCCCCATTTTATTGTCTCTGTATCACCCTCAGTTTATTGTCTCTGTATCACCCCTTTGTTTTTCTTATCACCTACTTTTTTTGTCTGTATCACCCGTATTTTATTGTTCTTTTCACCCCCAGTTTATTGTCTCTGTATCACCCCTAGTTTTATTGTCTCTGTATCAGCCCCAGTTTTATTGTCTCTGTATCACCCCCAGTTTTATTGTCCCTGTATCACCTCAGTTTTATTGTCCTTATCCCGTTTTCTCTGTATCCCTTTTTTGTCTCTGTATCAGCCCCAGTTTTATTGTCTCTGTATCAGCCTCAGTTTTATTGTCTCTGTATCACCCCCAGTTTTATTGTCTCTGTATCACCCTCAGTTTTATTGTCTCTGTATCACCCTCAGTTTTATTGTCTCTGTATCACCCCAGTTTTATTGTCTCTGTATCAGCCTCAGTTTTATTGTCTCTGTATCAGCCCCAGTTTTATTGTCTCTGTATCATCCTCAGTTTTATTGTCTCTGTATCATCCTCATTTTTATTGTCTCTGTATCATCCCCAGTTTTATTGTCTCTGTATCATCCTCAGTTTTATTGTCTCTGTATCACCCCCAGTTTTATTGTCTCTGTATCATCCTCATTTTTATTGTCTCTGTATCACCCTGAATTTTATTGTCTCTGTATCAGCCCCAGTTTTATTGTCTCTGTATCACCCTCAGTTTTATTGTCTCTGTATCACCCTCAGTTTTATTGTCTCTGTATCAACCCCCCAGTTTTATTGTCTCTGTATCACCCATTTTTATTGTCTTGTATCCCTCAGTTTTTGTCCCTTATCACCCCCAGTTTTTTTGTCCTCTGTATCACCCCAGTTTTATTGTCTCTGTACACCCACCCCAGTTTTTTGTCTCTGTATCACCCCAGTTTATTGTCTCTTATACCCCAGTTTTTTTTCTTTATCACCCCCAGTTTTATTGTCCTGTATCACCCCTAGTTTTATTGTCTCTGTATCAGCCCCATATATTTCTCTGTACCCCCATTTATTGTTTTGTATCACCCCATTTTATTTGTTCCTAGTCATCCCCAGTTTTTTGTCTTGTATCCCCTTTTATTGTCTCTTATCCTGTTTTTGTGTCTGTATCACCCTAATTTTATTGTCTCTGTATCACCCCCTTTATTTCTTTCTCTCTTTTTTGCTTGATCACCCTATTTTATTGTCTCTGTATCACCCCAGTTTTATGTCCTGTATCCCTCAGTTTTTATTGTCTCTTTCCCCCCTTTTATTTCTTGTATTCACCCCCAGTTTTTTTCTCTGTATCACCCCAGTTTTATTGTCTCTGTATTACCCAGTTTTTATTGTCTCTGTATCACCCCAGTTTTATTGTCTCTGTATCACCCTCAATTTTATTGTCTCTGTATCACCCCCATTTTTATTGTCTCTGTATCACCCCCAGTTTTATTGTCTCTGTATCACCCTCAGTTTTATTGTCTCTGTATCCCCCTTTTATTGTCTCTGTATTACCCCTATTTTATTGTCTCTTATCCCTCAGTTTTATTTTCAAAACACCTCAGTTTTTATTGTCTCTATCACCCCTTTTTTTCTTTCTCTTTTTCTCCTCTTTATCTCATTTTTGTTCTGTTTTTCCTCATTTTTGTCTCAAACCCCTTTTATTGTTTGTATCACCCAGTTTATTGTCTGTATCACCCTCAGTTTTATTTCTGTTCACCTTTTGCTTTAATTTCCCCTGTTTTCCCTATTTTTTTATTTCTTGTATCACCCCTTTTTATTGTCTCTGTTCCCTCGATTTATTTTTTCCACCCCTCAGTTTATTGCTCTGTCACCCTTTTATTGTCTCTTAGCCCCAGTTTTATTGTCTCTTAGTCCCCAGTTTTATTGTCCGTATCACCCATTTTATTGTCTCTTACACCTCAGTTTTATTTCCTGTATCCCACTAATTTATTTTTTTTTCCCCATTTTTTTCTGTACACCCTCTTTATTGTCTCTGAAACCCCAGTTTATTGTCTCTGTATCCCTCAGTTATTGTTCTTGTATCCCCCTTTATTGTCTCTCACCCCTTTATTGTCTGTATCACCCGTTTTATGTCTCGTATCACCTCAGTTTTATTGTCTCTGTACACCCCATTTTCATTGTCTTGATCACCCGTTTTATTGTCTCTGATCACCTCAGTTTTATGTCTCTTTCACCCATTTTTTTATTCTCTGGTTCAGCCCCGTTTTATATTCTTATATCCCCATTTTATTCCGTATAACCCCGTTTTATTGTCCTGTATCCCCGTTTTATTCTGTATACCCATTTTTATTGTCGTTTTCACCATTTATTGTCCGTATCACCCTCGAATTTATTGTCTTGTATCACCTCAGTTTTATTTTCCTTTATCCAGCTCCTTTTATTGTCTCTGAAATCACCTCATTTTATTGTCTCTGTATCACCCCCAGTTTATTTCTATCCTCAGTTTTTTTGTTCTATCATCCCCATTTTATTGTCTCTGTATCACCCCCAGTTTTATTGTCTCTGTATCACCCTCAGTTTTATTGTCTCTGTATCACCCCCAGTTTTATTGTCTCTGTATTACCCTCAGTTTTATTGTCTCTGTATCACCCCATTTTATTGTCCCCTATTTTTTTCTTGTTCACCCCAGTTTCATTGTCTTTCCCTTAGCATTTTTATTTCCAACCCCCAGTTTATGTCTCTGTATCACCTCATTTTATTGTCTTCTGTATCCTCCCCATTTTATTGTCTCTGTATCACCTCCTTTTTTGTCTCTGTATCACCCCCAGTTTTATTGTCTCTGTATCAGCCCCAGTTTTATTGTCTCTGTATCACCCTCAGTTTTATTGTCTCTGTATCACCCTCAGTTTTATTGTCTCTGTATCACCCCAGTTTTATTGTCTCTGTATCACCCCAGTTTTATTGTCTCTGTATCATCCCCAGTTTATTGTCTCTGTATCAGCCCTCAGTTTTATTGTCTCTGTATTACCCTCAGTTTTATTGTCTCTGTATCACCCCCAGTTTTATTGTCTCTGTATCACCCTCAGTTTTATTGTCTCTGTATCAGCCCTCAGTTTTATTGTCTCTGTATCATCCTCAGTTTTATTGTCTCTGTATCAGCCCTCAGTTTTATTGTCTCTGTATCATCCTCAGTTTTATTGTCTCTGTATCACCCTCAGTTTTATTGTCTCTGTATCATCCTCAGTTTTATTGTCTCTGTATCACCCTCCAGTTTTATTGTCTCTGTATCACCCCCAGTTTTATTGTCTCTGTATCACCCTCAGTTTTATTGTCTCTGTATCCCCCAGTTTTATTTTCCTGTATCACCCGTTTATTGTTCTGTATACCCCAGTTTTATTTCTGTATCACCCTTTATTGTCTCTGTATCACCCCAGTTTTTGTCCTGTATCACTCGTTTTTGTCTTGTACCCTCAGTTTTATTGTCTCTGTTCACCCTTTATTTTCTCTTATCACCTCCAGTTTTATTGTCTCTTTTACACCCTCAGTTTTATTGTCCTGTATCACCCCATTTTTTATTTCTGTATCACCCGTTTTATTTCTCTGTATCACCCCGTTTATTGTCTCTATACTTCAGTTTTATTGTCTCTGTATCACCCTATTTTATTGTCCTCTGTTCTCCCAGTTTTTGTCTCTTCAATCCTCATTTTTATTGTCTCTTTCACCTCAGTTTTTGTCTCGTATCCCCTTTATTATTGTCTCTGTATCACCTCAGTTTTATTGTCTCTGTATCATCCTATTTTATTGTCTTCCTTTATTCCACCCCGTTTAGTTTTATTTCCCTGTATCACCCTCAGTTTTATTGTCTCTGTATCACCCCCAGTTTTATTGTCTCTGTATCACCCCCAGTTTTATTGTCTCTGTATCACCCCTCAGTTTTATTGTCTCTGTATCACCCTCAGTTTTATTGTCTCTGTATCACCCTCAGTTTTATTGTCTCTGTATCAGCCCTCAGTTTTATTGTCTCTGTATCACCCTCAGTTTATTGTCTCTGTATCACCCCCAGTTTTATTGTCTCTGTATCACCCCAGTTTTATTGTCTCTGTATCACCCTCAGTTTTATTGTCTCTGTATCACCCTCAATTTTATTGTCTCTGTATCAGCCCTCAGTTTTATTGTCTCTGTATCACCCTCAGTTTTATTGTCTCTGTATCACCCCCAGTTTTATTGTCTCTGTATCATCCTCAGTTTTATTGTCTCTGTATCAGCCCTCAGTTTTATTGTCTCTGTATCACCCTCAGTTTTATTGTCTCTGTATCATCCCTCAGTTTTATTGTCTCTGTATCACCCTCAGTTTTATTGTCTCTGTATCACCCCCAGTTTTATTGTCTCTGTATCACCTTCAGTTTTATTGTCTCTGTCTCCCCTATTTTTTTGTATCGCCCTTTTATTGTCCTTATCCCCCATTTTATTGTCTCTGTATCCCCCCCATTTTATTGTCCTCTGTATCAGCCCCAGTTTTTTGTCTTATCATCTCATTTTTGATCCCCCTTTTTTTCCTGTATCACCCCCGTTTATTGCCCTGTATCCCCTCAGTTTTATGTTTTTATCCCTCGTTATTTTTGTCCCCTGTTATCTTCTCATTTTTTATTGTCTCTGTACACCCCAGTTTTTTCTCTGTATCACCCATTTTTATTTTCTCTGTATCAGCCCCGTTTTATGTGTCTGTATCACCCCTCAGTTTTTTTGCTTGTATAAACCCCATTTTATGTTCCTGTTCACCTCAGTTTTATTGTCCCTTTAATGCCCCATTTTATTGTCTCTGTATCATCCTCAGTTTTATTGTCTCTGTATCACTCATTTTTTTTTTTTTCATCCCATTTTATTTTTCTGTAACCCTCAGTTTTAATTGTCTCTGTATCACCCCATTTTTTCTTGTCTCCCTTTTTTCTCCTCCCTTTTATTGTCTCTATCATCCTCAGTTTTATTGTCTCTGTATCACCCTCAGTTTATTGTCTCTGTATCACCCCCAGTTGTATTGTCTCTGTATCACCCCCAGTTTTATTGTCTCTGTATCACCCTCAGTTTTATTGTCTCTGTATCAGCCCCAGTTTTATTGTCTCTGTATCACCCCAGTTTTATTGTCTCTTACACCCCCAGTTTATTTCCTTATCCCCTCAGTTTTTCTCTGTTCACCCCAGTTTATTGTCTCTGTATCACCCTCATTTTTTTGTCCTCTGTATCACCCCTCAGTTTTATTGTCCTGATTCATCACTTTTTATTGTCTTGTATCACCCCAGTTTTATTGTCTCTGTATCATCCTCATTTTTATTGTCTCTGTATCACCTCAGTTTTATTGTCTGTATCACCCTCAGGTTTATTGTCTCTGTATCACCCCTTTTTATTGTCTCTGTATCACCCCAGTTTTATTGTCTCTGTATCATCCTCAGTTTTATTGTCTCTGTATCACCCCCAGTTTTATTGTCTCTGTATTACCCCCAGTTTATTGTCTCTGTATCACCCCCAGTTTTATTGTCTCTGTATCACCCATTTTATTGTCTCTGTATCACCCCCAGTTTATTGTTCTCTTTTATTCACCCCATTTATTGTCTCTGTATCCCCAGTTTTATTGTCTCTGTATCACCCCAGTTTTATTGTCTCTGTATCACCTCATTTTTATTGTCTCCGTATCACCCCCAGTTTTATTGTTTCTGTATCACCCCAGTTTTTTGTCTCTGTATCAATCCTCATTTTATTTCTTGTCCCCTGATTTCATCCTTCACCCCCAGTTTTATTGTCTCTGTATCACCCCCAGTTTTATTGTCTCTGTATCACCCCCAGTTTTATTGTCTCTGTATCACCCCAAGTTTTATTGTCTCTGTATCACCTCAGTTTTATTGTCTCTTTCACCCTATTTATTGTCTCTGTATCACCTTTTTTTGTCTTGTTCACCTCATTTTTTTCTCGTATGCCCATTTAATTTTGTTTCCTCAGTTTGTTCTGTATCACCCTCTTTTTATTGTCTCTGTATCACCTCATTTTTATTTCCTGTATACCCCCATTTTTTCTCTGTCTCTTTCCCTCATTTTTTTTTTTGTACCCCATTCCCCCATTTCATTTCTCGTAATCCCCTCTTTATTGTCTCTGTATCAGCCTCAGTTTTATTGTCTCTGTATCACCCCCCAGTTTTATTGTCTCTGTATTACCCTCAGTTTTATTGTCTCTGTATCACCCCCCACTTTTTCTCATTTACCCTCAGTTTTATGTCCCTGTATCACCCTTCAGTTTTATTTTCTTATCACCCCATTTTATTTCTTATCCCCAGTTTTATTGTCCCTGTATCACCTCAGTTTTATTGTCCCTGTATCACCCTCAGTTTTATTGTCTCTGTATCACCCCCAGTTTATTGTCTCTGTATCACCCCTCAGTTTTATTGTCTCTGTATCACCCTCAGTTTATTGTCTCTGTATCACCCCCAGTTTTATTGTCTCTGTATCAGCCTCAGTTTTATTGTCTCTGTATCAGCCTCAGTTTTATTGTCTCTGTATCACCCTCAGTTTTATTGTCTCTGTATCATCCTCAGTTTTATTGTCTCTGTATCACCCCAGTTTTATTGTCTCTGTATCATCCTCAGTTTTATTTGTCTCTGTATCAGCCCTCAGTTTTATTGTCTCTGTATCACCCTCAGTTTATTGTCTCTGTATCAGCCCTCAGTTTTATTGTCTCTGTATCATCCTCCATTTTTATTGTCTCTGTATCATCCCCCAGTTTTATTGTCTCTGTATCAGCCCCAGTTTTATTGTCTCTGTATCACCCCCAGTTTTATTGTCTCTGTATCATCCTCAGTTTTATTGTCTCTGTATCAGCCCCAGTTTATTGTCTCTGTATCAGCCTCAGTTTTATTGTCCTGTATCACCTCAGTTTTATTGTCCGTTATCCCCCTAATTTTATTGTCCTCTGTATCACCCCCGTTTTATTGTCTCTTTTTCATTTTATTTTTCCCAGTTTATTGTCCCTGTATCCATTTTGTTTTCTCATCCCCAGTTTTATTGTCCCTGTATCACCCTCAGTTTTATTGTCTCTGTATCACCCCCAATTTTATTGTCTCTGTATCACCCTCAGTTTTATTGTCTCTGTATCACCCTCAGTTTTTCGTTCCCTCATTTTTTTTTTGTATCCACCCCATTTATTTTCTTATCCCTCATTTTTTTCTTTTTCCACCCCAGTTTTTATTGTCCTGTCATCCTCATTTTTTGTCTCTGTAACCCTCAGTTTTATTTTTTTCACCCCATTTTTTTTCCTGTTCCTGTTTTACCGTATCCCTCTTTTTTCTTTATCACCCCCATTTTTTTTCGCCCCTTTTTTTTTCCCCTTTTGTATACCCCTTTTTTTCCTGATCCCCCTTTTATTGTCTCTTATCCCCATTTTTGTCTCTGTATCCCCCCTTTTTTTTGTCCTATCACCCTTTTTATTTCTTGTATCCCCATTTTATTCTTGACCCCATTTATTGTCTTGTACCCTTTTATTTCTCTGTATACCCCCAGTTTTATTGTCTTTCACCCCATTTTTGTTCTGTATCCCCCAGTTTTTGTTTCTTATCCACCCATTTTTCCCCCCCCATTTAGTTTATCCCGTTTTAGTCTCGTTCACCTTTTTTTGTCTCTGTATCACCCTCGTTTTTTTGTCTCTACCCCCAGTTTTTATCCCTCTGTATCCCCCTTTTTTTGGTCTCTGTATCCCCCATTTTTTTCTTTGTATCACCCTCAGTTTTTTTTGTATCAACCTCATTTTTATTGTTCTGTATCACCTATTTTTATTGTCTTTATCACCCCGTTTTTTTCTTTTCACCCAGTTTTTTCTTCACCCCCTTTTATTTTTTTATTCCCCCTTTATTGTTCTTCCCCCCGTTTTTGTCTTATCACCTCGGTTATTTCTTTTCACCTCATTTTGTCTCTGTATCCCCCAGTTTTTTTCTTTTAACTTTCCCCCTTTTTTCCTTTTATTCTTTTTTTCCTGTTTTCTTTTTATTGTCTTGTTTACCCTTTTTATTGTCTTGTATCACCCCAGTTTTTTTCCGTAACCTCTTTTTGTCTCTGTTCACCCCCATTTTATGTTTTTTCCCTCATTTTTTTCTCGTAATCCCCCCCAAATTTAATGCTCAATCCCCCCATTTATGTCTCTGTTCACCCCCTTTTTTATTCTCTGTATTTCCCTCATTTTATTTTCTGTACACCCCGTTTTATTGTCTCTGTATCACCCCAGTTTTTAATTTCTTATCACCCTCATTTTTTTCCTGTAAACCCCTTTTATTTTCTGTATCCCCTCAGTTTTATTGTCTCGTACCCCCATTTATTGTCTCTGATATCCTCAGTTTTATGTCTCTTATCAACCCATTTTTATTTTTTTCCCTTTAAAACCCCCTTTTTTCTCTGTTTTAGCCTTTTTTTTGCCCTTTTACCCCTTTTTTCCCCCCAGTTTTATTGTTTTTCCTGATCACCAATTTTCTTTCATTTTATTTCCCTGAATCCCTTTTATTGTCTCTGTATCACCCCGTTTTTGTCTGTCACCCCCAGTTTATTTGTCCCTTTATACTTCATTTTTTTTTTTTGAAACCCCCTTTTATTGTCTCTTCAACCCCCTTTTATTGTCTCTGTATACCGATTATGTTCTTTTCACCCCCAGTTTATTGTCTCTGTATCACCCCATTTTTTTTCTCTTTCCCCTCCCTTTTATTTCCATTATCACCCCCATTTTATTGTCTCTGATCATCCTTTTTATTGTCTCTGTCACCTGTTTTATTGTCCTATCCCCATTTTATTTCCTTTTTCCCTTAGTTCAACCCCCTTTTATTGTCCTTTCCCTCATTTTATTGTCTCTGTATCCCATTTTTTTCTGTTCCCTTTTTTATTGTCTCTGTATCACCCCAGTTTTATTGTCTCTGTATCAGCCTCAGTTTTATTGTCTCTGTATCACCCTCAGTTTATTGTCTCTGTATCACCCCTCAGTTTATTGTCTCCTGTATCACCCTCAGTTTTTATTGTCTCCTGTATCACCCTCCAGTTTTATTGTTCCCTGTATCACCCTCAGTTTTATTGTCTCTGTATCAGCCCCAGTTTTATTGTCTCTGTATCATCCTCAGTTTATTGTCTCTGTATCACCCTCATTTTTATTGTCTCTGTATCATCCTCATTTTTATTGTCTCTGTATCACCCCCAGTTTTATTGTCTCTGTATCATCCTCATTTTTATTGTCTCTGTATCATCCTCAGTTTTATTGTCTCTGTATCAGCCTCAGTTTTATTGTCTCTGTATCAGCCCCAGTTTATTGTCTCTGTATCACCCTCAGTTTTATTGTCTCTGTATCACCCTCAGTTTTATTGTCTCTGTATCACCCCCAGTTTTATTGTCTCTCAGTTTATTGTCTCTGTATCATCCTCAGTTTTATTGTCTCTGTATCATCCCTCAGTTTTATTGTCTCTGTATCATCCTCAGTTTTATTGTCTCTGTATCATCCCTCAGTTTTCATTGTCTCTGTATCAGCCCCAGTTTTATTGTCTCTGTATCACTCCCAGTTTTATTGTCTCTGTATCATCCTCAGTTTTATTTTCTCTGTATCACCCTCAGTTTTATTATCTCTGTATCAGCCCCAGTTTTATTGTCCCTGTATCACCCTCAGTTTTATTGTCTCTGTATCACCCCCAGTTTTATTGTCTCTGTATCACCCCCAGTTTTATTGTCTCTGTATCAGCCTCAGTTTAATTGTCTCTGTATTACCCTCAGTTTTATTGTCCCTGTATCACCCCCAGTTTTATTGTTTCTGTATCACCCCCAGTTTTATTGTCTCTGTATCACCCCCAGTTTTATTGTCTCTGTGTCAGCCCCAGTTTTATTGTCCCTGTATCACCCTCAGTTTTATTGTTTCTGTATCACCCCCAATTTTATTGTCCCTGTATCACCTTCAGTTTTATTGTCCCTGTATCAGCCCCTGTTTTATTGTCTCTGTATCATCCTCAGTTTTATTGTCTCTGTATCATCCTCATTTTTATTGTCTCTGTATCATCCTCAGTTTTATTGTCTCTGTATCACCCCCAGTTTTATTGTCTCTGTATCATCCTCAGTTTTATTGTCTCTGTATCAGCCCCAGTTTTATTGTCTCTGTATCAGCCCCAGTTTTATTGTCCCTGTATCACCCTCAGTTTTATTGTCCCTGTATCACCCTCAGTTTTATTGTCTCTGTATCACCCCCAGTTTTATTGTCTCTGTATCATCCTCAGTTTTATTGTCTCTGTATCATCCTCAGTTTTATTGTCTCTGTATCACCCCCAGTTTTATTGTCTCTGTATCAGCCCCAGTTTTATTGTCCCTGTATCACCCTCAGTTTTATTGTCCCTGTATCACCCTCAGTTTTATTGTCTCTGTATCACCCCCAGTTTTATTGTCTCTGTATCAGCCTCATTTTTATTGTCTCTGTATCAGCCCCAGTTTTATTGTCTCTGTATCATCCTCAGTTTTATTGTCTCTGTATCACCCCCAGTTTTATTGTCTCTGTATCAGCCTCAGTTTTATTGTCTCTGTATCAGCCTCAGTTTTATTGTCTCTGTATTACCCTCAGTTTTATTGTCCCTGTATCACCCCCAGTTTTATTGTTTCTGTATCACCCCCAGTTTTATTGTCTCTGTATCAGCCTCAGTTTTATTGTCTCTGTATCAGCCCCAGTTTTATTGTCCCTGTATCACCCTCAGTTTTATTGTTTCTGTATCACCCCCAATTTTATTGTCCCTGTATCACCCTCAGTTTTATTGTCCCTGTATCAGCCCCAGTTTTATTGTCTCTGTATCATCCTCAGTTTTATTGTCTCTGTATCATCCTCATTTTTATTGTCTCTGCATCAGCCCCAGTTTTATTTTCTCTGTATCATCCTCAGTTTTATTGTCTCTGTATCACCCTCAGTTTTATTGTCTCTGTATCATCCCTCAGTTTTATTGTCTCTGTATCACCCCCAGTTTTATTGTCTCTGTATCAGCCCCAGTTTTATTGTCCCTGTATCACCCTCAGTTTTATTGTTTCTGTATCACCCCCAGTTTTATTGTCTCTGTATCATCCTCAGTTTTATTGTCTCTGTATCATCCTCAGTTTTATTGTCTCTGTATCACCCCCAGTTTTATTGTCTCTGTATCAGCCCCAGTTTTATTGTCCCTGTATCACCCTCAGTTGTATTGTCCCTGTATCACCCTCAGTTTTATTGTCTCTGTATCACCCCCAGTTTTATTGTCTCTGTATCAGCCTCAGTTTTATTGTCTCTGTATCATCCTCATTTTTATTGTCTCTGTATCAGCCCCAGTTTTATTGTCTCTGTATCATCCTCAGTTTTATTGTCTCTGTATCATCCTCATTTTTATTGTCTCTGTATCACCCCCAGTTTTATTGTCTCTGTATCACCCCCAGTTTTATTGTCTCTGTATCAGCCTCAGTTTAATTGTCTCTGTATTACCCTCAGTTTTATTGTCCCTGTATCACCCCCAGTTTTATTGTTTCTGTATCACCCCAGTTTTATTGTCTCTGTATCACCCCCAGTTTTATTGTCTCTGTGTCAGCCCCAGTTTTATTGTCCCTGTATCACCCTCAGTTTTATTGTTTCTGTATCACCCCCAATTTTGTTGTCCCTGTATCACCTTCAGTTTCATTGTCCCTGTATCAGCCCCTGTTTTATTGTCTCTGTATCATCCTCAGTTTTATTGTCTCTGTATCATCCTCATTTTTATTGTCTCTGTATCATCCTCATTTTTATTGTCTCTGTATCACCCCCAGTTTTATTGTCTCTGTATCATCCTCATTTTTATTGTCTCTGTATCAGCCCCAGTTTTATTGTCTCTGTATCAGCCCCAGTTTTATTGTCCCTGTATCACCCTCAGTTTTATTGTCCCTGTATCACCCTCAGTTTTATTGTCTCTGTATCATCCTCAGTTTTATTGTCTCTGTATCATCCTCAGTTTTATTGTCTCTGTATCACCCCCAGTTTTATTGTCTCTGTATCAGCCCCAGTTTTATTGTCCCTGTATCACCCTCAGTTTTATTGTCTCTGTATCACCCTCAGTTTTATTATCTCTGTATCAGCCCCAGTTTTATTGTCCCTGTATCACCCTCAGTTTTATTGTCTCTGTATCACCCCCAGTTTTATTGTCTCTGTATCACCCTCATTTTTATTGTCTCTGTATCACCCCCAGTTTTATTGTCTCTGTATCATCCTCAGTTTTATTGTCTCTGTATCACCCTCAGTTTTATTATCTCTGTATCACCCCCAGTTTTATTATCTCTGTATCACCCCCAGTTTTATTATCTTTGTATTACCCTCAGTTTTATTGTCTCTGTATCACCCCCAGTTTTATTGTCTCTGTGTCATCCTCAGTTTTATTGTCTCTGTATCACCCTCAGTTTTATTGTCTCTGTATCACCCCCAGTTTTATTATCTCTGTATCATCCTCAGTTTTATTGTCTCTGTATCATCCTCATTTTGATTGTCTCTGTATCACCCCCAGTTTTATTGTCTCTGTATCATCCTCAGTTTTATTGTCTCTGTATCACCCCCAGTTTTATTGTCTCTGTATCACCCTGAATTTTATTGTCTCTGTATCACCCTCAGTTTTATTGTCTCTGTATCACCCCCAGTTGTATTGTCTCTGTATCACCCTCAGTTTTATTGTCTCTGTATCACCCCCAGTTTTATTGTCTCTGTATCACCCCCAGTTTTATTGTCTCTGTATCACCCCCAGTTGTATTGTCTCTGTATCACCCTCAGTTTTATTGTCTCTGTATCACCCCCAGTTTTATTGTGTTTTAATCACCCTCAATTACATTGTCTTGTAGTCATATTTAGTATATATACATATATATTTCAGCCTTTTTCCCTTTGTACCACCTTCGGCTATATTGCAGTTTTTTTCTGAAATGATTAAATCTCAACTTCCAAGAACTTGTTTTCTTGCTTTGAACCTTGATGGAGGCAAGTCAGAAAACAGAAAACCTATAGGTATAGCCTATTCTCTTTGTTACTGAATATGATCTGATATTAATCAGTAATAATCGTGGTTATAGCGGCTTGTTGGACAGTGATATACCCCTTCTAGCATTGGAGAAGCATGTAACAGGCAAATTGACGAAGATGAAATACATTGATAAAAGGAAAAGGCAATTCTAGTGGCATTAGAAGATAATACCATAATTATACCATAACTCCTAGCTCTCAGATCCCATATTGGATACCGTGTCAGATTCTTGTCTCTTCTCCATTTTACAATACACTATTAACTAAAGGAAGGTTGTGATTTATCTATTTAAGCAAACAGGGGGGGGGGGGGGGGGGGGGGACATGCGATAGCATTGTATTTGATTTCATCAGTACATGATGCTTAACCATCAAAAGAAATTCGAAATGTCAAAGAACTCCAGTCACTCTTAATGTTGAAGCCACGCGATCTAGGATTTCGAAATATTTTTGGATTTGCGTGTAAGGAAACGTTATGAGTTTATTTTTGTAATTATGATGACAGAAATATATAACAAACTGTTTCCTCCATTTATTAGATAATTTATGGGAACCATGAACTATCCAAGAAGAAGCTTGTCATCATGTTCATTTCTCTGCCATTCGTGTCTGCATTATTCTTTTCCAGGTATCAGCTGCAATTTAAACAGAAACAAAACGATTGCGCTTGTTGTATTCCATTTCAAATTTCAAATGAACAACGGAAAAATGGTACGGTCATATCTACATGTGAGGAATATTTCATAAATAATTCTTTTCATAACTAAAACATTTTTAGTTTAAAACTAAACATATAAACGTTATAGAGTCCTCTGGGAATATTCCAACTAATAATGTAAACGTTACAAATGTCGTATCTCTGACTCTATAACATCAATGACATAAATGTCTTATATCTGACTCTATAACATCAATAACATAAATGTCTTATCTCTGACTATATAGCATCAATGACATAAATGTCTTATATCTGACTCTATAACATCAATAACATAAATGTCTTATCTCTGACTCTATAACATCAATAACATCAATGTCTTATATCTGACTCTATAACATCAATAACATAAATGTCTTATATCTGACAATATAACATCAATGACATAAATATCTTATCTCTGACTCTATAACATCAATAACATAAATGTCTTATCTCTGACTATATAACATCAATGACATAAATGTCTTATCTCTGACTATATAACATCAATAACATAAATGTCTTATCTCTGACTATATAACATCAATGACATAAATATCTTATCTCTGACTCTATAACATCAATAACATAAATGTCTTATCTCTGACTATATAACATCAATGACATAAATGTCTTATCTCTGACTATATAACATCAATAACATAAATGTCTTATCTCTGACTCTATAACATCAATGACATAAATGTCTTATCTCTGACAATATAACATCAATGACATAAATATCTTATCTCTGACTCTATAACATCAATAACATAAATTTCTTATCTCTGACTCTATAACATCAAAGACATAAATATCTTATCTCTGACTCTATAACATCAATAACATAAATGTCGTATCTCTGACTCTATAACATCAATGACATAAATGTCTTATCTCTGACAATATAACATCAATAACATAAATGTCTTATCTCTGACTCTATAACATCAATAACATAAATGTCTTATCTCTGACTCTATAACATCAATAACATAAATGTCGTATCTCTGACTCTATAACATCAATGACATTAATGTCTTATCTCTGACAATATAACATCAATGACATAAATGTCTTATCTCTGACAATATAACATCAATAACATAAATGTCTTATCTCTGACTCTATAACATCAATAACATAAATGTCTTATCTCTGACTCTATAACATCAATAACATAAATGTCTTATCTCTGACTCTATAACATCAATAACATAAATGTCTTATCTCTGACAATATAACATCAATAACATAAATATCTTATCTCTGACTCTATAACATCAATGACATAAATGTCTTATCTCTGACTATATAACATCAATGACATAAATGTCTTATCTCTGACTATATAACATCAATAACATAAATATCTTATCTCTGACTCTATAACATCAATGACATAAATGTCTTATCTCTGACTATATAACATCAATGACATAAATATCTTATATCTGACTCTATAACATCAATAACATAAATGTCTTATCTCTGACTCTATAACATCAATAACATAAATGTCTTATATCTGACTCTATAACATCAATGACATAAATGTCTTATATCTGACAATATAACATCAATGACATAAATGTCTTATCTCTGACAATATAACATCAATAACATAAATATCTTATATCTGACAATATAACATCAATAACATAAATGTCGTATCTCTGACTCTATAACATCAATAACATAAATGTCTTATCTCTGACTATATAACATCAATGACATAAATGTCTTATCTCTGACTATATAACATCAATGACATAAATGTCTTATCTCTGACTCTATAACATCAATAACATAAATGTCTTATCTCTGACTCTATAACATCAATGACATAAATGTCTTATCTCTGACAATATAACATCAATGACATAAATGTCTTATCTCTGACTCTATAACATCAATAACATAAATGTCTTATCTCTGACTCTATAACATCAATAACATAAATGTCTTATCTCTGACTCTATAACATCAATAACATAAATGTCTTATCTCTGACTCTATAACATCAATAACATAAATGTCTTATCTCTGACTCTATAACATCAATAACATAAATGTCTTATCTCTGACTCTATAACATCAATGACATAAATGTCTTATCTCTGACTCTATAACATCAATGACATAAATGTCTTATCTCTGACTCTATAACATCAATGACATAAATGTCTTATCTCTGACTCTATAACATCAATGACATAAATGTCTTATCTCTGACTATATAACATCAATGACATAAATATCTTATCTCTGACTCTATAACATCAATAACATAAATGTCTTATATCTGAATCTATAACATCAATAACATAAATGTCTGATATCTGACTCTATAACATCAATAACATAAATGTCTTATCTCTGACTCTATAACATCAATGACATAAATGTCTTATCTCTGACTCTATAACATCAATAACATAAATATCTTATCTCTGACTCTATAACATCAATAACATAAATATCTTATCTCTGACTCTATAACATCAATAACATAAATGTCTTATATCTGACAATATAACATCAATAACATAAATATCTTATCTCTGACTCTATAACATCAATGACATAAATGTCTTATCTCTGACAATATAACATCAATAACATAAATGTCTTATCTCTGACTCTATAACATCAATAACATAAATGTCTTATCTCTGACAATATAACATCAATAACATAAATGTCTTATCTCTGACTCTATAACATCAATAACATAAATGTCTTATCTCTGACTCTATAACATCAATAACATAAATGTCTTATCTCTGACTCTATAACATCAATAACATAAATGTCTTATCTCTGACTATATAACATCAATGACATAAATGTCTTATCTCTGACTCTATAACATCAATAACATAAATGTCTTATCTCTGACTATATAACATCAATGACATAAATGTCTTATCTCTGACTCTATAACATCAATAACATAAATGTCTTATCTCTGACTCTATAACATCAATAACATAAATGTCTTATCTCTGACAATATAACATCAATAACATAAATGTCTTATCTCTGACTCTATAACATCAATAACATAAATGTCTTATCTCTGACAATATAACATCAATGACATAAATGTCTTATCTCTGACTCTATAACATCAATGACATAAATGTCTTATCTCTGACTCTATAACATCAATAACATAAATGTCTTATCTCTGACTCTATAACATCAATAACATAAATGTCTTATCTCTGACTATATAACATCAATGACATAAATGTCTTATCTCTGACTCTATAACATCAATGACATAAATGTCTTATCTCTGACAATATAACATCAATGACATAAATGTCTTATCTCTGACTCTATAACATCAATAACATAAATGTCTTATCTCTGACAATATAACATCAATAACATAAATGTCTTATCTCTGACTCTATAACATCAATGACATAAATGTCTTATATCTGACTCTATAACATCAATAACATAAATGTCTTATCTCTGACAATATAACATCAATGACATAAATGTCTTATCTCTGACTCTATAACATCAATGACATACATGTCTTATCTCTGACTCTATAACATCAATAACATAAATGTCTTATATCTGACTCTATAACATCAATGACATAAATGTCTTATATCTGACTCTATAACATCAATAACATAAATGTCTTATCTCTGACTATATAACATCAATAACATAAATGTCTTATCTCTGACTATATAACATCAATAACATAAATGTCTTATCTCTGACAATATAACATCAATGACATAAATGTCTTATCTCTGACTCTATAACATCAATGACATAAATGTCTTATCTCTGACTCTATAACATCAATAACATACATGTCTTATCTCTGACTCTATAACATCAATAACATAAATGTCTTATCTCTGACTCTATAACATCAATGACATAAATGTCTTATATCTGACAATATAACATCAATGACATAAATGTCTTATCTCTGACTCTATAACATCAATAACATAAATGTCTTATCTCTGACTCTATAACATCAATAACATAAATGTCTTATCACTGACAATATAACATCAATGACATAAATGTCTTATCTCTGACAATATAACATCAATAACATAAATGTCTTATCTCTGACAATATAACATCAATGACATAAATGTCTTATCTCTGACTCTATAACATCAATGACATAAATGTCTTATCTCTGACTCTATAACATCAATGACATAAATGTCTTATATCTGACTCTAAAACATCAATGACATAAATGTCTTATCTCTGACTCTATAACATCAATAACATAAATGTCTTATCTCTGACTCTATAACATCAATGACATAAATGTCTTATCTCTGACTCTATAACATCAATAACAGAAATGTCTTATCTCTGACTCTATAACATCAATAACAGAAATGTCTTATCTCTGACTCTATAACATCAATAACATAAATGTCTTATCTCTGACTCTATAACATCAATAACATAAATGTCTTATATCTGAATCTATAACATCAATAACATAAATGTCTGATATCTGACTCTATAACATCAATGACATAAATGTCTTATCTCTGACTCTATAACATCAATAACATAAATATCTTATCTCTGACTCTATAACATCAATAACATCAATATCTTATCTCTGACTCTATAACATCAATAACATAAATGTCTTATATCTGACAATATAACATCAATAACATAAATATCTTATCTCTGACTCTATAACATCAATAACATAAATGTCTTATCTCTGACTCTATAACATCAATAACATAAATGTCTTATCTCTGACTCTATAACATCAATAACATAAATGTCTTATATCTGACTCTATAACATCAATAACAAAAATGTCTTATATCTGACTCTATAACATCAATAACATACATGTCTTATCTCTGACTGTATAACATCAATGACATAAATGTCTTATCTCTGACAATATAACATCAATAACATAAATGTCTGATATCTGACTCTATAACATCAATAACATAAATGTCTTATCTCTGACTATATAACATCAATAACATAAATGTCTTATCTCTGACTCTATAACATCAATAACATAAATGTCTTATATCTGACAATATAACATCAATAACATAAATGTCTTATCTCTGACTCTATAACATCAATAACATAAATGTCTTATCTCTGACTCTATAACATCAATGACATAAATGTCTTATCTCTGACTCTATAACATCAATAACATAAATGTCTTATCTCTGACTCTATAACATCAATGACATAAATGTCTTATCTCTGACTCTATAACATCAATGACATAAATGTCTTATCTCTGACTCTATAACATCAATAACATAAATGTCTTATCTCTGACTATATAACATCAATGACATAAATGTCTTATCTCTGACTCTATAACATCAATAACATAAATGTCTTATCTCTGACAATATAACATCAATAACATAAATGTCTTATCTCTGACTCTATAACATCAATGACATAAATGTCTTATCTCTGACTCTATAACATCAATGACATAAATGTCTTATCTCTGACTATATAACATCAATAACATAAATGTCTTATATCTGACTCTATAACATCAATAACATAAATGTCTTATCTCTGACTATATAACATCAATGACATAAATGTCTTATCTCTGACTCTATAACATCAATAACATAAATGTCTTATCTCTGACTCTATAACATCAATAACATAAATGTCTTATCTCTGACTATATAACATCAATAACATAAATGTCTTATCTCTGACAATATAACATCAATGACATAAATGTCTTATCTCTGACTATATAACATCAATGACATAAATGTCTTATCTCTGACTATATAACATCAATGACATAAATGTCTTATCTCTGACTATATAACATCAATGACATAAATGTCTTATCTCTGACTATATAACATCAATAACATAAATGTCTTATCTCTGACTATATAACATCAATAACATAAATGTCTTATCTCTGACTCTATAACATCAATAACATAAATGTCTTATCTCTGACTATATAACATCAATAACATAAATGTCTTATCTCTGACTCTATAACATCAATAACATAAATGTCTTATCTCTGACAATATAACATCAATAACATAAATGTCTTATCTCTGACAATATAACATCAATGACATAAATGTCTTATCTCTGACAATATAACATCAATAACATAAATGTCTTATCTCTGACTCTATAACATCAATAACATAAATGTCTTATCTCTGACTCTATAACATCAATGACATAAATGTCTTATATCTGACAATATAACATCAATAACATAAATGTCTTATATCTGACTCTATAACATCAATAACATAAATGTCTTATCTCTGACAATATAACATCAATGACATAAATGTCTTATCTCTGACTATATAACATCAATAACATAAATGTCTTATCTCTGATTCTATAACATCAATAACATAAATGTCGTATCTCTGACTATATAACATCAATGACATAAATGTCTTATATCTGACAATATAACATCAATAACATAAATGTCTTATCTCTGACTCTATAACATCAATAACATAAATGTCTTATCTCTGACTATATAACATCAATGACATAAATGTCTTATCTCTGACTATATAACATCAATGACATAAATGTCTTATCTCTGACTATATAACATCAATAACATAAATGTCTTATCTCTGACTATATAACATCAATGACATAAATGTCTTATATCTGACTCTATAACATCAATAACATAAATGTCTTATCTCTGACTATATAACATCAATAACATAAATGTCTTATATCTGACTCTATAACATCAATAACATAAATGTCTTATCTCTGACTATATAACATCAATGACATAAATGTCTTATATCTGACTCTATAACATCAATGACATAAATGTCTTATCTCTGACTATATAACATCAATAACATAAATGTCTTATCTCTGACTCTATAACATCAATAACATAAATGTCTTATCTCTGACTATATAACATCAATGACATAAATGTCTTATCTCTGACTCTATAACATCAATAACATAAATGTCTTATCTCTGACTCTATAACATCAATAACATAAATGTCTTATCTCTGACTATATAACATCAATAACATAAATGTCGTATCTCTGACAATATAACATCAATGACATAAATGTCGTATCTCTGACAATATAACATCAATAACATAAATGTCTTATCTCTGACTATATAACATCAATAACATAAATGTCGTATCTCTGACAATATAACATCAATGACATAAATGTCTTATCTCTGACTATATAACATCAATAACATAAATGTCTTATCTCTGACTATATAACATCAATGACATAAATGTCTTATCTCTGACTCTATAACATCAATAACATAAATGTCTTATCTCTGACTCTATAACATCAATAACATAAATGTCTTATCTCTGACTCTATAACATCAATAACATAAATGTCTTATCTCTGACAATATAACATCAATAACATAAATGTCTTATCTCTGACTCTATAACATCAATGACATAAATGTCTTATCTCTGACAATATAACATCAATAACATAAATGTCTTATCTCTGACTCTATAACATCAATAACATAAATGTCTTATCTCTGACTCTATAACATCAATAACATAAATGTCTTATCTCTGACAATATAACATCAATGACATAAATGTCTTATCTCTGACAATATAACATCAATAACATAAATGTCTTATCTCTGACTATATAACATCAATAACATAAATGTCTTATCTCTGACTCTATAACATCAATGACATAAATGTCTTATCTCTGACTATATAACATCAATAACATAAATGTCTTATCTCTGACTCTATAACATCAATGACATAAATGTCTTATCTCTGACTCTATAACATCAATAACATAAATGTCTTATCTCTGACTCTATAACATCAATAACATAAATGTCTTATCTCTGACTCTATAACATCAATAACATAAATGTCTTATCTCTGACAATATAACATCAATAACATAAATGTCTTATCTCTGACTATATAACATCAATGACATAAATGTCTTATCTCTGACTCTATAACATCAATGACATAAATGTCTTATCTCTGACTATATAACATCAATAACATAAATGTCTTATCTCTGACTCTATAACATCAATAACATAAATGTCTTATCTCTGACTATATAACATCAATGACATAAATGTCTTATCTCTGACTATATAACATCAATAACATAAATGTCTTATCTCTGACTCTATAACATCAATAACATAAATGTCTTATCTCTGACTATATAACATCAATAACATAAATGTCGTATCTCTGACAATATAACATCAATGACATAAATGTCTTATCTCTGACTATATAACATCAATGACATAAATGTCTTATCTCTGACTCTATAACATCAATGACATAAATATCTTATCTCTGACTCTATAACACCAATAACATAAATGTCTTATCTCTGACTCTATAACATCAATGACATAAATGTCTTATATCTGACTCTATAACATCAATGACATAAATGTCTTATCTCTGACTATATAACATCAATAACATAAATGTCTTATATCTGACTCTATAACATCAATAACATAAATGTCTTATCTCTGACTATATAACATCAATGACATAAATGTCTTATCTCTGACTCTATAACATCAATAACATAAATGTCTTATCTCTGACTCTATAACATCAATAACATAAATGTCTTATCTCTGACTATATAACATCAATAACATAAATGTCGTATCTCTGACAATATAACATCAATGACATAAATGTCGTATCTCTGACAATATAACATCAATAACATAAATGTCTTATCTCTGACTATATAACATCAATAACATAAATGTCGTATCTCTGACAATATAACATCAATGACATAAATGTCTTATCTCTGACTATATAACATCAATAACATAAATGTCTTATCTCTGACTATATAACATCAATGACATAAATATCTTATCTCTGACTCTATAACATCAATAACATAAATGTCTTATCTCTGACTCTATAACATCAATAACATACATGTCTTATCTCTGACTCTATAACATCAATAACATAAATGTCTTATCTCTGACAATATAACATCAATAACATAAATGTCTTATATCTGACTCTATAACATCAATGACATAAATGTCTTATCTCTGACAATATAACATCAATAACATAAATGTCTTATCTCTGACTCTATAACATCAATAACATAAATGTCTTATCTCTGACTCTATAACATCAATAACATAAATGTCTTATATCTGACAATATAACATCAATGACATAAATGTCTTATCTCTGACAATATAACATCAATAACATAAATATCTTATCTCTGACAATATAACATCAATGACATAAATGTCTTATTTCTGACTCTATAACATCAATGACATAAATATCTTATCTCTGACAATATAACATCAATAACATAAATGTCGTATCTCTGACTCTATAACATCAATGACATAAATGTCTTATCTCTGACTCTATAACATCAATAACATAAATGTCTTATCTCTGACTCTATAACATCAATAACATAAATGTCTTATCTCTGACTCTATAACATCAATAACAGAAATGTCTTATCTCTGACTCTATAACATCAATAACATAAATGTCTTATATCTGACTATATAACATCAATGACATAAATGTCTTATCTCTGACTATATAACATCAATGACATAAATATCTTATCTCTGACTATATAACATCAATAACATAAATGTCTTATCTCTGACTCTATAACATCAATGACATAAATGTCTTATCTCTGACTATATAACATCAATGACATAAATGTCTTATCTCTGACTATATAACATCAATAACATAAATATCTTATATCTGACTCTATAACATCAATAACATAAATGTCTTATCTCTGACTATATAACATCAATGACATAAATGTCTTATCTCTGACTCTATAACATCAATAACATAAATGTCTTATCTCTGACTCTATAACATCAATAACATAAATGTCTTATCTCTGACTATATAACATCAATAACATAAATGTCGTATCTCTGACAATATAACATCAATGACATAAATGTCTTATCTCTGACTATATAACATCAATGACATAAATATTTTATCTCTGACTATATAACATCAATGACATAAATGTCGTATCTCTGACAATATAACATCAATAACATAAATGTCTTATCTCTGACTATATAACATCAATAACATAAATGTCGTATCTCTGACAATATAACATCAATGACATAAATGTCTTATCTCTGACTATATAACATCAATAACATAAATGTCTTATCTCTGACTATATAACATCAATGACATAAATATCTTATCTCTGACTCTATAACATCAATAACATAAATGTCTTATCTCTGACTCTATAACATCAATAACATAAATGTCTTATCTCTGACTATATAACATCAATAACATAAATGTCTTATCTCTGACAATATAACATCAATAACATAAATGTCTTATATCTGACTCTATAACATCAATGACATAAATGTCTTATCTCTGACAATATAACATCAATAACATAAATGTCTTATATCTGACTCTATAACATCAATAACATAAATGTCTTATCTCTGACTCTATAACATCAATAACATAAATGTCTTATCTCTGACAATATAACATCAATAACATAAATGTCTTATCTCTGACTCTATAACATCAATAACATAAATGTCTTATCTCTGACACTATAACATCAATAACATAAATGTCTTATATCTGACTATATAACATCAATAACATAAATGTCTTATCTCTGACTATATAACATCAATAACATAAATGTCTTATCTCTGACTATATAACATCAATGACATAAATGTCTTATCTCTGACTCTATAACATCAATAACATAAATGTCTTATCTCTGACTCTATAACATCAATGACATAAATGTCTTATCTCTGACTCTATAACATCAATAACATAAATGTCTTATCTCTGACTCTATAACATCAATAACAGAAATGTCTTATCTCTGACTCTATAACATCAATGACATAAATGTCTTATCTCTGACTATATAACATCAATAACATAAATGTCTTATCTCTGACTCTATAACATCAATAACATAAATGTCTTATCTCTGACTATATAACATCAATGACATAAATGTCTTATCTCTGACTCTATAACATCAATGACATAAATGTCTTATCTCTGACTATATAACATCAATGACATAAATGTCGTATCTCTGACAATATAACATCAATAACATAAATGTCTTATCTCTGACTATATAACATCAATAACATAAATATCTTATCTCTGACTATATAACATCAATAACATAAATGTCTTATCTCTGACTCTATAACATCAATGACATAAATGTCTTATCTCTGACTCTATAACATCAATGACATAAATATCTTATCTCTGACAATATAACATCAATAACATAAATGTTGTATCTCTGACTCTATAACATCAATAACATAAATGTCTTATCTCTGACTCTATAACATCAATAACATAAATGTCTTATCTCTGACAATATAACATCAATAACATAAATGTCTTATCTCTGACAATATAACATCAATAACATAAAGTAGTGGTAATTAAAAACGCTTTGATTTAGTTTGTCCTCTATTTGATAAGATGTTTTAATTCATTCTCAGTTCAATCAGGTTATCATAAAGAAGATTTCTGCAAAATGTATATAAGAATTACCTCCTCTGGTTCATTTGCTTGAACTACATTTTGAATTTTTACCTCTGTGATAGCTTGGGAATTTTTTTGTCTGGGGTATGAGAGTAAAATGTTCACCTTCAACCATTTGTTACAAAGAAATATCCATGTTCTCCTGTTGACAGTTTTGCAACCCATTCCAGCCCACCCGTTCTTGTTTATGACAGTTAAGTTGTTTTTGTGTTGTCCACTTTATTATTTCAAAGCAAAACAAAAACAAACAAAAAACAAAAAAACAACAACCTTTTGGTTTGTTTTTGCTTAACGTCCTATTAACAGCCAGGGTCATGTAAGGACGTGCCAGGTTTTAAAGGTGGAGGAAAGCCGGAGTAACCCGGAGAAAAACCACCGGCCTACGGTCAGTACCTGGCAACTGCCACACGTAGGTTTCGAACTCGCAACCCAGAGGTGGAGGGCTAGTGATAAAGTGTCGGGACACCTTAACCACTCCGCCAAACAACAACAACAACAAAACAAAAAGCAAAAACAAAAAAAATCGTCAGAGCTTCAAAGGACTCGTCAGTGCCTCAACAAGTCAGATTCTGAGGATGAGATTCACTTTGAGAAAGGGAAAATACAATAATTTTGTCCGACAGCTTTTATTTGTTTAATTTTGTGTTCCCACATTCCGCAAACTATAGAAAGATTAACATCACTATAATGCTTATTTCTAGTATTATATCACTCGGGTGTCTCATAAATATATAGTAAAATTATTATTGTGAAAATTAATGACAACAGTTCGGAATGATATCTAAGAGAGATTTTGTTTAGGCCTACATTTAAAAGGAAAACTGTGTAACCATGTTTATCTCTAGAATTGCTAGCACTTTGCAGACTCTGTGGATAGGAATTGATATTGTATTTAATAACATTTTGAGTTTGTATTACAGTACAAATTAAAAGTTTTTAACAAGTTTTATAAGACACTCTGTTGGTTAAAGCAGTGGTGCAATGCTGATTGCATTGGTTAGGATTTTAATTTTGAAATCTATTACTGAACGCACTAGCTCAGGGCTCAGCCGTTAGACTGACTCAGAGTCAGGCCGTTAGACTGACTGAGTGTCCAGCCGTTAGACTGACTCAGTGTCCAGCCGTTAGACTGACTCAGTGTCCAGCCGTTATACTGACTCAGGACTCAGCTGTTAGACTGACTCAGTGTCCAGCCGTTAGACTGACTCAGTGTCCAGCCGTTAGACTGACTCAGGACTCAGCTGTTAGACTGACTCAGTGTCCAGCCGTTATACTGAGTCAGGACTCAGCTGTTAGACTGACTCAAGGCTCAGCCGTTAGACTGACTCAGTGTCCAGCCGTTAGACTGACTCAGTGTCCAGCCGTTAGACTGACTCAGTGTCCAGCCGTTAGACTGACTCAGTGTCCAGCCGTTAGACTGACTCAGTGTCCAGCCGTTAGACTGACTCAAAGTCCGGCCGTTAGACTGACTCAGTGTCCAGTCGTTAGACTGACTCAGTGTCCAGCCGTTAGACTGACTCAGGACTCAGCTGTTAGACTGACTCAAGGCTCAGCCGTTAGACTGACTCAGTGTCCAGCCGTTAGACTGACTCAGTGTCCTGCCGTTAGACTGACTCAGTGTCCAGCCGTTAGACTGACTCAGTGTCCAGCCGTAAGACTGACTCAGTGTCCAGCCGTAAGACTGACTCAGTGTCCAGCCGTTAGACTGACTCAGTGTCCAGCCGTAAGACTGACTCAGTGTCCAGCCGTAAGACTGACTCAGTGTCCAGCCGTTAGACTCACTCAGTGTCCAGCCGTTAGACTCACTCAGTGTCCAGCCGTTAGACTCACTCAGGACTCAGCTGTTAGACTGACTCAAGGCTCAGCCGTTAGACTGACTCAGTGTCCAGCCGTTAGACTGACTCAGTGTCCAGCCGTAAGACTGACTCAGTGTCCAGCCGTAAGACCGACTCAGTGTCCAGCCGTTAGACTGACTCAGTGTCCAGCCGTAAGACTGACTCAATGTCCAGCCATAAGACTGACTCAGTGTCCAGCCGTTAGACTGACTCAGTGTCCAGCCGTTAGACTGACTCAGTGTCCAGCCGTTAGACTGACTCAGTGTCCAGCCGTTAGACTGACTCAGTGTCCAGTCGTTAGACTGACTCAGGACTCAGCTGTTAGACTGACTCAGTGTCCAACCGTTAGACTGACTCAGTGTCCAGCCGTTAGACTGACTCAGTGTCCAGCCGTTAGACTGACTCAGTGTCCAGCTGTTAGACTGACTCAGGACTCAGCCGTTAGACTGACTCAGGACTCAGCCGTTAGACTGACTCAGTGTCCAGCCGTTAGACTGACTCAGTGTCCAGCCGTTAGACTGACTCAGTGTCCAGCCGTTAGACTGACTCAGGACTCAGCTGTTAGACTGACTCAGTGTCCAGCCGTTAGACTGACTCAGTGTCCAGCCGTTAGACTGACTCAAAGTCCGGCCGTTAGACTGACTCAGTGTCCAGTCGTTAGACTGACTCAGTGTCCAGCCGTTAGACTGACTCAGTGTCCAGCCGTTAGACTGACTCAGGACTCAGTTGTTAGACTGACTCAGGACTCAGCCGTTAGACTGACTCAGAGCCAGATAGCTGTTGGAATTGGTTTGTTAAGCTGCTTCATGTTTGTCAGGATGTCTTCACATCCGATGTCACTTTTTTATAACTTCAAACGCACTTATGTGGCCAAAATAATGCGGTGTGCGAGCGCATTCATGCCGTATCAACATATATATCGTTTGTGTTTGCATTTTTTAATGAGAGAAACAAAAGACAGTTTTCATAACCATACCATTAAACGTTGGAGAAACCAACTAAAGCTATATGATTGTCTTCAAATAACGTGTCATTGCCAGGATGAGAACCATTCACGTTTAATATCTTCGTTTTCCAAACGGTTTCAGTAATAAAAAAAAATCTGATCTCTTCAGGTTATCTACGTGTGTTGACCAACTGCCCCTGACATCTTTTTGGTTATATAGGAAAGCTTCAAGATCGGCAGGAACTATGACATCACACCTTCACTCACGTCCTATCTTCTATAATGTATTGCCTAGTGATTCTGGAATCTGGGAAGGCTAGGGGTCAGCCTAACTAGCAGAGATACACTCACACCTACCTCGGTATCATTAGAACAGAGAAATTCCTCACTATGCATTGTCAGTAACATCACCATCTCTACAGCATAAACCTCTCATCACATTCGTTTGTCAGTAACATCTCTACAGCATAAACCTCTCATCACATTCGTTTGTCAGTAACATCTCTACAGCATAAACCTCTCATCACATTCGTTTGTCAGTAACATCTCTACAGCATAAACCTCTAATCACATTCGTTTGTCAGTAACATCTCTACAAGCCATAAACCTCTCATCACATTCGTTTTTGGGGCAGTAAATCTCTACAGCATAAACCTCTCATCACATTCGTTTGTCAGTGACATCACCATCTCTACAGCATAAACCTCTCATCACATTCGTTTGTCAGTAACATCTCTACAGCATAAACCTCTAATCACATTCGTTTGTCAGTAACATCTCTACAGTATAAACCTCTCATCACATTCGTTTGTCAGTAACATCTCTACAGCATAAACCTCTCATCACATTCGTTTGTCAGTGACATCACCATCTCTACAGCATAAACCCTCTCATCACATTCGTTTGTCAGTAACATCTCTACAGCATAAACCTCTCATCACATTCGTTTGTCAGTAACATCTCTACAACATAAACCTCTCATCACATTCGTTTGTCAGTAACATCTCTACAGCATAAACCTCTAATCACATTCGTATGTCAGTGACATCACCTTCTCTACAGCATAAACCTCTAATCACATTCTTTGTCAGTAACATCTCTACAACATAAACCTCTCATCACATTCGTTTGTCAGTAACAACTCTACAGCATAAACCTCTCATCACATTCTTTGTCAGTAACATCTCTACAACATAAACCTCTCATCACATTCGTTTGTCAGTAACATCTCTACAGCATAAACCTCTAATTACATTCGTTTGTCAGTGACATCACCATCTCTACAGCATAAACCTCTCATCACATTCGTTGTAATTGAAATCACTTAGCCGCATGACATGCAGTTTTATTTTAACTGTGAAATTAGTTTTTTTCGATTTCAAGTTTGACAAGAATTTCTGTATCAGCACATCCTTCCCTGAGCATTAAGATGTACTTTAATAGCGCTGTTCTAAGAAGGATCTAGTTTAACAACTGTTTTAGTTTGTCAATATTACCTTTCAAATGTTTAAGGCGACATATTCTCACAACAACATCCCGTGTATCACTTCCTGTTTAAAAGCCATTGGGTAACAGATACCGTCGAATCGATTGGTTGGTTGTTGTAAACGAAACTATTTATGTGCTCAAGACTCAGCGGCCAATATCAAATATCCTGTATCACCTGTTAACACAGACACTTTCTCGAGATAGACCTGAAACATAACAAAACCAGTGGCAGTATATCTGGTGGTGATGTATAAGCTTTGTATTCCAGGTGTTCTACAATTCCGTAGCGTACTAGTATTACAGAACCAAAGGTCATAACTCGTGTATACATGTACAATCAAAGGTCATAACTCGTGTATACTTCAGGATTAAACTGTCTTTTTTTGGTGTCTATGGTCGATATAGATACCAGAGCTTTGCAAACACCAAAATACCAAAAAAGACAGTTTAATGCTTATATTTACATTCTCGACATATTCGTTTTGTTATATTTGAAAATTAGCATAAAAAATCCCAATATTCAGCGATTTCGTCAATGGGGATCGACAAATAGAACAGCCTATTTTTTCAAAATTAATTTGTCATGTGCAGATTGGCAAACAAAAAAGTGCATTGAAATAATACGAAAAAACACAGTCTGTTCAATGTTTTTTTTTTTATTATTTGTGTTACAATATTGTATAAAATGTCTTTTTGATACTTTTTTATTAACATAAAAAAACGATTTATGTTAGTTACAAGTAGTTCCGGTGGGTGAATATATTCATGCGCGGCATTGATTGATGTCACGTTTTGGGTGTCAATTAAGGTCACATAGACTGCAAATCTTTTTACTTAGTTTATATCGTGGCTTTGCCACCAAAATGTAAATGTATGTCCATGCACGTAGCTTACTAGTATTACAGAACAAAGGGTCATGATTACATGAAAAGAAAAGAAAATATAATCTTCAATTTATAATTGCTGTTCCTAATAGGTTGGACATTTCATTATATCTAATGTGTTTGATTAGTTGAATCGGCAAGAGCCTCATGCATTATAGGGTATCATTTGGTCATGTAACTGTCTGTTTACGTCCAAATCCTGTGTTTTCTAAACCCGACACACCTAGTATGCGTATGTAAGGCAGGTAGCTATCATACTCAAAATAAAGTAAGTTTATTTTATAACTTATATTGCAAGTTACAGTTACTTTGCAAACCTATCATTAATGGAAAGTTCATAACTTAGGCGATGCAGGAAAAATAAAAATATTAAATGTTTTTCCAGCCACAATTACCAATTACTGAGCCTACTTTTCCTATCGTAGACCGACCCGGACGGAAAGAAAGGTGCTTGTAAAGTATGCAATATAATAATGACATCATATATTGTATACAGCATACCATATCATGATAAAATTGAATGATCTATTACTGATATCAGACAATATATTGATGAAATCCGATATTATAATGATAAAATCAAATCACATAATAATAAAAATCATAATTACATGTATCATATTGATGAATTCATTTGATATAATGAACATATTAATCAGTATTGTATTTTATATTCTACGTGACAGCTTTGACGTTCCATACACATATCGATATATGCTATTAATTTCCTGGAACATAGGGAAGAATCTAAATTAGAATACGAGCTATTTCTGGAAATGGCTATACAAGAGTTAAGTCGTTTATCACAATTACAGAAAACAAATTGAACTGGTATCGGCACGCATGTTAGTGTTTACATACACAGCTTCTGGGATAAACCCTTCGCTTTATTAACACGTAGATTTCTCATTTTTATGCCAACATCATTCCCTCGTCACACAAAAAAAATTACCGATGCAGGTGTTCATTTTGTGTAAGTTCTTTAGCGTGTCCTAAACCTAATCACACTGTAAAAAATACTGAGCTAGGCGGCAGGTTTGTAATGTTTGCAAGGTTTAGCGCCTGTGGCTATTGAAAGCCTACTACATCTCTCCTGATAATGACATTTCGTTTTCCTACAAACCCCAGACATCGTCTCTTCCGCTGTTTTAGATCCTATAAATGTATGTGGATACCGACACTCTATACTGTAATTTGGCCGGTAATGCCATAAGACCGCCACTCTATGGTTAAAGCGCAAATTTTGCCTGACAACAACCTTTTGTAACGTGTTTATGGTGACATCGTGGGGGAGAAACAAACCTCACCGTGGAAGGTCTTCATGTTAATGAACTTTGAAGGGAGAGATGTAATTATAAGAGACATCTTCCTAACTACCTGTGACAGTTAAGGGTCTACTACTTGATTAGTTGGCTCTTGTCGTGTGACAAACACCACTGGACACGCATACTTTGGACATATCGACTGTCTAAATAAACTCTCCCTCGTCCCAAAGGTATATCATCTCGAGTTTATCTCAAAGAACAACTTATTTATCTGTTAAATATATTGTTTTCGCGAAATTTATTTTTGTAGAGCAGAATCAATCATTAAAAAAGAAGAAAGTTTGAAAAGTGAAAATTATATGTCGGTTTTAGAGTCCGTGAACAAAATTCACCGTTTCACTCTCATCAATTGGTACAACTAAAGTATTATCTATCAAAACTAGCATCCGCAGTATAAACACTTGTAACATTGTATCTGCAAATTCCGGATAAAATTACACCCACAAACATCTTAACATTCTCTATTTGAAGGATTCTTCACTTTTTCATATTGACACTCTTTGGAAAGATAAAAGATTTCTCTTGGTGTTGATATATAATAAAGTGGTAATATTCCCCCAGTAATGTTAACAGTAATATCAACGTAAAACGACAGCTCCCGTTCACCAGTCAACATAATCGTTATTCTCCCGTGAAAATCAATAATATTTCAGCTTAAATATGAACAAAACAATTTTAATGAGACTCTCAGGAACTGATAATAGGACCCAGGTATTCCGGAAGGTCTTATGTTACTTTTTCTTAATGAGAACCAGAGGACATAACGGACATAATCAGGCTTTTCCAATTGTCTGTAATGGCGACCTTCATTTCACAAAAGACAGAGAACGATTCCTAACATCATGGCAGTGGCCATTGGACCCTCCTTATTCTTCTTCAACCGGATTCGTTCGAAACCAGCATTTCGGTTCAATTGCAACTGCAACTGACAAAAAAAGCAGAACAATCATTTTAATGTCCATCTACTTCGAAATAAGTGGCACCATTAGTAGTGAAAACAGAGGTGTTCGAGTTAGCAGAAACCCTAAAATGATGAATACTTGCTATTATAAACGACTGCGTCCGTGTGTACTGGTCAGTCTCTACGTCCGTGTGTACTAGTCAGTCTCTACATCTGTTTGTACTAGTCAGTCTCTATGTCCGTGTGTACCAGTCAGTCTCTACATCTGTTTGTACTAGTCAGTCTCTACGTCCGTGTGTACTAGTCAGTCTCTACTTCCGTGTGTACTAGTCAGTTTATACGTCTGTTTGTACTAGTCAGTCTCTACGTCCATGTGTACCAGTCAGTCTCTACGTCCGTGTGTACCAGTCAGTTTCTACGTCCGTGTGTACTAATCAGTCTCTACGTCCGTGTGTACTAGTCAGTCTATACGTCAGTGTGTACTACTCAGTCTCTACGTCCGCGTGTACTATTCAGTCTCTACGTCCGTGTGTACCAGTCAGTCTCTACGTCCGTGTGTACTAGTCAGTCTCTAGGTCCGTGTGTATTAGTCAGTCTCTAGGTCCGTGTGTATTAGTCAGTCTCTACGTCCATGTGTACTAGTCAGTCTCTACGTCCGTGTGTATTAGTCAGTCTCTACGTCCGTGTGTACCAGTCAGTCTCTACGTCCGTGTGTACTAGTCAGTCTCTACGTCCGTGTGTACTACTCAGTCTCTACGTCCGTGTGGACCAGTCAGTCTCTATGTCCGTTTGTACTAGTCAGTCTATACGTCAGTGTGTACAACTCAGTCTCTACGTCCATGTGTACTAGTCAGTCTCTACGTCCGTGTGTACCAGTCAGTCTATACGTCAGTGTGTACTACTCAGTCTCTACGTCCATGTGTACTAGTCAGTCTCTACGTCCATGTGTACTAGTCAGTCTCTACGTCCGTGTGTACTAGTCAGTCTATACGTCAGTGTGTACTACTCAGTCTCTACGTCCATGTGTACTAGTCAGTCTCTACGTCCGTGTGTACCAGTCAGTCTCTACGTCCGTGTGTACTAGTCAGTTTATACGTCCATTTGTACTAGTCAGTCTCTACGTCCATGTGTACAACTCAGTCTCTACGTCCGTGTGTCCCAGTCAGTCTATACGTCCATGGGTACCAGTCAGTCTCTACGTCCGTGTGTACAACTCAGTCTCTACGTCCGTGTGTATTAGTCAGTTTCTACGTCCATGTGTACCAGTCAGTCTCTACGTCCGTGTGGACCAGTCTGTCTGTACGTCCATGTGTACTAGTCAGTCTCTACGTCCATGTGTACCAGTCAGTTTCTACGTCCGTGTGTACTAGTCAGTCTCTACGTCCGTGTGTACAACTCAGTTTCTACATCTGTTTGTACTAATCAGTCTCTACGTCCGTGTGTACTAGTCAGTTTATACGTCAGTGTGTACAACTCAGTCTCTACGTCCATGTGTACCAGTCAGTCTCTACGTCCATTTGTACCAGTCAGTCTCTACGTCCGTGTGTACAACTCAGTCTCTACGTCCGTGTGTCCCAGTCAGTTTATACGTCCATGGGTACCAGTCAGTCTCTACGTCCGTGTGTACAACTCAGTCTCTACGTCCGTGTGTATTAGTCAGTTTCTACGTCCATGTGTACCAGTCAGTCTCTACGTCCGTGTGGACCAGTCTGTCTGTACGTCCATGTGTACTAGTCAGTCTCTACGTCCATGTGTACCAGTCAGTTTCTACGTCCGTGTGTACTAGTCAGTCTCTACGTCCGTGTGTACAACTCAGTTTCTACATCTGTTTGTACTAATCAGTCTCTACGTCCGTGTGTACTAGTCAGTTTATACGTCAGTGTGTACAACTCAGTCTCTACGTCCATGTGTACCAGTCAGTCTCTACGTCCGTGTGTACCAGTCAGTTTCTACGTCCGTGTGTGCTAATCAGTCTCTACGTCCGTGTGTACTAGTCAGTTTTAACGTCTGTGTGTACAACTCAGTCTCTACGTCTGTGTGGACCAGTCAGTCTCTACGTCCGTGTGTACTAGTCAGTCTATACGTCAGTGTGTATTAGTCAGTCTCTACGTCCATGTGTACTAGTCAGTCTCTACGTCCGTGTGTATTAGTCAGTCTCTACGTCCGTGTGTACCAGTCAGTCTCTACGTCCGTGTGTACTAGTCAGTCTTTACGTCAGTGTGTACAACTCAGTCTCTACGTCCATGTGTACTAGTCAGTCTCTACGTCCATGTGTACTAGTCAGTCTCTACGTCCGTGTGTACTAGTCAGTCTCTACGTCCATGTGTACTAGTCAGTCTCTACGTCCGTGTGTACCAGTCAGTCTCTAAGTCCGTGTGTACTAGTCAGTTTATACGTCCATTTGTACCAGTCAGTCTCTACGTCCGTGTGTACAACTCAGTCTCTACGTCCGTGTGTATTAGTCAGTTTCTACGTCCATGTGTACCAGTCAGTCTCTACGTCCGTGTGGACCAGTCTGTCTGTACGTCCATGTGTACTAGTCAGTCTCTACGTCCATGTGTACCAGTCAGTTTCTACGTCCGTGTGTACTAGTCAGTCTCTACGTCCGTGTGTACAACTCAGTTTCTACATCTGTTTGTACTAGTCAGTCTCTACGTCCGTGTGAACTAGTCAGTCTCTACGTCCGTGTGTACTAGTCAGTCTCTACGTCCGTTTGTACTAGTCAGTCTCTACGTTTGTTTGTACTAGTCAGTCTCTACGTCCGTGTGCACTAGTCAGTCTCTACGTCTGTTTGTAATAGCCAGTCTCTACGTCCGTGTGTACTAGTCAGTCTCTACGTCTGTGTATACTAGTCAGTCTCTACGTCCGTGTGTAGTAGTCAGTCTCTACGTCCATGTGTACTAGTCAGTTTCTACGTCCATGTGTACCAGTCAGTCTCTACGTCCGTGTGTACAACTCAGTCTCTACGTCCGTGTGTCCCAGTCAGTTTCTACGTCCATGTGTACCAGTCATTCTCTACGTCCGTGTGTACAACTCAGTCTCTACGTCCGTGTGTATTAGTCAGTCTCTACCTCCATGGGTACCAGTCAGTCTCTACGTCCGTGTGTACAACTCAGTCTCTACGTCCATGTGTACTAGTCAGTCTCTACGTCCATGTGTACTAGTCAGTCTCTACGTCCGTGTGTACAACTCAGTCTCTACGTCCGTGTGTATTAGTCAGTCTCTACGTCCATGTGTACCAGTCAGTCTCTACGTCCGTGTGGACCAGTCTGTCTGTACGTCCATGTGTACTAGTCAGTCTCTACGTCCATGAGTACCAGTCAGTTTCTACGTCCGTGTGTACTAGTCAGTCTCTACGTCCGTGTGTACAACTCAGTTTCTACATCTGTTTGTACTAGTCAGTATCTACGTCCGTGTGAACTAGTCAGTCTCTACGTCCGTATGTACTAGTCAGTATCTACGTCCGTTTGTACTAGTCAGTCTCTACGTCCATGTGTACCAGTCAGTCTCTACGTCCGTGTATACTAGTCAGTCTCTGCGTCCGTGTGTACAACCCAGTCTCTACGTCCGTGTGTATTAGTCAGTTTCTACGTCCATGTGTACCAGTCAGTCTCTACGTCCGTGTGTACTAGTCAGTCTCTACGTCCGTGTGTACTAGTCAGTCTCTACCTCCATGGGTACTAGTCAGTCTCTACGTCCGTTTGTACTAGTCAGTCTCTACGTCCGTGTGTACTAGTCAGTCTCTACGTCCGTGTGTACTAGTCAGTTTATACGTCTGTTTGTACTAGTCAGTCTCTACGTCCGTGTGTACTAGTCAGTCTCTACGTCCGTGTGTACTAGTCAGTCTCTACGTCCGTGTGTACTAGTCAGTATCTGGGTCTGTTTGTACTAGTCAGTCTCTACGTCCGTTTGTACTAGTCAGTCTCTACGTCCGTGTGTACTACTCAGTCTCTACGTCCATGTGTACTAGTCAGTCTCTACTTCCGTTTGTTCTAGTCAGTCTCTACGTCCGTGTGTATTAGTCAGTCTCTACGTCCATGTGTACTAGTCAGTCTCTACGTCCTTTTGTACTAGTCAGTCTCTACGTCCATGTGTACTAGTCAGTCTCTACGTCCATGTGTACTAGTCAGTCTCTACGTCTGTTTGTACTAGTCAGTCTCTACGTCCATGTGTACTAGTCAGTCTCTACGTCCGTGTGTACTAATCAATATCTATGTCAGGGTATACTAGTCAGATTATATTTCTTCGTTTTTGTATACTTGTCAGACTTAATAATTACGTTGGTGTACGCTAGTCGGACTTAAAATATATTGCCCTGTTTACTAATCAGACTAAATATTGTATGCTATAGTCATTCTAAATTTAAACGTGTTTGTATGCTATACTTAGTCTCTACATTATTGTGTATAAGTTAAAAGTAACTTACGTGTATACTAGTTTCCCTGGTGAGTTGTAGAAACTGTTCTCGATCTTTCAAGTAACAAATGTCCAGATTTGTCAAATATGTACACAACTGCACTTGAAATAGGTTTGGCTGTGTAATGGTGAGAAATAAGTACAGGCAGGGTAGAAGTTATTAAGTTTAGAACAGAACGTGCTTTGACAATAGGGAGTAGTGGGCAATAACACATCATAGAATTCCCTCCTTAATACCAACTATCAAGCAATTCGAATTCACAAAAATATCAGAAAGCTGCTAGTGTGACAATTAAATGGCAATTTAGGACAGGACAAGCACGCTTACAACAATTGAAAAGGCCAATTTATCGGGGAAGGTGTCGGGGAGGTCAGTATCCAATCACACGATTTCTTGTTTAGGCGGAGCTTTCTGACCTTTCATGCGCGTGACAAATTTGTATTGATCTAATTGATGTCGACTTTGCAAAGAGGTCGGTATTAATCAACACTCTGGTATTAATCAACACTCTGGTATTAATCAACACTCTGGTATTAATCAACACTCTGGTATTAATCAACATTCTGGTATTAATCAACATTCTCGTATTAATCAACATTCTGGTATTAATCAACATTCTCGTATTAATCAACATTCTCGTATTAATCAACATTATGGTATTAATCTACATTCTCGTATTAATCAACATTCTCGTATTAATCAACATTCTGATACATTCTCGTATTAATCAACATTCTGGTATTGATCAACATTCTGGTATTAATCACGATTCTGGTATTAATCAACATTCTGGTACATTCTGATATTAATCAACATTCTGGTATTAATCAACATTCTGGTATTAATCAACATTCTGGTATAATCAACATTCTGGTATAAATCAACATTCTGGTATAAATCAACATTCTCGTATATTCTCGTATTAATCAACATTCTGGTATAAATCAACATTATCGTATTAATCAACATTCTGTATTAATCAACATTCTCGTACATTCTGGAATTAATCAACATTCTCGTATATTCTCGTATTAATCAACATTCTGGTATAAATCAACATTCTCGTATTAATCAACATTCTGGTATAAATCAACATTCTGGTATTAATCAACATTCTGGTATAAATCAACATTCTCGTATTAATCAACATTCTGGTATAAATCAACATTATCGTATTAATCAACATTCTGGTATAAATCAACATTCTGGTATTAATCAATATTCTCGTATTAATCAACATTCTGTATTAATCAACATTCTCGTACATTCTGGAATTAATCAACATTCTCGTATATTCTCGTATAAATCAACATTCTGGTATAAATCAACATTATCGTATTAATCAACATTCTGGTATAAATCAACATTCTGGTATTAATCAATATTCTCGTATTAATCAACATTCTCGTATTAATCAACATTCTCGTACATTTTTGTATCAATCAATATTCTCGAATTAATCAACATTCTGGTATTACTCAACATTCTGGTATTAATCACATTCTCGTATTAATCACATTCTCGTATTATGAAACAGGCAATACCTGGACAAAGCGCAGCTACCTTATCTATTAGTATACTTTTGCTCTAAATTTACCTATTGATATATAGTGTGGTCATAGGCATCAGCATCTGTTAAGTATTTATATAAAAATAACCCCTTTCATGACCTTACCACTGGCAAGCCGTTTGCTTTTTACCAACATAATTAAGATATCTTTATTTTGAATAACGATGTCTCTATTTTGATACAACTATTTCTGTTTTTAATTCAGGTATCTATCTATTTAATAATTATATAGATAAATCTGTCTTTAAATCAGAGATGCATGTATCTTTTTTTAAATGCAGATATCTAATACATTTATATACATATATCTGTATTTCTAATTTAATTACAAACTTGTATCTCTAATTTAAATCCAGGTTAATTTCTTACTTCAATTGGTAAATATACTGCAGGACAATTGAATAGTATATATGTTCAAAGTTTTGTTTAACAGTAATGTAGCCTTGATGCAATACTAGAATAAAGGCATTTGTATGTGACTTGTATGTGACTTTTGTAGCAGTTATTGGTTTAGAGTATGAAAATGTGTCATAAGGACAGATTATTTTGAGCTTCTTAGAGTAAACATATTCAGACTGCAGCGATGAAAATTAGTGTAAACATAGGTTGCTAAACCAAAGCTAAATTTGAAATAGCTGGAAACATGTACCTGTGTGGATTTGATATCAATCAAAGTGTGTCTGAATTACCTTGAATAATCCAAGTAAAAAATATTACTGACCCAAGTTCTGTACCTTAGTATCGATTATTGAGAAATCAAATGCCCAAATAATTCATTTGGAGAGTGCAACAAGACTCCTCATGGAACATTGAAACTCGAGCACATTCATTTGTATCAAAGTTTTGGGACTAATTCGTTTTTGGTTTAACTGGACTGTGATTAAGGAAAATGAGAATTAAATCAGATGGTCATTGGACAAATAATGTTTGATAATTTCTCAGATGACTTTTACTGTACCCTGTATAGAATGCTAAAATCTGCACCTGATGATTTATAATGTTAAGATTTGTTAGCTACTCACGACTGATTTTGAATGTTTGTCAATCTTCAGTGTGGCCTTTAGATTGGCCATATGCACATATACAGTATTTTGTAGTTTCTTTTTGAAGTTGCATACATGTATCAAATTCATACTGTAATCTGTAATAACAAATGTGACTTTTATTTTAAAATCCTTAGACTAGAAGTGTCATTTCTTAATTTTATCACCAGTAATAACTGCAGATATAATGTAATATTCCCCAATACAATTTATAAACTTAAACAAAAAGGAGATGACTTAATTTACACTACCGTCGCTCTGAAGTATGAAAATATACAAATAATTTCTTACATTCAAAGCTTTACTTTAAGATGAAGTTACCAATGTACATATACAAAACATAAATTATCTTGGATGGCAGGGATTTTTGCTCTAACCTTTAAAGGATGGTCGTAAATAAAGACTGATCTTTTCTCTACTTTTGCCTCAAAATCCAAGAAGATTTCATATCAGCCATTTTGATTCTCACACAAAACTAGAAATTGAATCAACTGGCAACTGATACAGTTTGAAAATGATCATACTTAGGAAGAAATAGTGATAACATATTAATGACCAAGGGGAACCAACATATCAACTTATCAAGTTTCACAAATATCATTAATTATTTCTGAAGAAAGAAATATTGATAACAAACTTTAAATGTCAGATAGCTGCCTGTTAGCCATTTTTTCTCAATCTATCTCAAAATTAATGGGCACAACAAGGGACCAAATGGAACCTACTCTTCAAGTCTCAAGAAATATCCTTTTAAAATTCCTAAAAAGGTAACACACAATCCCCTCCACTAATTCCAATTTCTTACTTTAAAATCCCATTTAGATATATTAAAAAAAAGGCAGAAAATTAAATCAAAGTTGAAATTTTCTGATGTATACTTGAGGAGCGTCTTGTGATATTTAAAAACAAGAAAAACAACCGATAAGGCTTTAAATAAACACGTATAATATTTTTCCCAAATATCTGTTATGTTGATCAATTTTCACCAATTTGATCCTAGATTCAGATTACCGAAATCCCCTGAGGAAATGTTACTGTCAATCACATGTTGAGGTGACTAAATGGCCAAACTACCAAGCATCAACTCATCAATCAATGATAATGTTTCATTATAATAGCAATCAACGTGATATTGTCTGTATATATATAGGAATGTAGCGGAACTGGACTTGGTCGATCGTCGACGACCAGGTAGCTCAATTAGTAGAGTACCCGGCTAGTGATCAGAGGTCCCAGGTTCGAATCCCGGTCTGGCCGCTACATTTTCTCCTCTGCTGTTACAGGAACGCGGTAGCCGAGTGGTCAAGGTGTCCCGACACTTTATCACTAGTCCTCCACCTCTGGGTTGCGAGTTTGAATCCAATATGGAACAGCTGCCTGGTAATGAACGTAGGCCGGTGGATTTTCTCCGCACATCCTAAAATGACCCTGGCTGTTAATAGGACGTTGACCAAAATAAACCAAACCAGATGTCCACCTGATTATAGCTTTTGCTGTTGGCTGAAGTGTGGTAAACATGCTCTAAAGTCTCAGTCTTTAAACCAGTACAAAGTTAATTATCTGGGGACCTAAGGAGAATCGCTCCAAATTTTAAGCTTGTTTGCATAATTTGGAATTTTTCCTTGGCAGCTTGAACTTTTCAGCTGTTGGTGAACTGATCGGACTCTTGTAGAGTAGAGCATTGGTACGATTCTTAACATTGGACACCTGAATGTCAGGCTCGTGTGCTTCCATCTGCAGGTTGGTTGGTAACCTAATAAATGTATGAAATACTTAGTATAAATATCTGCAGAAGAGTTATAACTAAGTAATTCACATTCACTTCTCAATTGCTGCATATGTAATTTTCATCTTCATAATTCAAGCTGCTGTCAAATGAATTTAGCAACACTGGCCATTCACCAAAACTGCAGAACAAACAAGAGACTTGCAATTTGTCATACATACATTTTAACTTCTTATTGGTAAACTTGATTTTGCTGGCATGAAACTTCACACATTATCCAAAAATCAACCATAATCATGAATAATTCAGTTGTGGAAAGTTTTCTTTGAAAATTGGTATTGTTGTGTTTATGTTCCTAACAACAGCAAGAGTGACCTTTTAGGCGTATACTGGAGGCCTGTCGATTACTTACTATGTGGGACTCGGAGCCGTAGAATAAGTGGTCAATTGTTTTACCTAACCAGAATTGCCCGATCTGTGAACCCGAATTATTGAGGAACTCGAATTTGGTCCCTACTGAGAATTGAACAGTGATTTTGTTTGTTGGGTTTATACACCCATGAACAGTCAATGGTCATTTTGAGGCGGGATCACCTTATAGCAGTTGGTGGCTACCTCACTGAACAACACATGGGAGGCACATCACATGCCATTTAGAACAATTAGAGCAAAGTGACTTGCCCAAGAACACAACCATTACAACACACACATACCAGACCGTATTCCCACGAAACACAAACTATTATGGATAGGGAATGTGAAATCATTTGAGGTTAATTGTTGGCAGTCTAAACAACTGAGTGGTCGCTAAACCATAACCCTTGCCCAGATAAGGTCCCCTCCCTAGTCCTATTGAAAAACAAAACAACAATTAATTTAGCTGTCAAAAAACACTGGTTCTTCTTGCATCAGGTAAAATAGATATATAGAATAATAACAATATTTATTGTCAAGGATTGCATTACGATTACTTATTATTATTTATCTTTTATTTGTATCTGTGCATGCCTTTTACTATTTGAGTCAGTCTTAATAGCTTATTAGAGCTAATCTTGATTTGTTATATGTACCGACTATAAGGAAAGTTTGAATTTGATTATAGTTGAACTGACGTTATATTCATAAAAAGGTCATTGCAAAAAAAACGATCAGCTGACGATAATTGGTACATTGATAATCACAACATAACTTACAGTTAGGTGCCTGTATATAGGCCTACCACCATGATGACGTCTAGGTCCAAGTAGGCCTACCACCATGATGACGTCTAGGTCCATACAGGCCAACCACCATGATGACGTCTAGGTCCATACAGACCTACCACCATGATGACGTCTAGGTCCATATAGGCCTACCACCATGATGACGTCTAGGTCCAAGTAGGCCAACCACCATGATGACGTCTAGGTCCAAGTAGGCCTACCACCATGATGACGTCTAGGTCCATATAGGCCTACCACCATGATGACGTCTAGGTCCATATAGGCCTACCACCATGATGACGTCTAGGTCCATATAGGCCTACCACCATGATGACCGCTAGGTCCAAGTAGGCCTACCACCATGATGACGGCTAGGTCCATATAGGCCTACCACCATGGTGACGTCTAGGTCCATATAGGCCTACCACCATGATGACGTCTAGGTCCATATAGGCCTACCACCATGATGACGGCTAGGTCCATATAGGCCTACCACCATGATGACGTCTAGGTCCATATAGGCCTACCACCATGATGACGTCTAGGTCCATATAGGCCTACCACCATGGTGACGTCTAGGTCCATATAGGCCTACCACCATGATGACGTCTAGGTCCATATAGGCCAACCACCATGGTGACGGCTAGGTCCATATAGGCCTACCACCATGGTGACGGCTAGGTCCATATAGGCCTACCACCATGATGACGGCTAGGTCCAAGTAGGCCTACCACCATGATGACGGCTAGGTCCATATAGGCCTACCACCATGGTGACGTCTAGGTCCAAGTAGGCCTACCACCATGATGACGTCTAGGTCCATACAGGCCTACCACCATGGTGACGTCTAGGTCCATATAGGCCTACCACCATGGTGACGTCTAGGTCCATATAGGCCTACCACCATGATGACGTCTAGGTCCAAGTAGGCCTACCACCATGATGACGGCTAGGTCCAAGTAGGCCTACCACCATGATGACGTCTAGGTCCATATAGGCCTACCACCATGATGACGTCTAGGTCCATATAGGCCTACCACCATGATGACGTCTAGGTCCATATAGGCCTACCACCATGATGACCGCTAGGTCCAAGTAGGCCTACCACCATGATGACGGCTAGGTCCATATAGGCCTACCACCATGGTGACGTCTAGGTCCATATAGGCCTACCACCATGATGACGTCTAGGTCCATATAGGCCTACCACCATGATGACGGCTAGGTCCATATAGGCCTACCACCATGATGACGTCTAGGTCCATATAGGCCTACCACCATGATGACGTCTAGGTCCATATAGGCCTACCACCATGATGACGTCTAGGTCCATATAGGCCTACCACCATGGTGACGTCTAGGTCCATATAGGCCTACCACCATGGTGACGTCTAGGTCCATATAGGCCAACCACCATGATGACGTCTAGGTCCATATAGGCCTACCACCATGATGACGGCTAGGTCCATATAGGCCTACCACCATGATGACGGCTAGGTCCATATAGGCCTACCACCATGGTGACGTCTAGGTCCATATAGGCCTACCACCATGGTGACGTCTAGGTCCATATAGGCCTACCACCATGGTGACGTCTAGGTCCATATAGGCCTACCACCATGGTGACGTCTAGGTCCATATAGGCCTACCACCATGGTGACGTCTAGGTCCATATAGGCCAACCACCATGGTGACGTCTAGGTCCATATAGGCCTACCACCATGATGACGTCTAGGTCCATATAGGCCAACCACCATGTTGACGTCTAGGTCCATATAGGCCTACCACCATGATGACGTCTAGGTCCATGTAGGCCTACCACCATGGTGACGTCTAGGTCCATATAGGCCTACCACCATGGTGACGTCTAGGTCCATATAGGCCTACCACCACGGTGACGTCTAGGTCCATATAGGCCAACCACCATGATGACGTCTAGGTCCATATAGGCCTACCACCATGATGACGTCTAGGTCCATATAGGCCTACCACCATGATGACGGCTAGGTCCATATAGGCCTACCACCATGATGACGGCTAGGTCCATATATGCCTACCACCATGATGACGGCTAGGTCCATATAGGCCTACCACCATGGTGACGTCTAGGTCCATATAGGCCAACCACCATGATGACGGCTAGGTCCATACAGACCTACCACCATGGTGACGTCTAGGTCCATATAGGCCAACCACCATGATGACGGCTAGGTCCATTTCGCTGCTTTACAGCATAGACACTTGTATCTGGTTACTTACACCAGAGTTAAAATTATCCTCGATATGTACGATAGTATAGTTCTGGACGGCTAACCACGGGGCTGTTTACCCTCAGACTCCTAACAGGTACTATAGGAGTCTGTGGGTAAACAGACATCTACAAAACAATTCAATAGTCACTTGGCCCTGTGGACGGACGTCGCACGACTGCATAACCCTGATTAAGTTACTTACTTTAAACTTCGGTCCCAGGTCCCTCCGAATCTTGAAAAAAAAGTCCATTCACTTTCCTTGTCTATTTGCACAAAATTGGACGAAAGCCCTTTCTCGTAGTTATATCTTGCAGCACTGATGCTGTATGCATTTTGGTGCTCGCCAACTTGCTTGCATCCTTGGCCTCGTTTTTGGAAATCGATGGGTCTCATTGCCATGAGAGAGAAAAAAAAGTAGAGCTTTAAAACAGTCCACTTAGCACGGGTTTTCATAACAAAATCAAAAAGAAAGAGCACGTTATGCTTTTTGTTATTCAAGCAAAATTTGGTGTTGATATCAAAACTATATTTAACTTTGGTTCAAGAGTAGTTTCTTTGGTTAGAGGGTAGTTTACCATTGAATTCTGCTTCCTTTTTCCGGACCATACTATTTTCTTTGGTCAGACGCATAAGAAGGGAGGCAACTCTGTCTGAGGGTGTCATTTCCCTTTGGCGCGGAGAGCTGCGCTCATATAAATCAACATTCTGGTACATTGTAATTTAAATCAACATTCTGGTATTAAATCAACATTCTGGTACATTCTGGTATAAATCAACATTCTGGTATAAATCAACATTTTGTAACATTCTTGTATTAAATCAACATTCTGGTATAAATCAACATTCTGGTATAAATCAACATTCTGGTACATTCTGGTACAAATCAACATTCTGGTACAAATCAACATTCTGGTATAAATCAACATTCTGGTATAAATCAACATTCTGTAACATTCTAGTATAAATCAACATTCTGTAACATTCTAGTATAAATCAACATTCTGTAACATTCTGGTATAAATCAACATTCTGTAACATTCTTGTATAACTCAACATTATGATTTAAATCAACATTAAACCAACATTTTGTAACATTCTGGTATAAATCAACATTTTGTAACATTCTGGTATAAATCAACATTTTGTAACATTCTGGTATAAATCAACATTTTGTAACATTCTGGTATAAATCAACATTTTGTAACATTCTGGTATAAATCAACATTTTGTAACATTCTGGTATAAATCAACATTTTGTAACATTCTGGTATAAATCAACATTTTGTAACATTCTAGTATAAATCAACATTCCGGCCAGACAGGACTTTTATCAGATACGTAGGTGAAAATACAAGACACATTGATGACAGTATACAATATACCGAAGAAATTGATATTCCTGGAATGGTATTTGTGATAAATTTTGAAAAAAGTTCGTTTGATTCTTAATAAAGTTCTTACTTTTTTTTTTATTTTGAAATAATTTGAGGCTGGTCAGAATGTCTCTCAGGGAACAATGGCAGAACTAAAAGCATGTAAACAAATTTCAGGTCTTAAAAACAACTTGGATGAAAAAACAAATTATATGGAAAGGGGGCAAGGAATAAAGTGAGGAAATACTTTTACCTGAACTAAACTTAAAAATGGGGATTAAACATTTTAATCTTTTAGGACTAGAATTCCATGTATACCTTTTAAAATACCTAAACTGAACTATGATTGAAAACTTGTAAAACTTAAATCTCCTATCAAGAGCTGGAGCCGTAGATCTCTTCAGGAAAAATTATCATAATCGAATCTTTACTAATCTCACAGTTCAATCATCTGTTCATAGCTTTACCGAATCCTGAGCATGCTTTAAAAAAAACTTAACTCTGTCCTTTTTAACTTTTTATGGAAAAGTAAAAAAGCGAGATTCTGAGAGAGATAATTGTACAAAAGTATATTGAAGGAGGTCTAAAAATGGTTCATGTTAATTATTATATAGAAGCTCTTAAGATAGGGTGGATCAGGAGAATCTTTAGCGCACAACGTAAATGGTTAGCAGTTCTGAAAAAAAGTAGACATTCAGCTTTTATCTAAACTTTGGAATGCTTATCTTGTAGAAATACTTTATGGGAAGATGAATTTCAGGCTTGGTATAATCTTAGAGTTAAAGAGGATCTTGTTAGAAATTTTAATGATGATGAGGAGTGTATACTTAAAACTCCATTGTGGTTTAACAATACTATTGTTGTAAATAACCAGCCAATATTTTATGACAAATGGTACAATGCAGGAGTTATTATAGTGAATGATTTAAATTAAAAACAATTTGAATTTCTTTTTTCATAATTCTTATGAATTATTTATTGTGGTTGGAACAATAACACATTATTTACAGTATTATGGAGTAATACAAAGCATTATGAAATACCTGCGACCTTTTACAGCTCCAAGTATAACATTGACTTTCCCGAATATTCCTCTTAATCTTGAGTGAATCCTAAAGAAAACAAGATTCATAGGACTTCTACCGTTAACTGTTGAGAAATAATACCAACAAAACTGGTCAGCAAAAATTGGGGGATGATATGGTAAAGGAGACCCATGTCTACAATTTTGTAAATGAATGGAAGAAATGGATCAAAGTTATAGATATTGTCTAAAACCTGATACGACTGATTACAAATTCTTCATCTTCTTCATCAACTTTTAGAAATTTTAATTATTTAGTAACTATCTTGTGACCTAATCTAAACTAAATGTTTGATTCGTTTCCATGATATACCTGTTCGGTTAGCTTGTTGATTCCATTCCATGATAACCTGTTCTGTTAGCTTGTTGATTCCGTGTCCTTTCCATGATATACCTGTTCTGTTAGCTTGTTGATTCCATTCCATGATATACCTGTTGGGTTAGCTTGTTGATTCCATTCCATGATATACCTGTTCTCTTAGCTTTTAGATTCCTTTCCATGATATGCCTGTTCTGTTAGCTTGTTGATTCCTTTCTAGGATATGCCTGTTCTGTTAGCCTGTTGATTCCTTTCCATAACAAGCCTGTTCTGTTAGCTTGTTGATTCCTTTCCATAACATGCCTGTTCTGTTAGCCTGTTGATTCCTTTCCATAACATGCCTGTTCTGTTAGCTTGTTGATTCCTTTCCATAACATGCCTGTTCTGTTAGCTTGTTGATTCCTTTCCATAACATGCCTGTTCTGTTAGCTTGTTGATTACTTTCCATAACATGCCTGTTCTGTTAGCTTGTTGATTCCTTTCCATAACATGCCTGTTCTGTTAGCCTGTTGATTCCTTTCCATAACATGCCTGTTCTGTTAGCTTGTTGATTCCTTTCCATGATATACCTGTTCGGTTAGCTTGTTGATTCCATTCCATGATAACCTGATCTGTTAGCTTGTTGATTCCTTGTCCTTTCTATGATATACCTGTTCTGTTAGCTTGTTGATTCCATTCCATGATATACATGTTCTGTTAGCTTGTTGATTCCATTCCATGATATACCTGTTCTGTTAGCTTGTTGATTCCATTCCATGATATACCTGTTCTGTTAGCTTGTTGATTCCATTCTATGATATACCTGTTCTGTTAGCCTGTTGATTCCATTCCATGATATACCTGTTCTGTTAGCTTGTTGATTCCTTTCTATGATATACCTGTTCGGTTAGCTTCCCTTATCCTCCCTTCTTTTCTTTCGCCCTTCTGTCCTATCATCAATGTTTCGCTCTCTTTCTGTCTTTTTCTCCTCATTTTCCTCCTTATAGCAATGTTGTATTATATGAAATGAATTATTGACTTTCTTTATGCAGTCATTAATAATATTTTTGTATAGCTTATATGGTATGAGAGATACGACTACATGGTATGAGAGATACGACAAATGGGATAGTATTTAGTACGAATGAACTAACATTCTGGTATAAATTAACATTCTGGTATAAATTAACATTCTGGTACATTCCGCGATAAATCAACATTCTGGTATCAATTAACATTCTGGTATAAATCATCATTATGGTATAAAATAACATTCTTCTGAATTCAAGTATGAATCAATATCCTGGTTTAAACCAACATTCTGGTATAAATTAACATTCTGGTATAAATTAACATTCTGGTATAAATCAATATTTCGTATTAATAAAAATGTTGGTACATTTTGGTAAGAATCCACATTCTTGTACATTCTGGTATAAACCAACATCCTGGTACGTTATTTTACATGTATAAGTCAACGTTCTGGTGGAAATCAACACTTTGGTATATTATGATATAAATCAACATTCTGCTTTAAATAAAAATGCTGGTATATTTTGGTATGAATCAACATTCTGGTATAAATCAACATTCTGGTATATTCCGGTAGGAATAAACATTCTAAATTCTTTGTTAAGCGGCTGTTTTTAAGCCAAACCTTAATCACTGTTCTGTATAGCTAAATTTTACCTTTGATAGCGAAACTCATATTCACAGATTCGCTACATTCGCTGTGGAAAAGTCGGGGCATGACATAGGACACAGTTATACAAATGCAACATACAAATGTATATAATTTGGTTGAATAACACCAAGTACAGAATAACACCAAGTACAGAGTAACACCAAGTACAGAATAACACCAATTACAGAATAACACCAAGTACAGAATAACACCAAGTACAGAATAACACAGATTACAGAATAACACCAAGTACAGAATAACACCAAGTACAGAATAACACCAAGTACAGAATAACACCAAGTACAGAATAACACCAAGTACAGAATAACACCAAGTGCATAATAACACCAAGTACAGAATAACACCAATTACAGAATAGCACCAATTACAGAATAACACCAAGTACAGAATAACACCAAGTACAGAATAACACCAAGTACAGAGTAACAGCAATTACAGAATAATACCGAGAACAGAATAACACCAATTACAGAATAACACCAAGTACAGAATAACACAGATTACAGAATAACACCAAGTACAGAATAACACCAAGTACAGAATAACACCAAGTGCATAATAACACCAAGTACAGAATAACACCAAGTACAGAATAACACAAAACAACCCCGAGTACAGACTAACACCAAGTACAGAATAACACCAAGTACAGACTAACACCAAGTACAGAATAACACCAAGTACAGAATAACACCAAGTGCATAATAACACCAAGTACAGAATAACACCAAGTACAGAATAACACCAAGTGCATAATAACACCAAGTACAGAATAACACCAAGTGCATAATAACACCAAGTACAGAATAACACTTAGTGCATAATAACACCAAGTACAGAATAACACCAAGTACAGAATAACACCAAGTACAGAGTAACAGCAATTACAGAATAAGACCGAGAACAGAATAACACCAATTACAGAATAAGACCGAGAACAGAATAACACCAATTACAGAATAAGACCGAGAACAGAATAACACAGATTACAGAATAGCACCAAGTACAGAATAACACAGATTACAGAATAACACCAATTACAGAATAACACCAAGTACAGAATAACACCAAGTACAGAATAAGACCAAGTACAGAATAACACCAAGTACAGAATAACACCAAGTGCATAATAACACCAAGTACAGAATAACACAAAGTGCATAATAACACCAAGTACAGAATAACACCAAGTGCAGAATAACACCAATTACAGAATAACACCAAGTACAGAATAACACCAAGTACAGAATAACACTAAGTACAGAATAAGACCGAGAACAGAATAACACCAATTACAGAATAAGACCGAGAACAGAATAACACCAAATACAGAATAAGACCGAGAACAGAATAACACAGATTACAGAATAACACCAAGTACAGAATAACACAGATTACAGAATAACACAGATTACAGAATAAGACCGAGAACAGAATAACACCAAGTACAGAGTAACAGCAATTACAGAAAAACACCAAGTACAGAATAAGACCGAGAACAGAATAACACCAATTACAGAATAAGACCGAGAACAGAATAACACAGATTACAGAATAACACCAAGTACAGAATAACACAGATTACAGAATAAGACCGAGAACAGAATAACACCAATTACAGAATAAGACCGAAAACAGAATAACACCAATTACAGAATAAGACCGAGAACAGAATAACACCAATTACAAAATAAGACCGAGAACAGAATAACACCAAATACAGAATAACACCAATTACAGAATAACATCAAGTACAGAATAACACCAAGTACAGAATAAGACCGAGAACAGAATAACACCAATTACAGAATAAGACCGAGAACAGAATAACACCAAATACAGAATAACACCAATTACAGAATAACACCAATTACAGAATAACACCAAGTACAGAATAAGACCGAGAACAGAATAACACCAAATACAGAATAACACCAATTACAGAATAACACCAAGTACAGAATAACACCAAGTACAGAATAACACAGATTACAGAATAACACAGATTAAAGAATAAGACCGAGAACAGAATAACACCAAGTACAGAGTAACAGCAATTACAGAATAACACCAAGTACAGAATAAGATCGAGAACAGAATAACACCAATTACAGAATAAGACCGAGAACAGAATAACACAGATTACAGAATAACACCAAGTACAGAATAACACAGATTACAGAATAACACAGATTACAGAATAAGACCGAGAACAGAATAACACCAATTACAGAATAAGACCGAGAACAGAATAACACCAATTACAGAATAAGACCGAGAACAGAATAACACCAATTACAGAATAAGACCGAGAACAGAATAACACCAAATACAGAATAACACCAATTACAGAATAACACCAATTACAGAATAAGACCGAGAACAGAATAACACCAAATACAGAATAACACCAATTACAGAATAACACCAAGTACAGAATAACACCAAGTACAGAATAACACCAAATACAGAATAACACCAATTACAGAATAACACCAAGTACAGAATAACACCAAGTACAGAATAACACCAAGTACAGAATAAGACCGAGAACAGAATAACACCAAGTACAGAATAACACCAAGTACAGAATAACACCTATTACAGAATAAGACCGAGAACAGAATAACACCAAATACAGAATAACACTAAGTACAGAATAAGACCGAGAACAGAATAACACCAAGTACAGAATAACACCAAGTACAGAATAACACCTATTACAGAATAAGACCGAGAACAGAATAACACCAAATACAGAATAACACTAAGTACAGAATAAGACCGAGAACAGAATAACACCAAGTACAGAATAACACCAATTACAGAATAACACCAATTACAGAATAACACCAAGAACAGAATAACACCAAGTACAGAATAAGACCGAGAACAGAATAACACCAAATACAGAATAACACCAATTACAGAATAAGACCGAGAACAGAATAAAACCAAGTACAGAATTACACGAGTACAAAATAACAGCAAGCAAGATAATGATTTATGTTTATTTAATACCTGTATTCTTATAGCAAGTTCCTATCATGTTTACTTGAGTCGTGTAAATACCTCGTTAAATGAGAGTTCAAACCCGGCTAGCATTGGTATAGCAGTCATGTTCCATTGTGTGGTACTGCTGTAATTGTGTGTTGGCTTCTTCATTGGACACACTATTTCGCTTCATTGACAATTGAATGAAACTTCTAAATGTCAAAACAAATTGATAAATTAATGATTCTATTTTATGTTTATATTTTCAACAAGCTTTTACATGATCCGATATGTTGGGAAGCTTTAGCGATTGTTGCCAACATCAATGTTTCTAATATTTACAACACCTATGGGAGAATAAACTCAATCAATTTAATCAACTGTGTTTTACTTGACAGACTATTGTTAAATACTTGTCAGTATTATGAGCGGTTGGATAGTCTATGAGCATGTTTGTATTCCCTGTATTGTAAGACCTTAAACATCCTTGGCCTATGAGATTTCTTTCATGCTATTTGGCGAACATGAGTATTTTCACTAAACATGATTGGAACATGAATATTGTCACTAAACATGATTGGAACATGAGTATTGTCACTAAACATGCAATTACATGATCTCAGTCAAATGTTTCCCTGATGTATCGTCCATCAAGAATTCATACTTCACCCCGTCATTCCCCGGCCACATACAGAGGTCAATATACACTCTCCGGAAGTCAATTGCACTGACTTTCGGTCGCGAATGCGATAGAGAGCCGATGATAAACACTTTACCCCCAGATAGGGTCCAACCCAAGGTGATTTTAGCTTTGGGCTTTGTCACACTTTCATGGAAGTATCCGATTTCAAAACAGCATCCCCAACCTGATGCTGATGCTAATTGAGGTTTAAGTCTTACGCTCCCTTTGCTCTCCCTCATCCGGGAATGAGCTTCTACAAGACTTTGAACATATTCCGTGTCCTCCTTTGCCTCCACGGCAACTGTGCAAAACATTATATCCACCAGCTGTATAATCTCCCGGCCTAGTATCAGAAGATTTTGGGAGTAGCCAGTTTGTTGGTGGCGGTTTGCTCGAATAGCCGATGCACAATACCCAATGTGCTCATCCAAAGTGTTTTGTTTATTGCCAGTGTAACACCTTAATATATGCAGAATTAGTCGAACGTATCGCTCTACCTGGCCAGTGGAGCAGGGGCGGAAGGGGTGTTTCCCGTTTTGGCGATCTGAAGCGCTTCACACAAGCTCCGGATAACACTTTCATCAACATTTCTCTCCTGATCCGTGTGCGGATTATATCAATTTGGTGAATTGGCACCAATATATACCCATTTACTCGTCTCGTCACTTGTAACAGTCCTGTGATGTCTAGTTGTAACCTCTCCATGAGAAACCCTGCATGGTAAAATCCCAAAGCAGCTTTTGGCTTCGTGCTTGGCTTTTTGGCTCGATTGCACACTCCACAAATTCTTACTCACTGCCTGCAATCCTCAGTTATCCCATACCATATGACTGAATTATTCAGTATCCCAAGTGTCTTGGCTCGAACTACGACACCGCAAAGCTGTATATATACTGAAGGGGATTATAATGATAAATAATATGACCGCCAAAATTAAAATCCTTCAATATGAAGCTCACAACATATCAATCAGCCCTCGTAAATGCCCAGCTAGCTCCACATTGTGACACTTGGAATGCCCGATCCCTCATTCCTGTCGGCACTATGAACAGTAGTTTCAGGTCCAGAGGATCCTCCAAACTGTAGTAAAGGAAACCGTTTCTTATTTCAAGTTTGGACTTGCACGACCACTAGTGACGAACTGCCGGCCCGAAAAGCCACAGTTTTTGCTTAATGGGAACCTTGCCGGCCTCTATCTAGTTCAGCAGTTTGAGACGAGTTTGGTCTTCCGTCTGCTTATCTCTCAATTCCTGGGGCGTGTCAGTGCTCAACCAATTCCCGCCGTACTCCAGCTTGATAACATTTGATGCGTTAACCTGTCTAACAGTGTAGGGAACAACATAATCGATGTCTTCGTTAAAAACTTGCCATTGCTGGCGATCTCTGGAGCAATACGAGCTGCCCCCCACAGAGAAACGCCTTCAAAAGTGTTACCGGAGTGTAGTTGTCACAAGCTGGTAAATCATCTAGAAAACGAGATAATCCATCAGCATTCCCATGAGCTCTCCCTGGCCGATGTTGAATTGTCATGTTGTACTGTGACAACCCCTCTATCCACCTTGAGGCTTCAATATGATTGAAGTTGAGTAGCCATGTCAAGCTATTGTGGTCAGCTCTGACGATGAAGGGGCGCCCGAGGTGATAATGCTGGAATTGCCTTGTAAAAGCTGCGATGGCCAGCAGTTCCTTCCTAATCGTGCAATATTTCCTTTGGGGGTCGTTAGGGTCTTGCTGGCAAAATACAGCACCTTCTTGTCCGTCCTGCATCTGACTCAACTCAGCACCCAAAGCTCTATCCGACGCGCCGGTGTCGAGTATGAATATGGTATCCGGTTGTGGGAAGGCTAGAGCCACGGTGTCGTACAGTTCACTCTTTAGTCCCTAAAAAGTCCGTTGATGTTCGTCAGCCAACCCAAGTCCACTCCTACTTAGCAGTCAGTTGATGAAAGAGCAATGCCGTTTCCGTTGATTTTAACCTGCCAGTATCCGGAGGCCTTGTCCAATGTGCTGATAAAGACCGTCGCCCGGAGCGTGTCAATGCAGTTTGATATATAAGGTAGGGGAAAGGCGTCCTTCACTGTAACATTGTTCAGTGTCCGAAAATCTATACAGTAGCGAAGTCCCCCATCCTTCGTCCTGACTAATACGGGGGCGGAGGTCCAGTCGGAGGACGAAGGCTGGATTACATCCTTCACCAGTATTTGTTTAATATGGTTTTCCTCTTCTTTTTTGAAACCAAGAAGTGTTCTCCTCAAGGCTAACGTATGGGTTCGGCATCCCCAGTGTCTAATATGTGCCTTATATTCCAAGTTAACCTCCCCAGATAAAGATCATCTTTAGCGAAAATGTCCTGGTACTCGTTCAATAAGAATTTCAGCTTTTCGGCTTCCTCGGGAACAAGTTCAGACACTGACCGATCATATAAAGCCGGGAGATGGGATTGACTTTCTTACTGTCCCTGCAGGAGTTCGGTTGACAAACTACGGACGGTTATTTCCGGCACATAATCTGTTACTACATCCTCTAACTCCACACCACTTCCCATGCATGTTCCTTTGTCAATCGTAACGAAATAAGGGGAGGGGTTGCGCACCAATACCCGCATCGTCCACTCTGGATGGATTAAGCATTTTGTTTGGAGACATTAGAGAGGTTTCAGTAACTTTTGGTTGAAACACGATGTTAGCATGAGTCTCGTCCCCAGTAAACTGTACTTCCAGGAACTTGCTGGAGAAGGGGGAATTGTGTTCTTCTGTTTCGATGCTACCCTTTGATTTGCCCAAGTGGGAACAGATGACCTCCTGTCCCCAAACAACAATGGCAGTGACTGAAAATTGAAGGTCAGCATCATAGCCGATAAATCAATTATGGTCTTACCATGTTCGAATAGGTCAATACCGACATGAGCCTGATCGCTAATGTCTACCACAACAAAGTCCCACAGCATGCCCTTCTCTCCGAATTCCATTGGTACCTTTCGAGCCAGTAAGCAACCAGCTTGGAGTCATTCCCCACTCCGCGAAGTAAAATCCCATCCGTAAGCGAATGATGAATCCTTAACTGTTGGCAGGTTGCCACATTCATCACTGAAACCTAAGCCGCTGTATCCACAACTGCCCGGACTTCCATGTCACCTTGATCACCCATTATGACAGATGCATAAATTGTTGGTATATTATTTCTTACCGATCCCTCATAAATTACAACCACGGACAGTTTACCTTCTTGGGGGGGGGGGGGGGGGGGGTCGGCCATTGTCTTCTCCCTTCGTGAAGGTTGGCCTACTGCCTTACCCCTGATGGACTTCTTACCAAGTTTGTTGGATCTCTGGTACTGAACCGGTCTTCCATCTTCTTGCAGACCAGTTTATAATCCAACTGAGTAGGGCCAAGTCGGGTGGTAAAGAACGTTATAGCACTCCCCTTGAGGCATTCTATGAGTGGACAAGTTGTAACGATCCGCAATATGAAAAAAAAACTGGAGAAAATATGGTCGTCAGTTATTCTTTCTGTCACGAAATGCCATTTTGGCGGAGCTTCCCATTTTGGATTGACTTGCCCAGCAAATCTGGAGGTTGACTCGATTTGATGTTCCCTTGCCTTCCCTATGTTCTTTGGGATGACACCCTCACCTAGTGGTCGACTCCTCCGATACAGTCCTCCCGGTGCTAATCTCTCAACCATGTCACCAATACTCAACGTTCCTTCTCATGTTGAAGGTTTTACGTCTCCACTCGCCCCCTCCTTTGATAAAGAAGCAATTCCGTCTTCATGTATGGCCTGCTGCTTACTTATCTTTCCCTCAAACTCCTGCCGCATTTTATCAATCTGAAGTGGATAATAATGTTCTCTTTCTTTAATCTTGTTCTCCGGTCTCGCAAGGGCCGCCTCATACCTAGCAACAATCGCCTCCATATCATTTCCCTCCAGATTCTGAGAATCTTAAACATCTCTATGGTCCGATTTTTGCTCATGAAATACCACCAGTCCTTATTTGACAAGGGAGTCCCCATTATTGCTTGGTACGTTGTTAATCTGTTAACCGTAGCACGAGCCTCCTGGATCTTGGGGATCCCTTTTGATTTTTCTATTGTTGCCGTGTTCATATTTATGGAGTCCGACAAAGCGCGCCCGGTAACAGCATTGTAGACTCCAGCTGCTGAGGAGTTACACTCACCTAACAAACAGACCATCGCTACAGAGAATTTTAAGTTTCGTTTAATAGTGTATGTATAAATAAAGATATTTAATACAGGAAAGTATAATGTAAGCAGTTAAGTCCAGTGACTGATGAGACACCCCACTTAATCAATACCTTTATAAACTTGTCAATGGGCTTACCTGTATTACCACAGCTCCAACATCTCCTGTCTATCCACTGCTATCTGTAGAATATCTTCATCGTTGCTGTTTATATCTGATGGAATCCTGCTAACATCCTTAAGAAGACACTCCATTCATGCCAGACAAAGATATGGACCTGGGTGTACACCATCTGACAACAACGACAGTTTATGAGATTGCCTCGATCTTGCCCTGGCACGAGATTTCCTATTCCTAATTAGAAAACGGCTGAATATTAATGTTTCCTGCCCTAGCTGCGAATTTGATTTTCGCATTTCACTGTTCAACAAGTCAACTTGTGCAGTTATACACTGATCATCGTCATAAAACACTTCCGGCTCCTTGTGACCCTTAGATTTATTCCAGTTAACAGTGGAGATAGTTGGTATCTCATTGAATTTAATCCTTTAATCACGTCGAATAAAATCCCGTAGTACCTGTACTGATTTCATAGATATCGAACAATAGCAAATATATATAATATGTCTTCCATCGCACTATAGGTGATGAGATAACCCCACCTAACTATGTACGACACCACAAAAGTCAATTTCAAATATGGCGCCGACCTTGAGTGGATATCTAGAGTTCTCAGCTAACCGGCGACACAAAACACAGCAAAATGACCATTTCTGACATCAAATGCTTGGGAACACGTCCGTCCAGTTCGGGATTAGATATACAACTTTTCCTAACGGAAGTCGTCAGGTCGTGCCTAACGCAGAAAACCGGTCTCCGGGTTACAATTCCGAATACAACCACAACACTCTTCTAAATAAAATAGGGTGGTGTTTCCCCAGCTAACAGAGAGCCCTATAATGGGAACTTTGCTGAAACTTTGCTTTAAAACACAATTCATAAGTACTAATAGAGTGGATTACTACCAATTTTGGCCTCAAATATCATCGAGGTAGCTTTTATAAATGATTCTTGTTTCCTCAGGGACAGCACTCTTAAGTGGAACGTACCTGATTTCTGTTCTTCAAAACACTGTTCCTTAATGCCCGAGTCGATTACAAAAATCTATGTAAACAGTGCCGCATGCTGTCCAATAATATGATATTCCCAAGAGCCTGATTTACTGCAAAATATGCTGGTAAATATTGCACAATGAATTTGTAACACAATCTTAAAAGCATGCAAAAAATAAATGGTCCAATTTTGAACCACATTTTTAGCTTTGCCAAGACGGAAGTGCAATATTTTTGCTATTATTGCTGAAAATGTGGTGTAGGTTTTTGTCAAATTTAGCACTGACGCTGTGATGTAGGTTTTGTTACATTGGGCACTGACGCTGTGATGTAGGGTTTTGTTACATTGAGTACTGATGCTGTGATGTAGGTTTTTGTTACATTGAGTACTGATGTTGTGATGTAGCTTTTTTGTTACATTGAGTATTGACGCTGTGACGTAGGTTTTTGTTACACTGAGTATTGCCGCTGTGGTATTTTGATACAATTTGTAATATATGATGCCACAGTGATTATTCTTTACCTATGACGATCCATACGATTCTCCCAAAACGTAATGATATGAACAATTATTGCTGGGAAAATGTTTTTAAATGTTACATTAGAATAAGTAGGAACATTTTGCTTAAGGCGGAATAATTATTTATAAAATGTAACGAGTCACAGAGAAAATTTCCAGCGTTCTCTCCTTGAGGGCGAGTCTAGAGCTGGTTGACAATTGTACTGTCTTTATTGGAGAGGTTGCACGATGTCCAATCCCTGTATATTTAATCATCGAGGGAGGATGTCAGCTACAGATGCTCTTGCTCAAACAATTATGCTAAAACCTTCGTCTCTCGTTACTATGTAGACATCCAGTAATTAACTTAGAATGGCATTCCTTTCCCGCCGCGGATCACGTCAGGTATATGCTACACTTAAACGGAAGTTCCTTTAAAATCAAAATTGAAGGGATTGAAATCATTTGTATGCAACGTCTGTAGAAAGACCCGGTGGTATTTAGCCATGTAGAGTGTAAATTTACCTTCTAAATCAAAGCACGGTTTGTAGTCATTAAGAATAATATAAACATGCTTGTTTATTTCAATAATAGCTCAACACCATATAGATAATAGCGTATCGCCTCCGGCAGCCCATAATTTGCATAACAAAAATGAAAATAAATATCCCGTGAGAGGACCCTTAATGCCCGTTACGAACGCACCGCGCATGACCCAAAACATCACTTCCGCTTATGGCAGCCATCATCCCAGAAGGATTTTGACGACAGCTCGTTTTCCCAGGGTTTTTGTTACATTTAATTAGTTTTTCTTTTGCTGAGGATGTTGGTCAGCTGACTTTGCCTGATGATGGAGACACTCTGTCGTTGGATGCTGGGTCTGATGTGGATGCCGAGACTCGCTCATGGCTCCCATCAGTACCTACCGAGGGGTCAGATCATGAGTCTTTTCACTCTGAGGCTCATAACCCCGACTCAGATTTAGGTCTGGCTGCATCTCAGGCAGAGAGGAATCTTGATTCCTTTCGTAGCCTTCGTTTGGAGGTTGCTTCCTTTTTGGGAGTTGAATTTTGTCCCCCTCCCTCTGCTTCTAGCCTCCCAGAAAGGACTTCAACTTTAAGTGCCTTTTTGCTCTCGGAGCCAGCAGCTAAGGCATCAGGTAGGTCTTTGGCTGAAGGGACTATGGTCTCTTCAGCATTGGCCCAAATTGAAAAGGTTCTGCAGGCCAAAAGTTCTTCTAATAGGAAGCAGGATCTTTCTGGTTTGCTTCTGGGGGTTAGCGATATCGAGCGGTTTAGTCCTTCTCGATATTCTGTGCACAATTCCTCAGTTGAACCTACTCCAGCCAAGGTGGATCTTATCTTAGACCATCGCTGGCCTGGGAGATCAAATGATATTGTTCATTTATCTCCTAAGGAGCATAGTCGCATGGAAAGACTGCTTCGTCTTGCCATTCATGTGCTGGCTTATACAGATTCTTTTTCCTCTGCTTTGTTCGTAGCATCTTCTCATTCTGAGGAGAGCCTACCTAACAAGACTAAGCTTCTGGCTGAACTCAGCAAGGCCATGAACCGGGCCCACATGGATGGAACCGCGCTCATTTTGGCAGTTCTTGCTGATTTTGTTTTGGCCCGCCGTGCAGCAGTTCTGAAGCCCAGACTAGCTGTAGGTGAGCCATTCATTTCCGATCTCATGACTGCTCCCTTGTCTGGCTCAGAAATGTTTGGAGGTATTCTCACCTCTGTCATGGACCGAGTCAACAATGACAAGGCGGCTTCAGCTAGGCTTGAGAAGCTTAGGGCTAAGCCTAAACCTGGCCGGGTGCAGCGTCCAGGTAAGCCTTAGAGGGGTGCTCAGACAACTCAGTCTCAGACTCAGACTCAGCCTCCTGTAGCTTCGGCTGTTCGAGGTGGGCACTCTTCTCGGGGTCGGGGCAGTCAGAGTCACAGAGGGGGAAGGGGTGGAAAGAAGAATCCCAGCAAGAAGGGACAGAGTTCCGGACTCTTTCAGTCCCTCGGTTCCTCATTGTCACTTGTCCTCCCCATTAGACGATCCATGGTCAGGTCTCCAGCTTCCAAAGCCAGATCTGCCCGTCGGGGGTCGTCTATCCTCCTTCCTACCAGAATGGAAGGAGCTCACCAAGGACAAGTGGGCAATTTCGGTGGTTTCCGAGGGTCTAGGTATTCCTCTCTTGAAGGATCCTCCTCTGTCTGTGGACCCTATCTTCTTTCCTCCACCAGGCGATGTAGAGAAGGCTCAAGCCCTCTTAGACGAGGTCAATTCCTTGATAGCCAAGGGTGCTGTGGAGGAGCTTCCAAGGTCACTCTGGACTCCAGGCTTTTACTCCCGGATGTTTCTTGTCAAGAAGAAATCCGGGGCCTGGCGTCCGATTATAGACCTCAGTGCATTCAACAAGCATGTAGTCTCGCAACACTTCAAAATGGAGACACCTCGAAGTATCTTGACTTCGGTAGCTCCAGGTATGTGGGCGACCTCAATCGACCTCAAGGACGCTTATTTCCATATAAAGATATAGATAAAGATAAAGAAATCGGTCAGGAAATTCCTGAGATTCACTTCTCAGGGCAGAGTGTTCCAGTTCAAGGCCATGCCCTTCGGTCTGACCACCGCCCCTTTGGTGTTCACCAAGCTACTTCAGGTGGTTGTGGGCTATTTACACAGTCGCGGAGTAGATATCCATATTTATTTCGACGACTCCCTGATGCTGCATATAGACCCAGTCTCTCTGCGTTGCAGCACCAGGTCGGTCTTGACAACTCTTCTACGCCTAGGTTTTATCCCTTCACGGGAGAAATCCGAGGTTCTTCCATCCCAGGACTTCATTTTCCTGGGAAACCGTTTCCTTACGGATCGGGGCCTCGTTCTTCCTCCTCAGTCCAAGTTCCAGAAAGCCAAGGAGTTGGTTATTCTGCTCAACAGTCTGGACTATATTCAGGTCAGGTGGTTTCTGAGGCTTCTCGGATTCCTCAATTCCCTTTCGGATGTCGTACCCCTGGGTCGGCTCCATATTCGCCCTCTTCAGATGTTTCTTCTTTCCAAATGGAAACCTGCATCCCTCGAGTGGGATGCTCGGATTCCATTGGAAGCTTCCGTCAAGGCCTCGGCCATGTGGTGGGCTTTGGAGGCCAATGTTTTGAAGGGCGTCTCTCTTCAGAGAGCGTCCCCTACAGTAATTTTGTATACGGACGCATCTATGACGGGTTGGGGTGCCTACCTCAACGGTCAGTGTCGTTCAGGGGTCTGGCAGGGGGCTCAACTCCAGGAACACATCAATGCGCTGGAGATGAGAGCAGTTCTGCTAGCCATTCAGTCCCTACAGCCTCTGCTGCAGGATCAGTCCATTTGTCTGGCTACAGACAATGCTACAGTGGTAGCTTATTTGGAGAATCAGGGGGGTACAAAGTCTCACAAGCTATGTGCCCTCACTATCAGGATTCTTCTTCTTTGTCAGGATATGGGTCTGTCCCTCTCAGTGAGGCATCTTCCAGGGCACCTGAATGTTTTAGCAGACACGCTATCCAGATCATGGAGTCCAGTTATCACAGAATGGACCCTGAACAGGTCTATATTCAGGGCCATCTGCATGGTTTGGGAGACTCCTCTTGTAGATCTGTTTGCCACAGCTCTGAATTTCCAGATTCAGACGTTCGTGTCTCCAGTTCCGGATCCTTTGGCTTGGGAAGTAGATGCTCTATCCCTGAGCTGGGAGGGTCTTCTGGCATATGCCTTCCCTCCATTCAACCTCCTGGGCAGGGTACTTCACAAGGTCAGGAATCACGATTGCTCGGTTCTCCTGATAGCACCTCTGTGGCCCAGACAGCCTTGGTTTCCGGCTCTTCTGGATTTGCTGGTAGATCTCCCCTTGGCCATTCCGGCCAGGTGGAATCTCCTCAGCCAGCCCAAATCCAGACAGTTTCACCCCAATCCGGAACACCTACACCTTCACGCGTGGAGGCTATCTCGGTCTGTCTCTTGCAGGCAGGCTTTTCTGCAGAAGTTACCGATGGCATCACAAGATCTATTCGATCTTCCTCATCTGCCATCTATGAGTCCAGATGGTCAGTCTTCTGCAGTTGGTGTATCAGCAGGAAGATTGATCCACTCGGTGCCTCTATTCAGTTAATAGCGGAGTTTTTCCTCGACCTTTTTAAGGTTAGGGAACTAGCGCCTAGCACCATTCGAGGCTATCGTTCAGCCTTAGCCAATGTATTTTCTTTTCGGGGTCGTTCAGATGTTGGAACATGTCCCACTCTCTCTAATCTCCTCAGGTCTTTTTCGTTGGAGAAGCCTAAGGTAAGAATCTTGACACCCCAGTGGGACTTGGCTTTAGTTTTGGACTCTCTTACAAGGTCTCTCCTTATGAGCATTTGGCTTCTGCTTCTGTTAAGTTCCTTTCTTGGAAGACTGTTTTCCTGATTGCACTTGCCTCAGGTAGGCGGAGAAGTGAAATACATGCTCTTTCTTCTTCTCCGTCATGTCTCAGGTGGTCACGAAACTATTCCCTAGTGACCCTTCTCACTGACCCCTCCTTCTTGGCGAAAAACCAGGTTCCCAATTTTTCACCAGATCCTATTAAGATTCCTGCCTTAAAGGCTGTCTCTGGTCCCAATGATCAGGATCTGCTACTTTGTCCTTGTAGGGCTTTGAAGTTTCATCTTGATAAAACTAAGGGGGGCGGCAGGGTCCTAGACCTCGTCTGTTCTTGTCCATCAAGGCAAAGAAGTCTGATATATCTTCTCAGACTATTTCCAGGTGGATCTGTGAAACTATTCAGAAAGCCTATGAGGGGTCTACTGCAGAGACTCGTGACAGTGTTCGGGTTAGGGCACATGAAGTTAGGGCTCTATCTGCCTCTTGGGCTTTTCTCAATGGAACCTCATATGATGAGGTCATGGCATCTGCCTTTTGGCGAGGCCGCAACACCTTTGCAGACTTCTATCTGCGGTCGCTGTCCTCCCATGCAGATGGGTTATATTCTCTGGGTCCTCTTGTCACTGCTCAGTCAGTCACTTGTCCCCCAGTCAATCCTTAGGGAGGTTCCATTGCGGTTTCTGTTTTTAAAGAGTTTTATTGTAAATATCCCAGACCCTTAAGGGGTTTTTAACTGATGTCTTTGTTGCGGTCTTTTCAAGAGGTCATTGTCCTCGGAGACTCCTCTACGGTAAGACAAATTCGCTATTATCTATATGGTGGTGAGCTATTATTGAAATAAACTTGAGGTTTTTGTAGTAAAACCAATGTTTATGATATAATACTCACCACCATATACTAGAGTTCCCACCCTCCTCCCCTCGTCTCCTCATCCAATTTATTTGGTTGCGGAAGTGAGGTTTTGGGTCATGCGCGGTGCGTTCGTATCGGGCATTAAGGGTCCTCTCACGGGATATTTATTTTCATTTTTGTTATGCAAATTATGGGCTGCCGGAGGCGATACGCTATTATCTATATGGTGGTGAGTATTATATCATAAACATTGGTTTTACTACAAAAACCTCAAATTAATGTCCCGAATATTTTACAGATAAAGCATGGATACGATAATAGCCTATAACTGATGTCGATCAACCCAAGAAAAGAACACATTGAGTTGTTGACGTTATCAATACAAAATACATTAAAATGTTATTATATTTATTGAAGATAAATAATTGTTAACAAGCATGCTTTGCCACTTACCATGTGTATAACACAGCCATTGTAGTCCTACCCTTCCGTTTATACCTGGATTTATCGACACAAAAAAGAAAATATTGACCTTGCACTACGTCCACGGTTAATATGATCTTTTCCTGAGTTGATCAATCCAGGTATCAGGTTATGGGTATAATTACATATTATTTCAACGTGACGTAATGAACTGTATACTCTATGTGAACATTTACACCACAAAAAAGTAAAATCGATCAGCATATGGAAAGGTGTCGTCAGAATAAGACAATTCCAAAGTAACTTTATATTTCAGTGACCTTGTCATGTTCAAAAGAGCACATGTGAGGCTGTGATAACAATGTTTAACGCTAGAGTACAGCTATCGGTTGATGTGAGCTAAGTTTTATGATGTTCCAATATCGTTCATTCGCTCCTTCGACATAAACGCGAAGGGGTGCAGGAGCGAAAACAACACGATGCCGAAAGATCGAAAGAGCGAAGCAGCAAAAACACGATGGCGACGGAGCTCCTTCGCTACTTCGCTCCTTCCTCATCGAAAACACGATGGCGAAGTTCCATCGCCCCTCGCCATCGTGTTTTCGCTCCTTCGCTCCTTCGCCATCGTGTTTTGCTCCTTCGCCATCATGTTTTCGCTCCTTCGTGTTAACGTCGAAGGAGCGAAGGAAGCAATATTGTAAATTTTGCCCTAACGGAACACCATACAGTTTTGATATTGCATCGTTGGTTATTGTTCTGCACTAAGAGATCCAGGAATGTCCTCGCCTTATTATATGCTGCCAGAGGCCTGGGGTGTTTAACTTTCCATGTACCAGCAGACGAAATGCTGTAACCAGTTTAGATATTGCATGTAATTGTTTTATGCACTCTATATAATTTGTCCATATTTGAACAGGTGAACTTTGTCACCCGCAATTTAGTGCCAGACAGCACATATATTAGGATATAAATCGATTTTTGTCGGGGTAGTATCTTGGAGTTAGACTGAACAGTAAGCGTTCAGATTTAGTCAACCTTTTATTCAAAACCAATATGTTTTTCAAATGTGACTACAATAGAGCATTTTTAAAAAACGGAGTATCCTAGAAATAGCCACGAAGAATTGTATACACGATGATTCAGACTCAAATAACAATGGCTTTTAATGTACGTATCAAGGACTGTAGTGTCTACTGTCATAAGACTTAATATTTAACTCATCTCTTCTATTGATACAGTGATTATCATGTTATACAGTGATTCCCCATGTAACCTTAACATAACCCCTCTAGTTATACAGTGATTACCTCATGTAACCTTAATATAACCACTCTTGTTATACAGTGATTACCTCATGTAACCTTAACCTAACCCCTCAGTTATACAGTGATTACCTCATGTAACCTTAACCTAACCCCTCAGTTATACAGTGATTACCTCATGTAACATTAACCTAACTCCTCTAGTTATACAGTGATTTCCTAAGGTAACCTTAACCTAACCCCTCTAGTTATACAGTGATTCCCCCAGGTAACCTTAACCCAACTCCTCTAGTTATACAGTGATTCCCTAAGGTAACCTTAACCTAACTCCTCTAGTTATACAGTAATTCCCTAAGGTAACCTTAACCTAACTCCTCTAGTTATACAGTAATTCCCTAAGGTAACCTTAACCTAACTCCTCTAGTTATACAGTGATTCCCTAAGGTAACCTTAACCTAACTCCTCTAGTTATACAGTGATTCCCTAAGGTAACCTTAACCCAACTCCTCTAGTTATACAGTGATTCCCTCGGGTAACCTTAACCTAAGTCCTCTAGTTATACAATGATTCCCTCAGGTAACCTAAACCTACCTCCTCTAATTAAACACTGATTCCCTCAGGTAACCTCAACCCAACATCTCTAGTTATACAGTGACTTCCCTATTGTAAGGAAGACATTTCCTTCCATAATTTTCCTGCGGGAGAAGAATTGAAGAAGAAATGGATTGTCAAAATATGCCGCGATGTTGGCCCAACGTTTCAGGTAAGGCGTCGATGATAGAATTGTTACCTACATGTAATCCATAAAGGATCACGATGAATATGATCCAACATCAATAGTATACCCGGCCCATATCTAGCATGCGGTGACAGTCTCATCTGTACCTGACCTACACTATGTACATATCAGCTTATATATGTGTACACCCAACAATAGGCCCAGTACATACATGTGCAGGTCTTTAATTGGTAATTAGCACTGTATACCAGTGATGTGTTATATATTATCAAAACACAAATAAACAACTTTTTTGTTCATGGAAATATATTCAGTAGAAAAATTAAGTTTTTTTTTATCTGTAACTGATATCTGGAGTCATGCAGACACAGGCCCTGACTGATTGCTTGATGGGACTTAATGTTAACACAGATTTCGATAATGGACCCATTCGTTATGATAATTTATACAAGGATTTTAATATTTGTTCTCATTTCAAAATATAGATTTTTGACTGGATGCATGTGAAATGCATTTTGTGGATTTCAGATCTAGATATCAATATATTTAGGACATACACCTTCTTCTGATTTGAATTTATAACTTAACAAAACCACTTCAGACGGAATATCAAAACCTTCAAACTCATATAATTATTTTTTCTTTGTTTTCATGGTAAATACTCAAATGTGATTGGTCGAAAAATTCTTTTCATTCTTCTATGAAAGAAATTCCGAGAATAGCGAGAAAAATGTGACGTTACAATACGACAATTGATGTTGCGTATTGATTTGAGAAAAAGAATCCCATTTAAAAACAGTAAAATTGTACATAAAACATGTTTTAAATTAGAAAATCAATGTCAAAAATTAATATAAGCGTTGATGTCAATTATTTTTTAGTTTCATCGGGGTATGAAACAAATTTTGTTTGCAAACTACGCTGATTCATACAGTTTGCAAACAAAATTTGTTTCATACACCGATGAAACTAAAAAAAAAATGACATCAATGCTTAATTGAATGAGCCGAAAGATATACCTATATAAATAAACAGATAGATAGTTTATGATCTATTTACCATCTAGAGTTCATATTTTGTGCATATCAATGTTGACATACATACATGGCACTGTATCTACTGATATGATTAAGAATATATTCACTGGCTGTTACTGGCGTATACAGGTTTGCGAAATATTACATGTAATTGTAAATTACTGGTTGCAAATGTGATCAAGTTTAATACAAATATAATAATCTTGTCTACTTTTTCCAGATTACAAGGAACACCCTTGTGTGCTCTGCCCATTTCCCAAATACATAGATAAGAAAAACACTAGCTGGTAAGCGGATGTTGGTGAAGGATGCAGTACCCTCTGTATTTCATTGGACAAAAACACCATCTAAGAGAGTGGGGCCTATGGAAAGACCTACAGTGTATGTAAACATTATCGTTGTGAAGATATATATTTATTTTCACTTTGCTTTTTTTCATAACATTATTAAGTATGATAGTGCCATCATCATCATCATCGTCATCATATAATAATGAGATCTATTTCAAAGCACTGGGACTTCCATGTTGTGGATTCTTTATCTTAAAATTAAAACAAATTTGTTTAAATTTGGTTGTCCTTGCTGTGTTAAAAAATCTATTTGCAAAAGTGCACACACACTACATGTATGTAGTGTTATATATATGCATACTATGTGTAGTAAACAGTGTGCATATGAATAATATCAATTACCAAATCTTGAAAGGTTTTATATGTGCTAAGTAAGCTATCAGATTGAACATGGATATTTGATTAAGGCAAATTTCATTATCTGATGAGAAAGCCAAAGAAAATAATGTGATGCAAAACATGAAATGCTAAAGGCCTATATTATTACTATTGTATATGTGTGATCATGGCTCATTACACAAATGATTGTGTAAACAGCTGATTGTAAATTTTATAAAAGTTTTTTTTTCAAGTTTTGATGCCTAATGTATGTATTTTAGAAGCCAAGATATTGACGAAGAAGAAACCGAGGCCAGGGAAGGTAGAAATTGTGCACTTGAGAACAAATATGAGGTTCCTGTGGCCACATTTGACCATGATTATCATGTTTCTCAAGCTTCAACATCAGCACGATTGGAAGCAGCACAGATGGAGGTTGAGCGACTTCAACAGGAAAACCAAGCACTAAAAGTGGCATCATTTGGGTTAGAGCGTTTCAGTTCCAACGCTAGTCTTATCAACTTTTATACGGGGTTCAAAGATTATCCAACCCTTTTATGTGTGTTTGATTCATTGAAGCCAACTGACTGCTCCATGATAAGATGGACACAGATGCAAAGGCATGCATCAAATGTGGATAAAATTAGACCTACTAATTTTAATGAGGAATCTCATTCACTTCAACTGATTGATCAGTTTTTCTTGTTTATGTGTCGTGTTCGCCAGGGATTTCCGGAACAGGATCTTGCCGTCAGATTTTCCATCTCGCAGTCATCTGTTAGTCGAATTTTGATAACATGAGCAAACTTTCTTTATGCTGTGTTAGGCGCCCTAGAACTTTGGCCTTCAAGAGAAATTATTGATAATACTATGCCAACTTGCTTCAAATCTACCTTTCCTGCAACACGAGTCATACTTGATTGTACAGAAATAAAAGTACAGACTCAAATACTTCAAAGGTATTAAGTTCGGAAATCTACTCGAGCTATAAAAGCCACTCCACTTTCAAGAGCCTTATAGGTATATCTCCTTGCGGAACTGTTTCATTCATTAGTTCTTTGTATACCGGTGCCATATCGGACAAGGAAATTACAGCAAGGTCAGGTATCATAGATTTGACGGAGGAAAATGATCAGGTAATGGCAGACAAGGGTTTCCTGATTACAGATCTTCTGAAATCAAAGAAAGCACATCTTGTAATACCTCCTTTCCTTGGATCAAAGGGCAAGTTCTCAAAGGAAGAGGTAGCGAGTACTCATGAGATTGCAAGATTAAGAATTCACGTCGAGAGAGCAATCAGGAGGATAAAAGCGTACCATATCTTCGATGGAGTGATACCGCTGAACCTAGCCGCATATATTAACCAAATTTGGACTGTTTGTGTCATACTGACGAATTTCCGCGGGCCGTTGTTTTGAAAGATCTTGGCTTGCAAATGGACATTGTGTTACAGAAACATATATTTTCTTGTTACTAAATTTCATTGATTTAAGGTGTCCCAACATTCTAGCGCTCCAATTCTGGGTCACAAGTTTGAAACCTTCATGGAACAGTTGCAAGGTACTGACTTTAGGTTTGTGGTTTATATCCGGGTACTCTGGTTTTCCTCCAACTCTAAAGCCTGTTATGTCCTTAAATGACATGAGCTGTTAATGCAATGTAAAACAAAAACTCAACAAAACCGATCATTGATATCAAGAAAGATCATTTTTGACCAGTTGATATGTAATTTAATTATCTTTATTATTTCATACATGTTCTAAGGTAATAATGATATAAATTTACATCTAGGCATTGACGAATTTAATAACTTTGTAATAAGTCATGATTTAGAACTATAGTTCTATTTGCACTTAAGTCAGTTAAGTGCATATCATATGTATATATTTAATGATGATGAACATTCATTGATTTAGTGATCTACATGTAAACATGTTTACAAAGTTTATATACATTGATTGCTTATTGTTTAGTATTACTCTGTGATTATTTCACACATATATGGTGACTGTATCTATCTACATGTAGTGCATTTACTTCAGATTAATGCCTTCAAAACCTATAAGTACATCTTTTGCAGAAGTAAAAGAACTTCATATCATTTCGGCTGATACAGAAAACCACATGATATTTATGTATTTCTGACGTTTCTACATGTTTGGAAGAAATATGTCAAAGAAGAATTTGTCAAATTCCTCTTTCATCCCAGACCATTTTGATTCATCAAAGAATATCCTCTCCAAATGGTAATCTTGTCTGCACTTCACCAAAAAATCACACCAACTCATTCCTGTAAGGGTCATTTGCCCCATTACTTGAAAGAAGTATCTATGATAAGATTTCAACTTATGTTGTCCTGTGTTTCTGTTTTGTGATAAATATGGGCAATCTACATAAGAGTCCTTGCTTGGTCATTTAATCTCGAGGAGTCCAGTTTGAGGGGTTGCAGTTTCGTCGTAAACTTTTCTATCTGGAGATGTGCCTAGATATGGTGCGGATGGATTTATCACAAATCCACACAAAAAAGAACTGTTGCCAGTTATTTGACAGTAACTTTCCACAGTATCAGGCTCATGTTCAATCCCAAATTTCATCTCTGCGGTCATGATGTTTTTAGTCCTTAACAGGCGCTGAGCAAGTGCATCGAAATCTGCTTTTCTGGAGCATACATCTTTAAATACTGATGATGTCAGTCTATTTTTACGAACATCGTGCCAAATCTTATTGTGACTTTGAAGTCTGGTCTGCTTCTCTGTTTCATAGCTCATGTCTTCATTAATTGCAATACCCATGAATTTATTGAATTCGTTTTCATTCAGTACAGTGTTATACTTTCTAGTCAGTGATGGCAACGGAAAATTTGAATGGTTCACAATATCTGCTGTTGGAATCAAGGATTTTTGCTGGTAGGAGAGGGGAGAACCAACTGGAACTGGCCCAAAAACTGAATCAATATTTTTGCTGGGAACTTTGTCTGATGGAAGAATTTTCGAAATTTGTGCGTCACTTCATATTGCTTGTAATTTTGTTTTCAAAGTACTGGTGAATTCTTCTATTGGTATCGGACTTCTTATAGGACAGTAGACATTTGGCAAAACACCTTCAGTGACCCGTTTTCTTTTTCTTGTATGTTCTTTGGGGTCCTCTCTGTTAGAAGTTGTGATTTTTTCATCTTGAATGAATAATCAAAAAATTGTTTTTAAGAAATTCATTAAGGACTAGTAATGATGCCATTATGTCATACCTATGACACCATATATGCTCAAAGAAATCCAAAAACACACTTGCAGACTCTTTGAACTGTTGTTACATTTTAACTTTGCATTTAAACAAAATAAAATATCAAATTTATAATGGTTTTGTGATAAAAAAATAAAAATTAAGTAAAAAACAATTACATGTACTTTGAATATTATATGGTTTACATATTTCTTATTGGTCATGTCTATGTAATTCAATGCCTAGTTGTATTTTGAAGGCATGGAAAATGCTTTAGATTTTGTTTTGTGTATAAATGTTGGGAGTTCTAAGTATGATATAATGACATCAACCCGCTAGTCCTTCATTGCACATGACTTATGCCTTGGAATTTTGAAATCAATATATCATGTCACAAAATAAGAACAAACAATTGTTAACTTCAAGATTTTATTTCTATAGGTTTTATTTTCATTAGATGATATTAATAATGCATTTTAACAAGTGATAACGTTAATTGATATGTAAGAAGTTAATCATTTATGGCTGATGAAAAATGACCCTTTAGGCTTTATAGTAGAATACATTTGTACCTTTTGGTTTCACTTTACTAATTTCCAATTTTTCGACACATCTGGGTGCCAATCCTTCACATCTTGATGGGAAGTGCCAAGTCTGGGGCAAGGATGTCTTACATTGGACTTGGGGGACAGCTGCAAAATAAGAAACACATTAATTTCTTTTTTTTAATTCCTGTAAAAAGGTATACAATATACATGTAATTATGTATCTTCAAACCCTAATTCCCAATAGATTCCATGTTATGTTTATAATTCATAATTTAATTCTTGAATGGCTTGTTAATTGATTTACATACCCATTTGATTATTATTATTATTATTTTTAGTCATACTGGCATATATGACAATTAGAATTACAATTCTAGACTTTTCACAAAAAAATCTAAGGTTTACCTGAAAATCCGAGCTTCATAAAGTGGCATACCAGGTACAGCAGCCCAATACAATGAATACAATGGCCATTCCCTGCCTTACATTCACACACTGAAGATGTAATATGGTATGGTGTGCTATCTGTAGATAATATCACCTGTTCAAAATTTAAGTTCTAAATAAGAATATGAACAATTTTTGAAATTCAGTATCTTGTATACTTTGATTAATAGGGTTACAAATCTGAGATTACATGCACATATGTCACAAATTTTGACTAGAAATTCAAAATAATTTTTGAATTATGATTTTGTTATAAAATTAAACAGTGGCAAAGTGCCATATATATAGATCTACATGTATATAATATTATATGTGTACATGTACTCAACATTTCATGGCACTGGAGTCTGATGACTGTTAAGGTTTGTATTTGGCAGGCATCGGATGCATTTGTTCATGTACAGAAGTTGTTTACAAATTTGGTCTATTCCTGTATTGATTAATGTGAACATTTTCAACAAAATTGCAACTTTCTAAAAAAATACTATTTTGATTAATGAATTTCGACACGTCAAAGCAAACAAATCAAATGGCCATTCAACTAGAGTGTTATTAAAGTTTTAAAAAACCAACAAATTTTAAATAAAACACAAATGATAAATTTCTAAGGCAAACCATCAGATTGTATGGAGGGTCGTTTTTTCTCATTGAAGCTCTAAGCTTAACATGATGTTCTGCAGCATTAACTGAAGGGTAAAAGGTACAAAATTGTATACACATATAATACAACTGTGTACAGTAATGGTACAATGAATCATAACATTTTAAAATTGTATACATAGTAAATTATGGCTGTTCTGTTTGTGTTGATGACTGAACAGATACTTGATATCTTATTTGTACTAAATAATCATCTTATTCTATGTAATGAAACGAAATAACCCCTAGTGTGTTTCGTTACTTTTGCTTTCAATTTCGTTTCAATATTTGTAAAACGTAGCGTTATCTGTACGGAAGCATTTCTACTAATTCCACCTAATAGAGTGTCATGTCCATTTATTAATGTATATATATCATGTATCATATGATCATTGATCGGTAAATAAATCTCTTGATAATTGTATCTTGTATCGTATTGGTTGTGTGATCATACCTTCTAGGTCATGATCATACCCCTCGACTCCATGAATCATTAGACCTGCTTATCATATTACTTGCCATGTCCTCTAAACGCAGCGATAGTAAACAAAAAATCGCGATCTCAAGTGAGTTTGTTGGCGTCCGTAGCTACGCACCCCAAGCCTGGTTTTTAATCCAATATGGCCGCGGTAGGAATAAGGACTATAGTACCACATTAAAAAAACTGTGTTGCCATGGACACGAAATGGAGGCTTATGATTAGTCGAAATTTAGATATTGTTCTATTGCTGTGAACTCTGGTACAAAGGGGTATTGAGGTATGCCGAACGCAATGGTACAACTTTCGAAAACATCGTGTGCAGTAGTAACGAAATGGAGACTTCTGATTGGTCAAAATTTAGATGTTGTCCTGACCATCACTATGATCATGCCAGGGTATCGGGCCGAACACCACTACGACCATGTCAGGGTATCAGGCCGACTATCATTAGGATCATGTCAGGGTATCAGGCCGACCATCTCTATGATCATGTCGGGGTATTAGGCCGACATCTCTATGATCATATCAGGGTGTCGGGCCGACCATCTCTATGATCATGCCAGGGTATCGGGCCGAACACCACTACGATCATGTCAGGGTATCAGGCCGACTATCATTAGGATCATGTCAGGGTATCAGGCCGACCATCTCTATGATCATGTCGGGGTATTAGGCCGACATCTCTATGATCATATCAGGGTGTCGGGCCGACCATCTCTATGATCATGTCAGGGTATCAGGCCGACCATCTCTATGATCATGTCAGGGTGTCAGGCCGACCGTCACTATAATCATGTCAGGGTGTCAGGCCGACCATCTCTATGATCATATCAGGGTGTCGGGCCGACCGTCACTTTAATCATGTCAGGGTGTCAGGCCGACCATCTCTATGATCATATCAGGGTGTCGGACCGACCGTAACTATAATAATGTCAGGGTGTCAGGCCGACCATCTCTATGATCATATCAGGGTGTCGGGCCGACCGTCACTATAATAATGTCAGGGTGTCAGGCCGACCATCTCTACGATCATGTCAGGGTGTCGGGCCGACCATCTCTATGATCATGTCAGGGTGTCAGGCCGACCATCTCTATGATCATATCAGGGTGTCGGGCCGACCGTCACTATAATCATGTCAGGGTGTCAGGCCGACCATCTCTATGATCATATCAGGGTGTCGGGCCGACCGTCACTTTAATCATGTCAGGGTGTCAGGCCGACCATCTCTATGATCATATCAGGGTGTCGGACCGACCGTAACTATAATAATGTCAGGGTGTCAGGCCGACCATCTCTATGATCATATCAGGGTGTCGGGCCGACCGTCACTATAATAATGTCAGGGTGTCAGGCCGACCATCTCTACGATCATGTCAGGGTGTCGGGCCGACCATCTCTATGATCATGTCAGGTTATCAGGCCGATATCTCTATGATCATATCAGGGTGTCGGGCCGACCGTCACTTTAATCATGTCAGGGTTTCAGGCCGACCATCTCTATGATCATATCAGGGTGTCGGGTCGACCGTCACTATAATCATGTCAGGGTGTCAGGCCAACCATCATTGCGGCGTCATTTTAAAGAACGTGGCGGTGGCGCAATGGTATCAGCTGCGGGTATTTATGACTATGCGACTAGGTGCAGTTAATCGTGAGGTCGAAGCCCGGCCAGGCGAGTCATTTGTTTTTCTTCGTCATTTGTATTACATTATGTTATATATCTAGTTATCAACACAATGTATCAGAGGCACCATTATCACATATCCAATTGTTAATCTACTTGTACGAGGAATTAGTATCAACTGAGGCAAACCCCATAAAAGTTTCACCGAGAACTTTTTCTTCTTTGAAGATGTAAATATGGTTCCTGACAGTGGTATAACAGTCAGTTATAAGTGTGACAGAACCAATAGTTGCTGCAAGATGGTCGCGTAAGCAAGTTAATCTTTTTTCAGCAATTTTCCTACTTGCAGATCTGTAAAATCACTGTATAATGACAATGTGACAAAGATGACAGATTGTCTCAATTGGGATATTGGAAAAACTACTCATGCAGTGTCCTGCTTGAATCCAAGACTATAAAACTAAACACTGACTTTTCAATTTAAAATGCATTATCAGCACTAAATTTAGACATGTTAGTTCCACTTTTGTTAGAGAGGCCTAGTAAATGTTTAAGTCTAGAAAGTCTACAAAATGGTGCGAATAATGTCGGTGCGCAATAGTGATCGGTTAGAAAGGACACGGATACGAAATTGGAGAGAATGCCGGGTTAGAAAGAGAAAAAGTGATGGGATTGGGGATAGTGATGGGTTAGAAAGAGACACAGATAAGAAATAGGAGATAGCAACGAGTAAGAAAGAGACACGGAGACGAAATTTGGAAGAATGACGGGTTAGAAAAGGTCATAGAGAGGAGATTGAGGGGGCGTATATTGTATCTAACTTAGAATATAACTACGTCATTCTGATTACAAACGTCACATCAGGATGTCCTGTTGTTACCATGAATTAAAGGGCAAGGGTATGTATCTAAAAACAAATATCTAGTATATTACATTGCCGGATGCGGTTCCGAGGATATATCTCTATCGAATGTACTAGATGATTGCAGGATAGGTCCATTGTGTCTAGAAGATCGTTGGCAATTGTTGGGATGAAAGATTATCACACAAAGTGCTCTAGCGGTTTTGGTATCTAACTTTATCTAACTTTGTATTTCAGTGAACTCGTTCTGTTTGAAAAGTTATTTCACTTTATCGATTAGGCGATCTGTAAGGGTTGCTCCATATCCCCTGGTGAGATGGGCTCTCAGTTCTGACCACCAAGGTCTGAAGTCGTCTTCAGAGAGACAAGACGCCTGCAAACTCGAAGCTTGAGAGTATGTAATGCTCATTGTAGTTTGAAGTTGGTGACATCTGGGTGGGCGAAGTGTTCGTGGGTTACCTCTCTAGCTGAGGTTAACTTCGACAAGGGCGTAATTTTGAAGGAGAGTAACCGTTTCCCACTACATAGATCAGTTATAATGAAAAAGGGATAAATATAGGAATTGTATATGAAAAATAAATACTTGATTCAAACATCGGTTGATTTACCCAATTATTCCTAGGGCCAACAACCCAATGCTGAAGCATTAACGAACACTAAATATATGAAATAGCAATGCTTATATATAGTTACCGTAATTCCCATTTGGAATGGGCAGATAACCACATCTTAAGTGTTATTCTTTATATTCCTACAACATGTCAGATACCTGCTTATTGAGAGAGTATACGAGAGTACATACCTACAAGCAGTGTACCCAGTGTTAGATAAGTTGTATAAAGTAACTCTGGAAAACCTCCAGGATTTTTTAAAGCAAGGGAATGGCCTTAAGCATGAATATATTACCTTTGAAAAAGGATGAGAAAGAGGAATATCTACAGCAGCAGTTAGATCTAGAGTCACAGAAGGATGAGGAAGCAGAAAGCGAACACAAGAGGAAACGAGTCGCTAGCTACAAAAGCAGAAAGTGGCCAACATTCTAATGCACAATCGCAGCATCATTCGCAACATCACAAACACAGCAAGCGTCGGTTCTACAAGGACAACTATGGCGCTGGTTTTAGGTTCCCTGGGGGAATCATTGTATAAATAGAGGAGCAAGGTGTAAATAGTGGAGTAAGGAGTAGGTTACTTTATAAATAGACGAATTAAGAGTAGGTTATCAGAGGGAATCACTGTATAACTAGAGGAGTTAGGTTTAGGTTACCTGAGGGAATTACTGTATAACTAGAGGAGTTAGGTTAAGGTTACCTGAGGGAATTACTGTATAACTAGGGGAGTTAGGTTTAGGCTTAGAATTAATCAAATTAGAGCGCGCTCAAAATTTTATTGTAAAATCCATTCAAGGATTAAACATTAGAACTAGAACTGATAAGGCCATTTCCCTAATTGGATGGACCACTATAGAAGGTTATATTGACATCAGAAAACTTTTATTTCTTGGTCGTCTTTGCAGGCTGGACAGTAAATACTTAACTCATACTATATTTCTCAAACGTCTATTCATGTATCTTTTGAAGGAATCATGTCAAACTGGTTTTATTCCTGATATCGTGAGAATACTTCGCAAGTATGATTTGTTTAATCAGTTGTTGCAGTATACTTCAGATACAGTTTTTCCAAGTAGTTCGAAATGGAACTCAATCGTCTATAAAGCTGTTTTTAATTGGGAAGAATTAATGATGTACAATAGAATGAATAACGATTCAGATTTCAGTAGGTTTATGCTCATTCAAGATGTAATTTCTCCACATATTTTATGGACAGTAGCACTAAAATTCCCTGAACATCTCAGCAAGTTAAGTAATATAGTTCGGCTATGTACGGATTTAAGATCAACAAACCTTATAGAATTGTGCCATTTCTGTGGTTTTTTACATGATGACCGTATATCACATATAGTACTCCATTGTACAAAAACTGAAAGTCTTAGAGACGATCTCTGGTGTCTTATTAGTGCTGTTTTTGATATAGAATTTAGCGTGTTCTTACATTCCTTATCGGAATATAACTTAATTCATGTACTACTTGGTGGTAGTCTTCCCTACAGATTAAGTCCATCTGATCATGTGATATTTGTACTGCATAGTGCTATTTTTGTTGATAAAATGTTGTTGTTATATCAGCATTAATAGTGTAATACACGTATGGCATACAATGTTTTTTTTTTTACATGAGTAGTGCCAAATTAATAACTGTTTAATTGATTTATCAATTATTTATCTATTATTATTATTATATCACCCCTTCGTGTGTGTTAATGCCTGTGAAAGCCTGAGAGGACTTTGCTGGTAGGGCTCTCCCCAACCGCTGGAAACCTCAGGCTTCACATGCATTGTAATGGTTTTTGTATCATTTGCTACTTTCGTGACCTTTCATTATGTATTCATTTACCCGGTCATCTCTGTAAATAATTGATGTGTTTATTTTTTTGACAACAATGTATATTTCTTTTTGTAACTCTTCAATTTGGAGGAAATAAAGAAATAATAATAATAATAATAATAATCAGGGAATCACTGTATAATTAAGACGAGTTAGGTGTAGGTTACCTGAGGGAATCGACGTATAATTAAGAAGAGTTAGGTGTAGGTTACCTCAGGGAATCACCGTATAATTAAAAAGAGTTAGGTGTAGGTTAACTCAGAGAATCACCGTATAATTAAGAAGAGTTAGGTGTAGGTTACCTCAGAGAATCACCGTATAATTAAGAAGAGTTAGGTGTAGGTTAATCCAGGGAATCTCGGTATATAGGAACTGATACATAAATACAGGCGTCTGTAGCGAATCACCGGTTCTATGAAGGTTCCTTCAGATAATCAACGTTGGGTATATACAGATCACAAAGATCTTATTTAATAAGGCGTGTCAGTTTTACACCAGCTTCAAACCATTCTAAATGGTTCATTATTTAAAGTACGATTTCTAGCCATTTGGTTATCTTACGGCCTTCACATATTCTTTTTCGAGTAGAAAAAACGCATGCCTCTTTGTAAGTGACAACGGAAGTGGATTGTTATTGCCAAGGTTCCCACAGGGCACTATCAAGCGACAAAATTGTCCAACGGTAAACGATTATAATGACCTCTCTCATGATAGGCGCAATATCACTGTGTTTATATACTTAATTGAGACGTTTTGAGCTTAATACTGCAGCACAAAATTGGCCCGAGGATCAGAGGGTGATATATTTAAGTGTCTTTCTTAAGTCTTATAGTTGATTATTCTGTATATTAAGCAGTGTTAAAAAAGGGGGGGGGGGGGGGGGGTTAAAGAATTTTGATTTTACAGGGGCGGGTTTCGGGGAAAGGTTTAAAGAATGTCGTGTGTATAAGGTTAGACATGTGTTCACTACAGTGTGAGACTACCTCAAATATCTCATCAGGCGGATAGAAGTGTCACAGACAGGAGACCTGTCGGTGATCCTTAGATTTGATGTTAAGGAAAGAGTTTTCTCAGGCATGCAATGCTGAACTAGCTTTATATTTGAAAACTCTGCTTAAATAGTATTTCGTCGAAAGAGCTAGAGACAAAGGGGTTTTATTTGTAGTTAGGGTTGCTGTTCCTTGACGGAAGGTTTAACTCTATCCGGTATATTTTGCTATACCAGAAGTTATTAGTAAGTATGTCGGGAAATGCTGGTGATTATTATTATCGTATGTTCAGATTCTCCTCAAACGGCACCGTGGTTTTAGTAAAGAAACGCGACTCGAACTACACATTTAGAACTGAGATCACTCTACTCGACAGTGAACCAAAGCCAAATCGGGAAGAAAAGTTTACCTAAATTTTTAGGATTTGGGCAGATCTGCCCAGTAGGGACGTTAAGAGAAATACAGCATTTTGTTGTCCATCGGGCTTATTTCAGTTTAAAGTTATGGGTTTCGGGATTTTGAACACACCGGCCACGTCTTCACGG